>NW_026061736.1:10918852-11225136 GCF_023897955.1 Schistocerca gregaria
GTGAAAAGTGTTCATGTGTAGTAAAAAACTGAGAAATCCGACCGTTTTCGTCATTTCTTATCAAATCGACTTAAAGCCAGAACGTCACATTGGCCGCTCTTCTCTCTGAAACGGTAACATTTATCGCCTACAATGCTATGTCGCGTGCTGCGGTATGCCGAGACACTAACAGCACCATAGTAGAACACAGAAGAAGCTTCTAAGTTGTAGTAATTGCCAGTAAGAAGTAGTGCAATAACGTTTTAGATATCGATTATTGACTTTTTATTTGGCTTTGGGGCCTTGGACATGACCTAGGACCTTAAGATATTGCATCAAAAAAGGACTAGCAGCTGCGTTGCACGGGAGAATGTGAAAAGTGTTCATATGTCGTAAAAACCTGAGAAATCCGTCCGTTTTCGTCATTTCTCATCAAATCGATTTAAAGCCAGATCGTCTCATTGGTCACTCTTCTCTCTGAAACGGTTACATTTATCGTCTGTAAAGCTATGTCACATGCTGCGGTATGCGGTGACACTAACAGCACCATAGCAGAACACTGATGAAACTTCTAAGTTGATGTAATTGCCAGTAAGAGGTAGTACAATAACGTTATAGATACCGATTATTGACTTTTTAGCTGGCTTTGGGGTATTGGACATGAGCTAGGACCTTAAGATTTTGCATCAAAAGAGAACTAGCAGCTGCGTTGCACGGGAGAATGTGAAAAGTGTTCATATGTTGTAAAAACCTGAGAAATCCGTCAGTTTTCGTCATTTCTTATCAAATCGACTTCAAGGCAGAACGTCACATTGGCCGCTCTTCTCTCTGAAACGGTTACATTTATCGTCTGCAAAGCTGTGTCGCGTGCTGCGGTATGAGGAGACACTAACAGTACCATAGTAGAACACAGATGAAATTTCTAAGTTGATGTGATAGCCAGTAAAAAGTAGTACAATAACGTTTTATATATCGATTATTGACTTTTTATTTGGCTTTGGGGCCTTGGACATGACCTAGGACCTCAAGATATTGCATCAAAAAAGGACTAGCAGCTGCGTTGCACGGGAGAATGTGAAAAGTGTTCATATGTAGTAAAAACCTGAGAAATCCGTCCGTTTTCGTCATTTCTCATCAAATCGACTTAAAGCCAGATCGTCTCATTGGTCACTCTTCTCTCTGAATCGGTTACATTTATCGTCTGTAAAGCTATGTCACATGCTGCGGTATGCGGAGACACTAACAGCACCATAGTAGAAAACAGATGAAACTTCTAAGTTGATGTAATTGCCAGTAAGAAGTAGTACAATAACGTTATAGATACCGATTATTGACTTTTTAGCTGGCTTTGGGGTATTGGACATGAGCTAGGACCTTAAGATTTAGCATCAAAAGAGAACTAGCAGCTGCGTTGCACGGGAGAATGTGAAAAGTGTTCATATGTAGTAAAAACCTGAGACATCCGTCCGTTTTCGTCATTTCTTATCAAATCGACTTAAAGCCAGATCGTCACATTGGTCGCTCTTCTCTCTGAAACGGTTACATTTATCGTCTGCAAAGCTATGTCGCGTACTGGGGTATGCGGAGACACTAACAGCACCATAGTAGAAAACAGATGAAACTTCTAAGTTGAAGTAATAGCCAGTAAGAAGTAGTAGAATAACGTTATAGATACCGATTATTGACTTTTTAGCTGGCTTTGGGGTCGTGGACATGAGCTAGGACCTTAAGATTTTGCATCAATAGAGAGCTAGCAGCTGCGTTGCACGGGAGAATGTGAAAAGTGTTCATGTGTAGTAAAAACCTGAGAAATCCGTCCGTTTTCGTCATTTCTTATCAAATAGACTTAAAGCCAGATCGTCACATTGGTCGCTCTTCTCTCTGAAACGGTTACATTTATCGTCTGCAAAGCTATGTCGCGTGCTGCGATATGCGGAGACACTAACAGCACCATAGTAGAACACTGATGAAACTTCTAAGTTGATGTAATAGCCAGTAAGAAGTAGTACAATAACGTTTTAGATATCGATTATTGACTTTTTAGCTGGCTTTGGGGTCTTGGACATGAGCTAGGAACTTAAGACTTTGCATCAAAGGGGACTAGCAGCTGCGTTGCACGGGAGAATGTGAAAAGTGTTCATATGTAGTAAAAACCTGAGAAATCCGTTCGTTTTCGTCATTTCTTATCAAATCGACTTAAAGCCAGATCGTCACATTGGTCGCTCTTCTCTCTGAAACGGTTACATTTATAGTCTGCAAAGCTATGTCGCGTGCTGCGGTATGCGGAGACACTAACAGCACCATAGTAGAAAACAGATGAAACTTCTAAGTTGAAGTAATAGCCAGTAAGAAGTAGTAGAATAACGTTATAGATACCGATTATTGACTTTTTAGCTGGCTTTGGGGTCGTGGACATGAGCTAGGACCTTAAGATTTTGCATCAATAGAGAACTAGCAGCTGCGTTGCACGGGAGAATGTGAAAAGTGTTCATGTGTAGTAAAAACCTGAGAAATCCGTCCGTTTTCGTCATTTCTTATCAAATCGACTTAAAGCCAGATCGTCACATTGGTCGCTCTTCTCTCTGAAACGGTTACATTTATAGTCTGCAAAGCTATGTCGCGTGCTACGGTATGCGGAGACACTAACAGCACCATAGTAAAACAATGATGAAACATCTAAGTTGATGTAATAGCCAGTAAAAAGTAGTACAATAACGTTTTAGATATCGATTATTGACTTTTTAGCTGGGATTGGGGTCTTGGACATGAGCTAGGACCTTAAGACTTTGCATCAAAGGAGGACTAGCACCTGCGTTGCACGGGAGAATGTGAAAAGTGTTCATGTGTAGTAAAAACCTGAGAAATCCGTCCGTTTTCGTCATTTATGATCAAATCGACTTAAAGCCAGATCGTCACATTGGTCGCTCTTCTCTCTGAAACGGTTACATTTATCGTCTGCAAAGCTATGTCGCGTGCTGCGATATGCGGAGACACTAACAGCACCATAGTAGAACACTGACGAAACTCCCAAGTTGATGTAATAGCCAGTAAGAAGTAGTACAATAACGTTTTAGATATCGATTATTGACTTTTTAGCTGGCTTTGGGGTCTTGGACATGAGCTAGGAACTTAAGACTTTGCATCAAAGGGGACTAGCAGCTGCGTTGCACGGGAGAATGTGAAAAGTGTTCATATGTAGTAAAAACCTGAGAAATCCGTTCGTTTTCGTCATTTCTTATCAAATCGACTTAAAGCCAGATCGTCACATTATCCGCTCTTCTCTCTGAAACGATTACATTTATCGTCTGCAAAGCTATGTCGCGTGCTACGTTATCCGGAGACACTAAAAGCATCATAGTAAAACACAGATAAACCTTCTAAGTTGATGTAATAGCCAGTAAAAAGTAGTACTATTCAAGTTTTTGTTATCGATTATTGACGTTTAACCATTCTTAGGTGCTTGGACATGAGCTAGGACCTTAAGATTTGGCATGAAGGGAAGTCTAGTGGCCGCCTTGCACGGGAGAAAGTGACAAGTGTTCATATGTAGTAAAAGTCTGAGAAATTCGTCCGTTTTCGTCATTTGTAATCGAATCGACTTAAATCCAGATCGACACATTGGCCGCTCTTCTCTCTGAAACGATTGCATTTATCGTCTGCAAAGCTATGTCCGGTGCTGCGGTATGCGGAGACACTAAAAGCACCATAATACAATATAGATGAACCTTCTAAGTTAATGTAATAGCCAGTAAGAGGTAGTACAATTCAAGTTTTAGTTATAGATTATTGAATTTTTAGCCGGCTTTGGTGCCTTTGACATGAAATAGGACCTTAAGATTTTGCATGAAATTCAGGACTAGCAACCGCGTTGCACAGGGGAATGTGAAAAGTTTTCATATGTAGTAAAAACCTGAAAAATTGTCCGTTTTCGTCATTTGTTATCGTAACGAATTAAAGACATATCGTCATATTAGCCGCTCTTCTCTCATAAACGGTTGCATTTATCGTCTGCAAAGCTCTGTCGCGTGCTGCGGTATACGGAGACACTAAAAGCAGCATTGCAGAGCACAGATGAAGCCTCTAAGTTGATGTAATAGCCAGTAAGAAGTAGTACAATTCAAGTTTTAGTTATCGATTACTGACTTTTTACCATTCTTTGGTGCTTCGACATGAGCTAGGAAATTAAGATTTTGCATGAAGGGAAGTCTAGTGGAAGCGTTGCAGGGGAGAATGTGAATAGTGTTCATATGTAGTAAAAATCTGAAAAATTCGTCCGTTTTCGTCATTTGTTATGGAATCGACTTAAAGCCAGATCGTCACATTGGCCGCTCTTCCCTCTGAAACGAATACATTTATCGTCTGCAAAGCTATGTCGCCTGCTACGTTATCCGGAGACACTAAATGTACCATAGTAGAACACAGATGAAGCTTATAAGTTGATATAATAGCCAGTAAGAAGTAGTACAATTCAAGTTTTTGTTACCGATTATTGACTTTTTACCCTTCTTTGGTGCTTGGACATGAGCTAGGACCTCAAGATTTTGCATGAAGGGAAGTCTAGTGGCCGCGTTACAGGGGAGAATGTGAAAAGTGTTCATATGTAGCAAAAAACTGAAAAAATTGTCCGTTTTCGTCATTTGTTATCGTATCGAATTAAAGCCATATCGTCAAATTAGCCGCACTTCTCTCATAAACGGTTACATTTATCGTCTGCAAAGCTGTGTCGCGTGCTGCGGTATACGGAGACACTAAAAGCACCATAGTAGAACACAGATGAAGCTTCTAAGTTGATGTAATAGACAGTAAGAAGTCATACAATGCAAGTTTTAGTTATCGATTATTGACTTTTTAGACGGCTTTGGTGCCTTGGATATGGGCTACGTCTATACGATTTTGCAGGAAAGGAGGACTAGCAGCCACGTTGCAAGGGACAATGGAAAAGTGTTCATATGTAGTAAAAACCTGAGAAATCCGTCCGTTTTCGTCATTTGTTATCGAATCGACTTAAATCCAGATCGTCACATTGGCCGGTCTTCTCTCTGAAACGGTTACATTTATCGTCTGCAAAGATATGTCTCGTGTTGCGGAATGCGGAGACACTAAATGCACCATAGTAGAACACAGTAGAAGCTTCTAAGTTGATGTAATATGTAGTAAGAAGTAGTACAATTCAAGTTTTAGTTTTCGATTATTGACTTTTTAGCCGGATTTGGTGCCTTGGGCATGAGCTAGGGCCTTAAGATTTTGCATGAAAGGACGACTAGCAGCCGCATTGCACGGGACAATGTGAAAAGTGTTCATATGTAGTAAAAACCTCAGATATCCGTCCGTGTTCGTCATTTGTTATCGAATCGACTTATAGCGAGATCGTCACATTGCCCGCTCTTCTCACTGAAACGGTTTTATCTGTCGTCTGCAAAGCTATGTCGCTGGGTGCAGTATGCATAGACACTTAAGGCACCATAGTACAACACAGAAGAAGCTTCTAAGTTAATGTAATAGCCCGTAAGAAGTAGTACAATTCAAGTTTTCGTTATCGATTATTCACTTTTTAGCCGGCTTTGGTGAGTTGTACATGTGCTAGGACCTTAAGATTTTGCATGAAAGGAGGACTATTAGCCGCGTTGCACGGGAGAATGTAAAAAAGTGTTCATATGTAGTAAAAACCTGAGAAATCCGTCCATTTTCGTCATTTGTTATCGAATCGACTTAAAGACACATCGTGACATTTAACGCTCTTCTCTCTGAAACGGTTACATTTATCGTCTGCAAAGCTATGTCACTTATTGCTGTATGCGGTGAGGCTAAAAGCAAACATAATAGAACACAGAAGAAACTTCTAAGTTGAAGTAATAGCCAGTAAGAAGCAGTACAATTCAAGTATTTGTTATCAATTATTGATTTTTAGCCGGCTTTGGTTCCTTGGACATGAGGTGGAATCATAAGATTTTGCATGAAAGGAGGACTAGCAGCCGCGTTGCACGGGAGAATGTGAAAAGGGTTCATATGTATTGAAAACCTGAGAAATCCGTATGTTTTCTTCAATTGTTATCGAATCGACTTAATGCCAGGTCGTTACATTGGCCGCTCTTCCCTCTGAAACCGTTATATTTATCGTCTCCAAAGATAGGTCGCGAGCTATGTAATGCGGAGACACTAAAAGCACTATACTAGAACACAGATGAAGCTTCTAAGTTGATGTCATAGCCAGTAAGAAGTACTGCACTACAAGTTTTTGTTTTCGATTATTGACCTTTTAGATTTTTTGGTGCCTTGGACATGAGCTAGGACCTTAAGATTTTGCATGAAAGGAGGGCTAGCAGGCGTGTTGCACGGGAGAATGTGAAAAGTGTTCATATGTAGTAAAAACCTGAGAAATCCGTCCGTTTTCGTAATTTGTTATCGAATCGACTTCAAGCCAGGACGTACATTGGCCGCCCTTCTCTCTGAAACGGTTATATTTACCGTCTGTAAAGCTATGACGCGTGCTGCGGTATGCGGAGACACTAAAAGCACCATAGTAGAATACAGAAGAAGCATCTAAGTTGATGTAAGAGCCAGTAAGAAACAGTAAAATTCAAGTTTTAGTTATCGATTATTGACCATTTAATTTTCTTTGGTGCTTTGGAAATGAGCTAGGACTTTACGATTTTGCATGTAGGGAAGTGTAAGAGCCGCTTCGCACGGGATAATGTGAAAAATGTTCATATATACTGAAAACATGAGAAATCCCTCCGTTTTCGTCATTTGTTATCGAATCGACTTAAAGCCAGATAGTCAAATTGGGGGCTCTTCTCTCTGAAACGGTTATATTTACCGTACACAAAGCTATGTCGCGTTCTGCGGTATGCGGAGACACTAAAAGCACCATAGTAGAACACTGAACAATCTCCTAAGTTTATGTAATAGCCAGTAAGAAGTAGTACAATTCACGTTTTAGCTATCGATTATTGACTTTTTAGCCGGGTTTGGTGCCTTCGGCATGAGCTAGGACCTTAAGATTTTGTGTGAAAGGAGGACTAGCAGCCGCGTTACACGGGTGAATGTGAAAAGTGTTCATATGTAGTGAAAACCTGAGAAATCCGACCGTGTTCGTCAATTCTTATCGAATCGACTTAAAGCCAGATTGTCACATTGGCCGCTCTTCCCTCTGAAACGGTATTATTTATCGTCTGCAATGCTATGTCGCTGGGTGCAGTATGCATAGACACTTAAAGCACCATAGTACAACACAGAAGAAGCTTCTAAGTTAATGTAATAGCCCGTAAGAAGTAGTACAATTCAAGTTTTCGTTATCGATTATTCACTTTTTAGCCTGCTTTGGTGCCTTGTACATGAGCTACGACCTTAAGTTTTTGCATGAAAGGAGGACTATTAGCCTCGTTGTACGGGACAATGTAAAAAGTGTTCATAAGTAGAAAAAACCTGAGAAATCCGGCCCTTTCCGTCATTTGTTATCGAAAGGACTTAAAGCCAGATCATCACATTGGCCGCTCTTCTCAATGAAACGATTACAATTATCATCTGCAAAGCTATGTCGCATGCTGTGGCATGCGGAGACACTAAAAGCACCATAGTAGAACACAGATGAAGCTTCTAAGTTGATGTAATAGCCAGTAAGAAGTACTGCACTTCAAGTTTTTGTTTTCGATTATTGACCTTTTAGATTTTTTGGTGCCTTGGACATGAGCTAGGACCTTAAGATTTTGCATGAAAGGAGGGCTAGCAGCCGTGTTGCACGGGAGAATGTGAAAAGTGTTCATATGTAGTAAAATCCTGAGAAGTCCGTCCGTTTTTGTCATTGTTATCAAATCGACTTAAAGCCAGATCATCACATTGGCCGCTCTTCCCTCTGAAACGGTTAAATTTACCGTCTGCAAACCTATGTCGCTGGGTGCGGTATACGGAGACACTAAAAGCACCGTAGAACACAGAAGAAGCTTCTAAGTTGATGTAATACCCAGTAAGAAGTAGTACAATTCAAGTTTTAGTTTTCGGTTATTGACTTTTTAGCCGGCTTTGGTGCCTTGGACATGAGCTAGGTCCTTAAGATTTTGCATGAAAGGAAAACTAGCAGCCGCGTTACTGGGGTGAATGTGAAAAGTGTTCATATGTAGTGAAAACCTGAGAAATCGGTATGTTTTCGTCAATTGTTGTCGAATCGACTTAAAGCCAGATCGTCAAAATGGCCGGTCTTCTATCTGAAACGGTTAAATTTACCGTCTGCAAACCTATGTCGCTGGGTGCGGTATGCGGAGTCACTAAAATCACCATAGTAGAACACAGAAGTAGCTTCTAAGTTGATGTAATACCGAGTAAAAAGTAGTAAAATTCACGTTTTAGTTATCGATTATTGACTTCTTAACCAATTTTGATGCTTTGGGCGTGAGCTAGAACCTTATGATTTTGAATGAAAGGAGGACTAGCAGCCGCGTTGCACGGGAGAATGTGAAAAGTGTTCATATGTCGTAAAAACCTGAGAATCCCGGCCGTTTTCGTCATTTGTTATCGAATCGACTTAAAGCTAGGACGTACATTCGGTGCTCTTCTCTCTGAAACGGTTATATTTACCGTCTGCAAAGCTATGTCGCGTGCTGCGGTAAGCGAAAACACTAAGAGCGTCATAGTAGAATACAGATGAAGCTTCTAAGTTCATGTAATAGCCAGTAAGAAGTAGTACAATTCAAGTTTTAGGTATCGTTTATTGACTTTTTAGCCGGTTTTGGTGCATTGGACATGAGCTAGGACCTTAAGATTTAGCGTGGAAGGAGGACTAGGAGGACTAACAGCCGCGTTACACGGGTGAATGTGAAAAGTGTTCATATGTAGTGAAAACCTGAGAAATCCGTATGTTTTCGTCAATTGTTATCGAATCGACTTAAAGCCAGATCGTTACATTGGCCGCTCTTAACTCTGAAATCGTTACATTTATCGTCTCCAAAGATATGTCGCGAGCTACGTTATGCGGAGACACAAAAGCACTATACTAGAACACAGATGAAGCTTCTAAGTTGATGTTATACCCAGTAAGAAGTAGTGCATTTCATGTATTCGTTATCGATTATTCACTTTTCACCTGGCTTTGGTGCCTTGTACAGCAGCTAGGACCTTAAGATTTTGCATGAAAGGAGGACTAGCAGCCGCATTGCACGGGAGAATGTGAAAAATGATCATATATAGTAAAAACCTGAGAAATCCCTCCGTTTACGTCATTTGTTATCGAATCGACTTAAAGCCAGATCGTCACATTGTCGGCTCTTCTCTCTGAAACGGTTACATATATCGTCTGCAAAGCTATGTAGCGTTCTCCGGTACGCGGAGACACTAAAAGCACCATAGTAGCACACTGAAAAAACTTTTGAGTTTATGTAATAGCCAGTAAGAAGTAGTACAATTCACGTTTTATTATCGATTATTGACTTTTTAGCCGGCTTTGGTGCCTTGGGCATGAGCTAGGACCTTAAGATTTTGCGTGGAAGGAGGACTAACAGCCGCGTTACACGGTTGAATGTGAAAAGTGTTCATATGAAGTGAAAACCTGAGAAATCCGTATGTTTTCGTCAATTGTTATCGAATCGACTTAAAGCCAGATCGTTACATTGGCCGCTCTTAACTCTGAAATCGTTACATTTATCGTCTCCAAAGATATGTCGCGAGCTACGTTATGCGGAGACACAAAAGCACTATACTAGAACACAGATGAAGCTTCTAAGTTGATGTTATAGCCAGTAAGAAGTAGTGCAATTCATGTATTCGTTATCGATTATTCACTTTTCACCTGGCTTTGGTGCCTTGTACAGCAGCTAGGACCTTAAGATTTTGCATGAAAGGAGGACTATTAGCCGCGTTGCATGGGAGAATGTGAAAAGTTCTCATATGTAGTAAAAACCTGAGAAATCCGGCCGTTTTCGTCATTTGTTATCGAATCGATTTAAAGCCAGATCGTCACATTGGCCGCTCTTCCCTCTGAAACGGTTTTATTTATCGTCTGCAAAGCTATGTCGCTTCGTGCAGTATGCATAGACACTTAAAGCACCATAGTACAAAACAGAAGAAGCTTCTAAGTTAAAGTAATAGCCCGTAAGAAGTAGTACAATTCAAGTTTTAGTTTTCGATTATTGACTTTTTAGCCGGCTTTGGTGCATTTGACATGAGATAGGACCTTAAGATTTTGCATGAAAGAAGGACTATTAGCCGCGTTGCACGGGACAATGTAAAAAGTGTTCATATGTAGTAAAAACCTGAGAAATCCGTCCGTTTTCGTCATTTCTGATCAAATCGACTTAAAGCCAGATTGTCACATTGGCCGCTCTTCTCCCTGAAACGATTACAATTATCATCTGCAAAGCTATGTCGCATGCTGCGGTATGCGGAGACACTAAAAGCACCATAGTAGAACACAGTAGAAGCTTCTAATTTGATGTAATAGGTAGTAAGAAGTAGTAGAATTCAAGTTTTAGTTTTCGATTATTGACTTTTTAGCCGGCTTTAGTCCCTTGGACATGAGCTAGGACCTTAATATTAGCATGAAAGGAGGACTAGCAGCCGCGTTGCACGGGAAAATGTGAAAAGTGTTCATATGTTGTAAAAACCTGAGAAGTCCGTCCGTTTTCGTCATTGTTATCAAATCGACTTAAAGCCAGATCATCACATTGGCCGCTCTTCCCTCTGAAACGGTTAAATTTACCGTCTGCAAACCTATGTCGCTGGGTGCGGTATGCAGAGACACTAAAAGCACCGTAGAACACAGAAGGAGCTTCTAAGTTGATGTAATACCCTGTAAGAAGTAGTACAATTCAAGTTTTAGTTTTCGGTTATTGACTTTTTAGCCGGCTTTGGTGCCTTGGACATGAGCTAGGTCCTTAAGATTTTGCATGAAAGGAAAACTAGCAGCCGCGTTACTGAGGTGAATGTGAAAAGTGTTCATATGTAGTGAAAACCTGAGAAATCGGTATGTTTTCGTCAATTGTTGTCGAATCGACTTAAAGCCAGATCGTCACATTGGCCGCTCTCCCCTCTGAAACGATTAAATTTACCGTCTGCAAAGCTATGTCGCTGCGTGCGGTATGCGGAGACACTAAAAACACCATGGAAACCAGAAGAAGCTAGTTAGTTGATGTAATAGCCAGTAAGAAGTGGTACAATTCATGTTTTAGTTATCGATTATTGACTTTTTAGCCGGCTTTGGTGCCTTGGACGTGAGCTAATACCTTAAGATTTTGCATGAAAGGAGGACTAGTAGCTGCGTTGCACGGGAAAGTGCGTAAAGTGTTCATATGTAGTAAAAACCTAAGATATTGGCCCGTTTTCGTCATTTGTTATCAAATCGACTTTAAGCCAGATCGCTACATTGGAAGCTCTTCTCTCTGAAACGGTTACATTTATCGTCTGCAAAGCTATGTCGCGTCCACCGGTATGCGGAGACACTAAAAGCACCATAGTAGAACACATAAGTAGCTTCTACGTTGATGTAATAGCCAGTTAGAAGTAGTACAATTCAAGTTTTAGTTATCGATTATTGATTTTTACCCGGCATTTGTGCCTTGGACTTGGGCTAGGACCTTAAGATTTTTCATGAAAGGAGGACTAGCAGCCGCGTTGAACGGTAGAATGTGAAAAGTGTTCATATGTAGTAAAAACCTGAGAAATCCGTCCGTTTTCGTCATTTGTTGTCGAAAAGACTGAAAGCCAGATTGTCACATTGGGCGCTCTTCTCTCTGAAAGGGTTACATTTATAGTCTGCAAAGCTATATCGCGTGCTGCGGTATTCGGAGACACTAAAAGCACCATAGTAGAACACAGAAGAAGCTTCTAAGTTGATGTAATAGCCAGTAAGAAGCAGTACAATTCAAGTTTTAGTTATTGATTATTGACTTTTTACCCTTCTTTGGTGCCTTGGACATGAGCTAGGACCTTAAGATTTTGCACGAAAGGAGGACCAGCAGCCGCGTTGCACGGGAGAATGTGAAAAGTGTTCATATGTAGTAATAACCTGAGAAATTCATCCGTTTTCGTCATTTATTATTGAAACGACTGGAAGCGAGATCGTCACTGTGGCCCCTCTTCTCTCCGAAACGGTTACATTTATCGTCTGTAAAGCTATGTCACGTGCTGCGGTATGCGGAGACACTAAAAGGATCATACTAGAACACAGATGAAGCTTCTAAGCTGATGTAATAGAAAGTAGGAAGTAGTACAATTCAAGTTTATTTATCGATTATTGAATTTTTAGCCGGCTTTGGTGCCTTGGGCGTGAGCTGGTACCTTAAGATTTTGCATGAATGGAGGACAAGCAGCCGCGTTGCACGGGAGAATGTGAAAAGTGTTCGGTTGTAGTAAAAACCTGAGAAATTTATTCGTTTTCCTCCTTTTTTTTCGATTCGACTTAAAGCCAGATCGTAACTTTGGCCGCTCTTCTCTCTGAAATGTTACATTTAACGTCTGCAAAGCTACGTCGCGTTCTGCGATATGCGGTGACACTAAAAGGACCATAGTAGAACAGAGATGATGCTTCTAAATTAATGTAATAGAATGTAAGAAGTGGTAAAATTCAAGTTTTAGTTATCGATAATTGACTTTTTACACTTCTTTGGTGTCTTGGACATGAGCTAGGACCTTAAGATTTTGCATGAAAGGAGGACTAGCAGCCGCGTTGCAGGGGAGAGAGTGAGAAGTGTTCATATGTAGTAAAAACCTGAGAAATCCGTCTGTTTTCGTCATTTGTTTTCATATCGACTTAAGCCTGATCGTCACATTGGCCGCTCTTCTCTCTGAAACGGTTACATTTATCGTCTGCAAAGCTATGTCGCGTGCTGCGGTATGCGGAGACACTAAAAGCACCATAGTAGAACACAGAAGAAGCTTCTATGTTGATGTAATAGCCAGTAAGAAGTAGTACAATTCACGTCTTAGTTATCGATTATTGACCTTTTAGAAGGGCCTTGGACATTGGCTAGGACCTTAAGATTTTGCATGATAGAAGGTCTAGCAGCCGCGTTGCACGGAATAATGTGAAAAGTTTTCATATGTAGTAAAAACTTGAGAAATCCGTCCGTCTTCGTCATTTGTTATCGAATCGACTTAAACCCAGATCGTCACATTGCACGCTCTTCTCTCTGAAACGGTGACAGTTACCCTCTGCAAAGCTATGTCGCGTGCCGCGGTATGCGGAGCCCCCTAAAGCACCAGAGTAGAACACAGAAGAAGCTCCTAAGTTGAAGCAATAGCCAGTAAGAAGTAGTACAATATAAGTTTTAGTTGTCGATTATACACTTTTTAGCCGGCTATGGTGGCTTGGACATCACCTAGGACCTTAAGATTTTGCATGAAAGGAGGACTAGCAGCCGCGTTGTACGGGAGAATGTGAATTGTGTTCATATGTAGAAAAAACCTGAGAAATCCGTCTGTTTTCGTCATTTGTTATCATATCGACTTGGAGCCAGATCGTCACATTGGCCGCTCTTCTCTCTGAAACGATTACATTTATCGTCTGCAAAGCTATGTCGCGTGCTGCGGAATGCGGAGACACTAAAAGCACCATAGTAGAACACAGAAGAAGCTTCTAAGTTGTAGCAATAGCCAGTAAGAAGTAGTACAATATAAGTTTCAGTTGTCGATTATTCACTTTTTAGCCGGCTTTGGTGGCTTGGACATGACTTAGGACCTTAAGATTTTGCATGAAAGGAGAACTAGCAGCCGCGCTGCACGGAGGAATTTGAAAAGTGTTCATATGTAGTAAAAACCTGAGAAATCCGTCTGTTTTCGTCATTTGTTATCGAATCGACTTAATGCCAGATCGTCACATCGGCCGCTTTTGTCTCTGAGACGGTAACATTTATCGTCTGCAAGGCTATGTCGCGTGCTGCGGTATGCGGAGACACTAAAAGCACCATAGTAGAACACAGAAGAAGCTTCTAAGTTGAAACAATAGCCAGTAAGAAGTAGTACAATTCAAGTTTTAGTTGTCGATTATTCACTTTTTAGCCGGCTTTGGTGGCTTGGACATGACCTAGGACCGTAAGATTTTGCATGAAAGGAGGACTAGCAGCCGCGTTGCGTGAATGAATGTAAAAAGTGTTCATATTTAGTAAAAACCTGAGAAATCCGTCTGTTTTCGTCATTTGTTATCATATCGACTTAGAGCCAGATCGTCACATTGGCCGCTCTTCTCTCTGAAACGGTTACATTTATCGTCTGCAAAGGTATGTCGCGTGCTGCGGTATGCGGAGACACTAAAAGCACCATAGTAGAACACAGAAGAAGCTTCTAAGTTGAAGCAATAGCCAGTAAGAAGTAGTACAATTTAAGTTTTAGTTGTCGATTATACACTTTTTAGCCGGCTTTGGTGGCTTGGATTGACCTAGGAACTTAAGGTTTTGCACAGTTCCCCACAGTCGTTTAATAAACAAAGTAAGAGCATACGGACTATCAGATCAATTGTGTGATTGGATTGAGGAGTTCCTAGATAACAGAACGCAGCACGTCATTCTCAATGGAGAGAAGTCTTCCGAAGTAAGAGTGATTTCAGGTGTGCCGCAGGGGAGTGTCATAGGACCGTTGCTATTCACAATATACATAAATGACCTGGTGGATGACATCGGAAGTTCAGTGAGACTTTTTGCAGATGATGCTGTGGTGTATCGAGAGGTTGCAACAATGGAAAATTGTACTGAAATGCAGGAGGATCTGCAGCGAATTGACGCATGGTGCACGGAATGGCAATTGAATCACAATGTAGCGAAGTGTAATGTGATGCGAATACATAGAAAGATAGGTCCCTTATCATTTAGCTACAAAATAGTAGTTCAGCAACTGGAAGCAGTTAATTCCATAAATTATCTGGGATTACGCATTAGGAGTCATTTAAAATGGAATGATCATATAAAGTTGATCGTCGGTAAAGCAGATGCCAGACTGAGATTCCTTGGAAGAATCCTAAGGAAATGCAATCCGACAACAAAGGAAGTAGGTTACAGTACGATTGTTCGCCCAATGCTTGAATACTGCTCAGCAGTGTGGGATCCGCACCAGGTAGGGTTGATAGAAGAGATAGAGAAGATCCAACGGAGAGCAGCGCGCTTCGTTACAGGATCATTTAGTAATTGCGAAAGCGTTACGGAGATGATAGATAAACTCCAGTGGAAGACTCAGCAGGAGAGACGCTCAGTAGCTCGGTACGGGCTTTTGTTAAAGTTTCGAGAACATACATTCACCGAAGAGTCAAGCAGTATATTGCTCCCTCCTACGTATATCTCGCGAAGAGACCATGAGGATAAAATCAGAGAGATTAGAGCCCACACAGAAGCATACCGACAATCCTTCCTTCCACGTACAATACGAGACTGGAATAGAAGGGAGAACCGATAGAGGTACTGAGGGTACCCTCCGCCACACACCGTCAGGTGGCTTGCGGAGTACGGATGTAGATGTAGATGTAGACTAGCAGCCGCGTTGCATGGAAGAATAGAAAAAGTGTTCATATGTAGTAAAAACCTGAGAAATCCGTCTGTTTTCGTCATTTGTTATCATATCGACTTAGAGCCAGATCGTCATATAGGCCGCTCTTTTCTCTGAAACGGTTACATTTATCGTCTGCAAAGCTATGTCGCGTGCTGCGGTATGCAAGGACACTAAAAGCACCATAGTAGAACACAGAAGAAGCTTCTAAGTTGCATCAATAGCCAGTAAGAAGTAGTACAATTTAAGTTTTAGTTGCCGATTATTCACTTTTTAGCCGGCTTTGGTGGCTTGGACATGACCTAGGACCTTAAGATCTTGCATGAAAGGAGGACTAGCAGCCGCGTTGCACGGGAGAATGTGAAACGTGTTCATATGTAGTAAAAACCTGAGAAATCCGTCTGTTTTCGTCATTTGTTATCATATCGACTTAGAGCCAGATCGTCAAATTGGCCGCTCTTCTCTCTGAAACGGTTACATTTATCGTCTGCAAAGCTATGTCGCGTGCTGCAGTATGCGGACACACTAAAAGCACCATAGTAGAACACAGAAGAAGCTTCTATGTTGTTGTAATAGCCAGTAAGAAGCAGTACAATTCACGTCTTAGTTATCGATTATTGACGTTTTAGAAGGCTTTGGTGCCTTGGACATTGGCTAGGACCTTAAGATTTTGCATGATAGAAGGTCTAGCAGCCGCGATGCACGGAAGAATGTGAAAAGTTTTCATATGTAGTAAAAACTTGAGAAATCCGTCCGTCTTCGTCATTTGTTATCGAATCGACTTAAACCCAGATCGTCACATCGGACGCTCTTCTCTCTGAAACGGTGACAGTTATCCTCTGCAAAGCTATGACACGTGCCGCGGTATGCGGAGCCCCCTAAAGCACCATAGCAGACCACAGAAGAAGCTTCTATGTTGATGTAATAGCCAGTAAGAAGTAGTACAATTCACGTCTTAGTTATCGATTATTGACCTTTTAAAAGGGCCTTGGACATTGGCTAGGATCTTAAGATTTTGCATGATAGAAGGTCTAGCAGCCGCGTTGCACGGAATAATGTGAAAAGTGTTCATATGTAGTAAAAACTTGAGAAATCCGTCCGTCTTCGTCATTTGTTATCGAATCGACTTAAACCCAGATCGTCACATTGGACGCTCTTCTCTCTGAAACGGTGACAGTTATCCTCTGCAAAGCTATGTCGCGTGTCGCGGTATGCGGAGCCCCCTAAAGCACCATAGTAGAACACAGAAGAAGCTTCTAAGAGAATGTAATAGTAAGTTAGAAGTAGTACTACTCAAGTTTTAGTTATCGATTATTGAATTTTTTGCCGGCTTTGGTGCTTTGGCCATGAGCTATTACCTTAAGATTTTGCATGAAAGGGCGACTAGCCGCCGCGTTGCACGGGAGAATGTGAAAAGTGTTCATATGTAGTAAAAACCTGATAAATCCGCACGTTTTCGTCATTTGCTATCGAATCGATTTAAAGCCAGACCGTTACATTGGCCGCTCTTCTCTCTGAAACGGTTACATTTATCGTCTGCAAAGCTATGTCGCGTGTTGCGGTATGCGGAGCCCCCTAAAGCACCATAGTAGAACACAGAAGAAGCTTCTAAGAGAATGTAATAGTAAGTTAGAAGAAGTACTATTCAAGTTTTAGTTATCGATTATTGACTTTTTTGCCGGCTTTGGTGCTTTGGCCATGAGCTAGGACCGTAAGATTTTGCATGAAAGGAGGACTAGCAGCCGCGTTGCGTGAATGAATGTAAAAAGTGTTCATATTTAGTAAGAACCTGAGAAATCCGTCTGTTTTCGTCATTTGTTATCATATCGACTTAGAGACAGATCGTCACATTGGCCGCTCTTCTCTCTGAAACGGTTACATTTATCGTCTGCAAAGGTATGTCGCGTGCTGCGGTATGCGGAGACACTAAAAGCACCATAGTAGAACACAGAAGAAGCTTCTAAGTTGAAGCAATAGCCAGTAAGAAGTAGTACAATTTAAGTTTTAGTTGTCGATTATACACTTTTTAGCCGGCTTTGGTGGCTTGGATTGACCTAGGACCTTAAGGTTTTGCACAGTTCCCCACAGTCGTTTAATGAACAAAGTAAGAGCATACGGACTATCAGATCAATTGTGTGATTGGATTGAGGAGTTCCTAGATAACAGAACGCAGCACGTCATTCTCAATGGAGAGAAGTCTTCCGAAGTTAGAGTGATTTCAGGTGTGCCGCAGGGGAGTGTCATAGGACCGTTGCTATTCACAATATACATAAATGACCTGGTGGATGACATCGGAAGTTCACTGAGACTTTTTGCAGATGATGCTGTGGTGTATCGAGAGGTTGCAACAATGGAAAATTGTACTGAAATGCAGGAGGATCTGCAGCGAATTGACGCATGGTGCACAGAATGGCAATTGAATCTCAATGTAGCGAAGTGTAATGTGATGCGAATACATAGAAAGATAGGTCCCTTATCATTTAGCTACAAAATAGTAGTTCAGCAACTGGAAGCAGTTAATTCCATAAATTATCTGGGATTACGCATTAGGAGTCATTTAAAATGGAATGATCATATAAAGTTGATCGTCGGTAAAGCAGATGCCAGACTGAGATTCCTTGGAAGAATCCTATGGAAATGCAATCCGGCAACAAAGGAAGTAGGTTACAGTACGCTTGTTCGCCCAATGCTTGAATACTGCTCAGCAGTGTGGGATCCGCACCAGGTAGGGTTGATAGAAGAGATAGAGAAGATCCAACGGAGAGCAGCGCGCTTCGTTACAGGATCATTTAGTAATTGCGAAAGCGTTACGGAGATGATAGATAAACTCCAGTGGAAGACTCTGCAGGAGAGACTCTCAGTAGCTCGGTACGGGCTTTTGTTAAAGTTTCGAGAACATACATTCACCGAAGAGTCAAGCAGTATATTGCTCCCTCCTACGTATATCTCGCGAAGAGACCATGAGGATAAGATCAGAGAGATTAGAGCCCACACAGAAGCATACCGACAATCCTTCTTTCCACGTACGATACGAGACTGGAATAGAAGGGAGAACCGATAGAGGTACTGAGGGTACCCTCCGCCACACACCGTCAGGTGGCTTGCGGAGTACGGATGTAGATGTAGATGTAGACTAGCAGCCGCATTGCATGGAAGAATATAAAAAGTGTTCATATGTAGTAAAAATCTGAGAAATCCGTCTGTTTTCGTCATTTGTTATCATATCGACTTAGAGCCAGATCGTCATATAGGCCGCTCTTTTCTCTCAAACGGTTACGTTTATCGTCTGCAAAGCTATGTCGCGTGCTGCGGTACGCAAGGACACTAAAAGCACCATAGTAGAACACAGAAGAAGCTTCTAAGTTGCATCAATAGCCAGTAAGAAGTAGTACAATTTAAGTTTTATTTGTCGATTATTCACTTTTTAGCCGGCTTTGGTGGCTTGGACATGACCTAGGACCTTAAGATCTTGCATGAAAGGAGGACTAGCAGCCGCGTTGCACGGGAGAATGTGAAACGTGTTCATATGTAGTAAAAACCTGAGAAATCCGTCTGTTTTCGTCATTTGTTATCATATCGACTTAGAGCCAGATCGTCAAATTGGCCGCTCTTCTCTCTGAAACGGTTACATTTATCGTCTGCAAAGCTATGTCGCGTGCTGCAGTATGCGGACACACTAAAAGCACCATAGTAGAACACAGAAGAAGCTTCTATGTTGATGTAATAGCCAGTAAGAAGTAGTACAATTCACGTCTTAGTTATCGATTATTGACCTTTTAGAAGGCATTGGTGCCTTGGACATTGGCTAGGACCTTAAGATTTTGCATGATAGAAGGTCTAGCAGCCGCGTTGCACGGAAGAATGTGAAAAGTTTTCATATGTAGTAAAAACTTGAGAAATCCGTCCGTCTTCGTCATTTGTTATCGAATCGACTTAAACCCAGATCGTCACATCGGACGCTCTTCTCTCTGAAACGGTGACAGTTATCCTCTGCAAAGCTATGTCACGTGCCGCGGTATGCGGAGCCCCCTAAAGCACCATAGTTAAACACAGAAGAAGCTTCTAAGAGAATGTAATAGTAAATTAGAAGTAATACTATTTAAGTTTTAGTTATCGATTATTGACTTTTTTGCCGGCTTTGGTGCTTTAGATATGAGCTAGGACCTTAAGATTTTGCATGAAAGGGCGACTAGCCGCCGCGTTGCACGGGAGAATGTGAAAAGTGTTCATATGTAGTAAAAAACTGATAAATCCGCACGTTTTCGTCATTTGCTATCGAATCGATTTAAAGCCAGACCGTTACATTGGCCGCTCTTCTCTCTGAAACGGTTACATTTATCGGCTGCAAAGCTATGTCGCGTGCTGCGGTATGCGGAGACACTAAAAGCACCAGAGTAGAACACAGAAGAAGCTCCTAAGTTGAAGCAATAGCCAGTAAGAAGTAGTACAATTCAAGTTTTAGTTGTCGATTATTCACTTTTTAGCCGGCTTTGGTGGCTTGGACATGACCTAGGACCTTAAGATTTTGAATGAAAGGAGGACTAATAGCCGCGTTGCACGGGAGAATGTGAAAAGTGTTCATATGTAGTAAAAACCTGAGAAATCCGTCTGTTTTCGTCATTTGTTATCGAATCGACATAAAGCCAGAACGTCACATTGGCCGCTTTTCTCACTGAGACGGTTACATTTATCGTCTGCAAAGCTATGTCGCGTGTTGCGGTATGCGGAGACACTAAAAGCACCATAGTAGAACACAGAAGAAGCTTCTAAGTTGAAGCAATAGCCAGTAAGAAGTAGTACAATTTAATTTTTAGTTGTCGATTATACACTTTTTAGCCGGCTTTGGTGGCTTGGACATGACCTAGGACCTTAAGATTTTGCATGACAGGAGGACTAGCAGCCGCGTTGCACGGTAGAATGTGAAAAGTGTTCATATGTAGTAAAAACCTGAGAAATCCGTCTGTTTTCGTCATTTGTTATCATATCGACTGAGAGCCAGATCGACGCATTGGCCACTCTTCTCTCTGAAACGGTTTCATTTATCGTCTGCAAAGGTATGTCGCGTGCTGCGGTATGCGGAGACACTAAAAGCACCATAGTAGAACACAGAAGAAGCTTCTATGTTGATGTAATAGCCAGTAAGAAGTAGTACAATTCACGTCTTAGTTATCGATTATTGACTTTTTAGAAGGCTTTGGTGGCTTGGACATTGGCTAGGACCTTAAGATTTTGCATGATAAAAGGTCTAGCAGCCGCGTTGCACGGAAGAATGTGAAAAGTTTTCATATGTAGTAAAAACTTGAGAAATCCATCCGTTTTCGTCATTTGTTATCGAGTCGACTTAAACCCAGATCGTCACATTGGACGCTCTTCTCTCGCAAACGGTGACAGTTATCCTCTGCAAAGCTATGTCGCGTGCCGCGGTATGCGGAGCCCCCTAAAGCACCATAGTAGAACACAGAAGAAGCTTCTAAGAGAATGTAATAGTAAGTTAGAAGAAGTACTATTCAAGTTTTAGTTATCGATTATTGACTTTTTTGCCGGCTTTGGTGCTTTGGCCATGAGCTAGGACCTTAAGATTTTGCATGAAAGGGCGACTAGCCGCCGCGTTGCACGGGAGAATGTGAAAAGTGTTCATATGTAGTAAAAACCTGAGAAATCCGTCTGTTTTCGTCATTTGTTGTCATATCGACTTGGAGCCAGATCGTCACATTGGCCGCTCTTCTCTCTGAAACGGTTACATTTATCGTCTGCAAAGCAGTGTCGCGCTCTGCGGTATGTGGAGACACTAAAAGCACCATAGTAGAAGACAGAAGAAGCTTCTAAGTTGAAGCAATACCCAGTAAGAAGTAGTACAATTTAAGTTTTAGTTGTCGATTATACACTTTTTAGCCGGCTTTGGTGGCTTGGACATGACCTAGGACCTTAAGATTTTGCATGAAAGCAGGACTAGCAGCCGCGTTGCACGGTAGAATGTGAAAACTGTTCATATGTAATAAAAACCTGAAAAATCCGTCTGTTTTCGTCATTTGTTATCATATCGACTTAGAGCCAGATCGTCACATTTTCCGCTCTTCTCTCTGAAACGATTACATTTATCGTCTGCAAAGCTATGTCGCGTGCTGCGGAATGCGGAGACACTAAAAGCACCATAGTAGAACACAGAAGAAGCTTCTAAGTTGTAGCAATAGCCAGTAAGAAGTAGTACAATTCAAGTTTTAGTTGTCGATTATTCACTTTTTAGCCGGCTTTGGTGGCTTGGACATGACTTAGGACCTTAAGATTTTGCATGAAAGGAGAACTAGCAGCCGCGCTGCACGGAGGAATTTGAAAAGTGTTCATATGTAGTAAAAACCTGAGAAATCCGTCTGTTTTCGTCATTTGTTATCGAATCGACTTAATGCCAGATCGTCACATCGGCCGCTTTTGTCTCTGAGACGGTTACATTTATCGTCTGCAAGGCTATGTCGCGTGCTGCGGTATGCGGAGACACTAAAAGCACCATAGTAGAACACAGAAGAAGCTTCTAAGTTGAAGCAATAGCCAGTAAGAAGTAGTACAATTCAAGTTTTAGTTGTCGATTATTCACTTTTTAGCCGGCTTTGGTGGCTTGGACATGACCTAGGACCGTAAGATTTTGCATGAAAGGAGGACTAGCAGCCGCGTTGCGTGAATGAATGTAAAAAGTGTTCATATTTAGTAAGAACCTGAGAAATCCGTCTGTTTTCGTCATTTGTTATCATATCGACTTAGAGACAGATCGTCACATTGGCCGCTCTTCTCTCTGAAACGGTTACATTTATCGTCTGCAAAGGTATGTCGCGTGCTGCGGTATGCGGAGACACTAAAAGCACCATAGTAGAACACAGAAGAAGCTTCTAAGTTGAAGCAATAGCCAGTAAGAAGTAGTACAATTTAAGTTTTAGTTGTCGATTATACACTTTTTAGCCGGCTTTGGTGGCTTGGATTGACCTAGGACCTTAAGGTTTTGCACAGTTCCCCACAGTCGTTTAATGAACGAAGTAAGAGCATACGGACTATCAGATCAATTGTGTGATTGGATTGAGGAGTTCCTAGATAACAGAACGCAGCACGTCATTCTCAATGGAGAGAAGTCTTCCGAAGTTAGAGTGATTTCAGGTGTGCCGCAGGGGAGTGTCATAGGACCGTTGCTATTCACAATATACATAAATGACCTGGTGGATGACATCGGAAGTTCACTGATACTTTTTGCAGATGATGCTGTGGTGTATCGAGAGGTTGCAACAATGGAAAATTGTACTGAAATGCAGGAGGATCTGCAGCGAATTGACGCATGGTGCACAGAATGGCAATTGAATCTCAATGTAGCGAAGTGTAATGTGATGCGAATACATAGAAAGATAGGTCCCTTATCATTTAGCTACAAAATAGTAGTTCAGCAACTGGAAGCAGTTAATTCCATAAATTATCTGGGATTACGCATTAGGAGTCATTTAAAATGGAATGATCATATAAAGTTGATCGTCGGTAAAGCAGATGCCAGACTGAGATTCCTTGGAAGAATCCTATGGAAATGCAATCCGGCAACAAAGGAAGTAGGTTACAGTACGCTTGTTCGCCCAATGCTTGAATACTGCTCAGCAGTGTGGGATCCGCACCAGGTAGGGTTGATAGAAGAGATAGAGAAGATCCAACGGAGAGCAGCGCGCTTCGTTACAGGATCATTTAGTAATTGCGAAAGCGTTACGGAGATGATAGATAAACTCCAGTGGAAGACTCTGCAGGAGAGACTCTCAGTAGCTCGGTACGGGCTTTTGTTAAAGTTTCGAGAACATACATTCACCGAAGAGTCAAGCAGTATATTGCTCCCTCCTACGTATATCTCGCGAAGAGACCATGAGGATAAGATCAGAGAGATTAGAGCCCACACAGAAGCATATCGACAATCCTTCTTTCCACGTACGATACGAGACTGGAATAGAAGGGAGAACCGATAGAGGTACTGAGGGTACCCTCCGCCACACACCGTCAGGTGGCTTGCGGAGTACGGATGTAGATGTAGATGTAGACTAGCAGCCGCATTGCATGGAAGAATATAAAAAGTGTTCATATGTAGTAAAAATCTGAGAAATCCGTCTGTTTTCGTCATTTGTTATCATATCGACTTAGAGCCAGATCGTCATATAGGCCGCTCTTTTCTCTGAAACGGTTACATTTATCGTCTGCAAAGCTATGTCGCGTGCTGCGGTATGCAAGGACACTAAAAGCACCATAGTAGAACACAGAAGAAGCTTCTAAGTTGCATCAATAGCCAGTAAGAAGTAGTACAATTTAAGTTTTATTTGTCGATTATTCACTTTTTAGCCGGCTTTGGTGGCTTGGACATGACCTAGGACCTTAAGATCTTGCATGAAAGGAGGACTAGCAGCCGCGTTGCACGGGAGAATGTGAAACGTGTTCATATGTAGTAAAAACCTGAGAAATCCGTCTGTTTTCGTCATTTGTTATCATATCGACTTAGAGCCAGATCGTCAAATTGGCCGCTCTTCTCTCTGAAACGGTTACATTTATCGTCTGCAAAGCTATGTCGCGTGCTGCAGTATGCGGACACACTAAAAGCACCATAGTAGAACACAGAAGAAGCTTCTATGTTGATGTAATAGCCAGTAAGAAGTAGTACAATTCACGTCTTAGTTATCGATTATTGACCTTTTAGAAGGCATTGGTGCCTTGGACATTGGCTAGGACCTTAAGATTTTGCATGATAGAAGGTCTAGCAGCCGCGTTGCACGGAAGAATGTGAAAAGTTTTCATATGTAGTAAAAACTTGAGAAATCCGTCCGTCTTCGTCATTTGTTATCGAATCGACTTAAACCCAGATCGTCACATCGGACGCTCTTCTCTCTGAAACGGTGACAGTTATCCTCTGCAAAGCTATGTCACGTGCCGCGGTATGCGGAGCCCCCTAAAGCGCCATAGTTAAACACAGAAGAAGCTTCTAAGAGAATGTAATAGTAAATTAGAAGTAGTACTATTTAAGTTTTAGTTATCGATTATTGACTTTTTTGCCGGCTTTGGTGCTTTAGATATGAGCTAGGACCTTAAGATTTTGCATGAAAGGGCGACTAGCCGCCGCGTTGCACGGGAGAATGTGAAAAGTGTTCATATGTAGTAAAAAACTGATAAATCCGCACGTTTTCGTCATTTGCTATCGAATCGATTTAAAGCCAGACCGTTACATTGGCCGCTCTTCTCTCTGAAACGGTTACATTTATCGGCTGCAAAGCTATGTCGCGTGCTGCGGTATGCGGAGACACTAAAAGCACCAGAGTAGAACACAGAAGAAGCTCCTAAGTTGAAGCAATAGCCAGTAAGAAGTAGTACAATTCAAGTTTTAGTTGTCGATTATTCACTTTTTAGCCGGCTTTGGTGGCTTGGACATGACCTAGGACCTTAAGATTTTGAATGAAAGGAGGACTAATAGCCGCGTTGCACGGGAGAATGTGAAAAGTGTTCATATGTAGTAAAAACCTGAGAAATCCGTCTGTTTTCGTCATTTGTTATCGAATCGACATAAAGCCAGAACGTCACATTGGCCGCTTTTCTCACTGAGACGGTTACATTTATCGTCTGCAAAGCTATGTCGCGTGTTGCGGTATGCGGAGACACTAAAAGCACCATAGTAGAACAAAGAAGAAGCTTCTAAGTTGAAGCAATAGCCAGTAAGAAGTAGTACAATTTAATTTTTAGTTGTCGATTATACACTTTTTAGCCGGCTTTGGTGGCTTGGACATGACCTAGGACCTTAAGATTTTGCATGAAAGGAGGACTGGCAGCCGCGTTGCACGGTAGAATGTGAAAAGTGTTCATATGTAGTAAAAACCTGAGAAATCCGTCTGTTTTCGTCATTTGTTATCATATCGACTGAGAGCCAGATCGACACATTGGCCACTCTTCTCTCTGAAACGGTTTCATTTATAGTCTGCAAAGGTATGTCGCGTGCTGCGGTATGCGGAGACACTAAAAGCACCATAGTAGAACACAGAAGAAGCTTCTATGTTGATGTAATAGCCAGTAAGAAGTAGTACAATTCACGTCTTAGTTATCGATTATTGACTTTTTAGAAGGCTTTGGTGGCTTGGACATTGGCTAGGACCTTAAGATTTTGCATGATAAAAGGTCTAGCAGCCGCGTTGCACGGAAGAATGTGAAAAGTTTTCATATGTAGTAAAAACTTGAGAAATCCATCCGTTTTCGTCATTTGTTATCGAGTCGACTTAAACCCAGATCGTCACATTGGACGCTCTTCTCTCGCAAACGGTGACAGTTATCCTCTGCAAAGCTATGTCGCGTGCCGCGGTATGCGGAGCCCCCTAAAGCACCATAGTAGAACACAGAAGAAGCTTCTAAGAGAATGTAATAGTAAGTTAGAAGAAGTACTATTCAAGTTTTAGTTATCGATTATTGACTTTTTTGCCGGCTTTGGTGCTTTGGCCATGAGCTAGGACCTTAAGATTTTGCATGAAAGGGCGACTAGCCGCCGCGTTGCACGGGAGAATGTGAAAAGTGTTCATATGTAGTAAAAACCTGAGAAATCCGTCTGTTTTCGTCATTTGTTGTCATATCGACTTGGAGCCAGATCGTCACATTGGCCGCTCTTCTCTCTGAAACGGTTACATTTATCGTCTGCAAAGCAGTGTCGCGCTCTGCGGTATGTGGAGACACTAAAAGCACCATAGTAGAAGACAGAAGAAGCTTCTAAGTTGAAGCAATAGCCAGTAAGAAGTAGTACAATTTAAGTTTTAGTTGTCGATTATACACTTTTTAGCCGGCTTTGGTGGCTTGGACATGACCTAGGACCTTAAGATTTTGCATGAAAGCAGGACTAGCAGCCGCGTTGCACGGTAGAATGTGAAAACTGTTCATATGTAATAAAAACCTGAAAAATCCGTCTGTTTTCGTCATTTGTTATCATATCGACTTAGAGCCAGATCGTCACATTTTCCGCTCTTCTCTCTGAAACGATTACATTTATCGTCTGCAAAGCTATGTCGCGTGCTGCGGAATGCGGAGACACTAAAAGCACCATAGTAGAACACAGAAGAAGCTTCTAAGTTGTAGCAATAGCCAGTAAGAAGTAGTACAATTCAAGTTTTAGTTGTCGATTATTCACTTTTTAGCCGGCTTTGGTGGCTTGGACATGACTTAGGACCTTAAGATTTTGCATGAAAGGAGAACTAGCAGCCGCGCTGCACGGAGGAATTTGAAAAGTGTTCATATGTAGTAAAAACCTGAGAAATCCGTCTGTTTTCGTCATTTGTTATCGAATCGACTTAATGCCAGATCGTCACATCGGCCGCTTTTGTCTCTGAGACGGTAACATTTATCGTCTGCAAGGCTATGTCGCGTGCTGCGGTATGCGGAGACACTAAAAGCACCATAGTAGAACACAGAAGAAGCTTCTAAGTTGAAGCAATAGCCAGTTAGAAGTAGTACAATTCAAGTTTTAGTTGTCGATTATTCACTTTTTAGCCGGCTTTGGTGGCTTGGACATGACCTAGGACCGTAAGATTTTGCATGAAAGGAGGACTAGCAGCCGCGTTGCGTGAATGAATGTAAAAAGTGTTCATATTTAGTAAGAACCTGAGAAATCCGTCTGTTTTCGTCATTTGTTATCATATCGACTTAGAGACAGATCGTCACATTGGCCGCTCTTCTCTCTGAAACGGTTACATTTATCGTCTGCAAAGGTATGTCGCGTGCTGCGGTATGCGGAGACACTAAAAGCACCATAGTAGAACACAGAAGAAGCTTCTAAGTTGAAGCAATAGCCAGTAAGAAGTAGTACAATTTAAGTTTTAGTTGTCGATTATACACTTTTTAGCCGGCTTTGGTGGCTTGGATTGACCTAGGACCTTAAGGTTTTGCACAGTTCCCCACAGTCGTTTAATGAACAAAGTAAGAGCATACGGACTATCAGATCAATTGTGTGATTGGATTGAGGAGTTCCTAGATAACAGAACGCAGCACGTCATTCTCAATGGAGAGAAGTCTTCCGAAGTTAGAGTGATTTCAGGTGTGCCGCAGGGGAGTGTCATAGGACCGTTGCTATTCACAATATACATAAATGACCTGGTGGATGACATCGGAAGTTCACTGAGACTTTTTGCAGATGATGCTGTGGTGTATCGAGAGGTTGCAACAATGGAAAATTGTACTGAAATGCAGGAGGATCTGCAGCGAATTGACGCATGGTGCACTGAATGGCAATTGAATCGCAATGTAGCGAAGTGTAATGTGATGCGAATACATAGAAAGATAGGTCCCTTATCATTTAGCTACAAAATAGTAGTTCAGCAACTGGAAGCAGTTAATTCCATAAATTATCTGGGATTACGCATTAGGAGTCATTTAAAATGGAATGATCATATAAAGTTGATCGTCGGTAAAGCAGATGCCAGACTGAGATTCCTTGGAAGAATCCTATGGAAATGCAATCCGGCAACAAAGGAAGTAGGTTACAGTACGCTTGTTCGCCCAATGCTTGAATACTGCTCAGCAGTGTGGGATCCGCACCAGGTAGGGTTGATAGAAGAGATAGAGAAGATCCAACGGAGAGCAGCGCGCTTCGTTACAGGATCATTTAGTAATTGCGAAAGCGTTACGGAGATGATAGATAAACTCCAGTGGAAGACTCTGCAGGAGAGACTCTCAGTAGCTCCGTACGGGCTTTTGTTAAAGTTTCGAGAACATACATTCACCGAAGAGTCAAGCAGTATATTGCTCCCTCCTACGTATATCTCGCGAAGAGACCATGAGGATAAGATCAGAGAGATTAGAGCCCACACAGAAGCATACCGACAATCCTTCTTTCCACGTACGATACGAGACTGGAATAGAAGGGAGAACCGATAGAGGTACTGAGGGTACCCTCCGCCACACACCGTCAGGTGGCTAGCGGAGTACGGATGTAGATGTAGATGTAGACTAGCAGCCGCATTGCATGGAAGAATATAAAAAGTGTTCATATGTAGTAAAAATCTGAGAAATCCGTCTGTTTTCGTCATTTGTTATCATATCGACTTAGAGCCAGATCGTCATATAGGCCGCTCTTTTCTCTGAAACGGTTACATTTATCGTCTGCAAAGCTATGTCGCGTGCTGCGGTATGCAAGGACACTAAAAGCACCATAGTAGAACACAGAAGAAGCTTCTAAGTTGCATCAATAGCCAGTAAGAAGTAGTACAATTTAAGTTTTATTTGTCGATTATTCACTTTTTAGCCGGCTTTGGTGGCTTGGACATGACCTAGGACCTTAAGATCTTGCATGAAAGGAGGACTAGCAGCCGCGTTGCACGGGAGAATGTGAAACGTGTTCATATGTAGTAAAAACCTGAGAAATCCGTCTGTTTTCGTCATTTGTTATCATATCGACTTAGAGCCAGATCGTCAAATTGGCCGCTCTTCTCTCTGAAACGGTTACAGTTATCGTCTGCAAAGCTATGTCGCGTGCTGCAGTATGCTGACACACTAAAAGCACCATAGTAGAACACAGAAGAAGCTTCTATGTTGATGTAATAGCCAGTAAGAAGTAGTACAATTCACGTCTTAGTTATCGATTATTGACCTTTTAGAAGGCATTGGTGCCTTGGACATTGGCTAGGACCTTAAGATTTTGCATGATAGAAGGTCTAGCAGCCGCGTTGCACGGACGAATGTGAAAAGTTTTCATATGTAGTAAAAACTTGAGAAATCCGTCCGTCTTCGTCATTTGTTATCGAATCGACTTAAACCCAGATCGTCACATCGGACGCTCTTCTCTCTGAAACGGTGACAGTTATCCTCTGCAAAGCTATGTCACGTGCCGCGGTATGCGGAGCCCCCTAAAGCACCATAGTTAAACACAGAAGAAGCTTCTAAGAGAATGTAATAGTAAGTTAGAAGTAGTACTATTTAAGTTTTAGTTATCGATTATTGACTTTTTTGCCGGCTTTGGTGCTTTAGATATGAGCTAGGACCTTAAGATTTTGCATGAAAGGGCGACTAGCCGCCGCGTTGCACGGGAGAATGTGAAAAGTGTTCATATGTAGTAAAAAACTGATAAATCCGCACGTTTCCGTCATTTGCTATCGAATCGATTTAAAGCCAGACCGTTACATTGGCCGCTCTTCTCTCTGAAACGCTTACATTTATCGGCTGCAAAGCTATGTCGCGTGCTGCGGTATGCGGAGACACTAAAAGCACCAGAGTAGAACACAGAAGAAGCTCCTAAGTTGAAGCAATAGCCAGTAAGAAGTAGTACAATTCAAGTTTTAGTTGTCGATTATTCACTTTTTAGCCGGCTTTGGTGGCTTGGACATGACCTAGGACCTTAAGATTTTGAATGAAAGGAGGACTAATAGCCGCGTTGCACGGGAGAATGTGAAAAGTGTTCATATGTAGTAAAAACCTGAGAAATCCGTCTGTTTTCGTCATTTGTTATCGAATCGACATAAAGCCAGAACGTCACATTGGCCGCTTTTCTCACTGAGACGGTTACATTTATCGTCTGCAAAGCTATGTCGCGTGTTGCGGTATGCGGAGACACTAAAAGCACCATAGTAGAACACAGAAGAAGCTTCTAAGTTGAAGCAATAGCCAGTAAGAAGTAGTACAATTTAATTTTTAGTTGTCGATTATACACTTTTTAGCCGGCTTTGGTGGCTTGGACATGACCTAGGACCTTAAGATTTTGCATGAAAGGAGGACTAGCAGCCGCGTTGCACGGTAGAATGTGAAAAGTGTTCATATGTAGTAAAAACCTGAGAAATCCGTCTGTTTTCGTCATTTGTTATCATATCGACTTAGAGCCAGATCGACACATTGGCCACTCTTCTCTCTGAAACGGTTTCATTTATCGTCTGCAAAGGTATGTCGCGTGCTGCGGTATGCGGAGACACTAAAAGCACCATAGTAGAACCCAGAAGAAGCTTCTAAGTTGTAGCAATAGCCAGTAAGAAGTAGTACAATTCAAGTTTTAGTTGTCGATTATTCACGTTTTAGCCGGCTTTGGTGGCTTGGACATGACCTAGGACCATAAGATTTTGCATGAAATGAGAACTAGCAGCCGCGCTGCACGGGGGAATGTGAAAAGTGTTCATATGTAGTAAAAACCTGGGAAATCCGTCTGTTTTCGTCATTTGTTATCGAATCGACTTAATGCCAGATCGTCACATTGGCCGCTTTCCTCTCTGAGATGATGCGGTATGCATTGACACTAAAAGCACCATAGTAGAACACAGAAGAAGCTTCCAAGTTGAAGCAATAGCCAGTAAGAAGAAGTACAATTCAAGTTTTAGTTGTCGATTATTCACTTTTTTGCCGGCTTTGGTGGCTTGGACATGACCTAGGACCTTAAGATTTTGCACAGTTCTCCACAGTCGTTTAATGAACAAAGTAAGAGCATACGGACTATCAGATCAATTATGTGATTGGATTGAGGAGTTTCTAGATAACAGATCGCAGCACGTCATTCTCAATGGAGAGAAGTCTTCCGAAGTAAGAGTGATTTCAGGTGTGCCGCAGGGGAGTGTCATAGGACCGTTGCTATTCACAATATACATAAATGACCTGGTGGATGACATCGGAAGTTCACTGAGGCTTTTTGCAGATGATGCTGTGGTGTATCGAGAGGTTGCAACAATGGAAAATTGTACTGAAATGCAGGAGGATCTGCAGCGAATTGACGCATGGTGCACGGAATGGCAATTGAATCTCAATGTAGCGAAGTGGAATGTGATGCGAATACATAGAAAGATAGGTCCCTTATCATTTAGCTACAAAATAGTAGTTCAGCAACTGGAAGCAGTTAATTCCATAAATTATCTAGGAGTACGCATTAGGAGTGATTTAAAATGGAATGATCATATAAAGTTGATCGTCGGTAAAGCAGATGCCAGACTGAGATTCATTGGAAGAATCCTAAGGAAATGCAATCCGACAACAAAGGAAGTAGGTTACAGTACGCTTGTTCGCCCAATGCTTGAATACTGCTCAGCAGTGTGGGATCCGCACCAGGTAGGGTTGATAGAAGAGATAGAGAAGATCCAACGGAGAGCAGCGCGCTTCGTTACAGGATCATTTAGTAATTGCGAAAGCGTTACGGAGATGATAGATAAACTCCAGTGGAAGACTCTGCAGGAGAGACGCTCAGTAGCTCGGTACGGGCTTTTGTTAAAGTTTCGAGAACATACCTTCACCGAAGAGTCAAGCAGTATATTGCTCCCTCCTACGTATATCTCGCGAAGAGACCATGAGGATAAAATCAGAGAGATTAGAGCCCTCACAGAAGCATACCGACAATCCTTCTTTCCACGTACAATACGAGACTGGAATAGAAGGGAGAACCGATAGAGATACTCAGGGTACCCTCCGCCACACTCCGTCAGGTGGCTTGCGGAGTACGGATGTAGATGTAGATGTAGACTAGCAGCTGCGTTCCATGGAAGAATGTAAAAAGTGTTCATATGTAGTAAAAACCTGAGAAATCCGTCTGTTTTCGTCATTTGTTATCATATCGACTTAGAGCCAGATCGTCACATAGGCCGCTCTTTTCTCTCAAACGGTTACATTTATCGTCTGCAAAGCTATGTCGCGTGCTGCGGTATGCAAGGACACTAAAAGCACCATAGTAGAACACAGAAGAAGCTTCTAAGTTGGAGCAATAGCCAGTAAGAAGTAGTACAATTCAAGTTTTAGTTGTCGATTATTCACTTTTTAGCCGGCTTTGGTGGCTTGGACACGACCTAGGACCTTAAGATTTTGCACAGTTCTCCACAGTCGTTTAATGAACAACGTAAGAGCATACGGACTATCAGATCAATTATGTGATTGGATTGAGGAGTTTCTTGATAACAGATCGCAGCACGTCATTCTCAATGGAGAGAAGTCTTCCGAAGTAAGAGTGATTTCAGGTGTGCCGCAGGGGAGTGTCATAGGACCGTTGCTATTCACAATATACATAAATGACCTGGTGGATGAAATCGGAAGTTCACTGAGGCTTTTTGCAGATGATGCTGTGGTGTATCGAGGGGTTACAACAATGGAAAATTGTACTGAAATGCAGGAGGATCTGCAGCGAATTGACGCATGGTGCACGGAATGGCAATTGAATCTCAATGTAGCGAAGTGGAATGTGATGCGAATACATAGAAAGATAGGTCCCTTATCATTTAGCTACAAAATAGCAGGTCAGCAACTGGAAGCAGTTAATTCCATAAATTATCTGGGAGTACGCATTAGGAGTGATTTAAAATGGAATGATCATATAAAGTTGATCGTCGGTAAAGCAGATGCCAGACTGAGATTCATTGGAAGAATCCTAAGGAAATGCAATCCGACAACAAAGGAAGTAGGTTACAGTACGGTTGTTCGCCCAATGCTTGAATACTGCTCAGCAGTGTGGGATCCGCACCAGGTAGGGTTGATAGAAGTGATAGAGAAGATCCAACGGAGAGCAGCGCGCTTCGTTACAGGATCATTTAGTAATTGCGAAAGCGTTACGGAGATGATGGATAAACTCCAGTGGAAGACTCTGCAGGAGAGACGCTCAGTAGCTCGGTACTGGCTTTTGTTAAAGTTTCGAGAACATAACTTCACCGAAGAGTCAAGCAGTATACTGCTCCCTCCTACGTATAATTCGCGAAGAGACCGTGAGGATAAAATCAGAGAGATTAGAGCCCACACAGAAGCATACCGACAATCCTTCTTTCCACGTACAATACGAGACTGGAATAGAAGGGAGAACCGATAGAGATACTCAGGGAACCCTCCGCCACACACCGTCAGGTGGCTTGCGGAGTACGGATGTAGATGTAGATGTAGACTAGCAGCCGCTTGCATGGAAGAATGTAAAAAGTGTTCATATGTAGTAAACACCTGAGAAATCCGTCTGTTTTCGTCATTTGTTATCATATCGACTTAGAGCCAGATCGTCACATAGGCCGCTCTTTTCTCTGAAACGGTTACATTTATCGTCTGCAAAGCTATGTCGCGTGCTGCGGTATGCAAGGACACTAAAAGCACCATAGTAGAACACAGAAGAAGCTTTTAAGTTGAAGCAATAGCCAGTAAGAAGTAGTACAATTCAAGTTTTAGTTGTGGATTATTCACTTTTTAGCCGGCTTTAGTGGCTTGGATATGACCTAGGACCTTAAGATTTTGCATGAAAGGAGGACCAGCAGCCGCGTTGCACGAGAGAATGTGAAAATGGTTTTCATATGTAGTAAAGACCTGAGAAATCCGTCTGTTTTCGTCATTTGTTATCATATTGACTTAGAGCCAGATCGTCACATTGGCCGCCCTTCTCTCTGAAACGGTTACATTTATCGTCTGCAAAGCTATGTCGCGTGCTGCGGTATGCAAGGACACTAAAAGCACCATAGTAGAACACAGAAGAAGCTTCTAAGTTGAAGCAATAGCCAGTAAGAAGTAGTACAATTTAAGTTTTACTTGTCGATTATTCACTTTTTAGCCGGCTTTGGAGGCTTGGACATGACCTAGGACCTTAAGATTTTGCATGAAAGGAGGTGTAGTAGCCGCGTTGCACGGGAGAATGTGAAACGTGTTCATATGTAGTAAAAACCTGAGAAATCCGTCTGTTTTCGTCATTTGTTATCATATTGACTTAGAGCCAGATCGTCAAATTGGCCGCTCTTCTCTCTGAAACGGTTACATTTATCGTCTGCAAAGCTATGTCGCGTGCTGCGGTATGCAAGGACACTAAAAGCACCATAGTAGAACACAGAAGAAGCTTCTAAGTTGCATCAATAGCCAGTAAGAAGTAGTACAATTTAAGTTTTATTTGTCGATTATTCACTTTTTAGCCGGCTTTGGTGGCTTGGACATGACCTAGGACCCTAAGATCTTGCATGAATGGAGGACTAGCAGCCGCGTTGCACGGGAGAATGTGAAACGTGTTCATATGTAGTAAAAACCTGAGAAATCCGTCTGTTTTCGTCATTTGTTATCATATCGACTTAGAGCCAGATCGTCAAATTGGCCGCTCTTCTCTCTGAAACGGTTACATTTATCGTCTGCAAAGCTATGTCGCGTGCTGCAGTATGCGGACACACTAAAAGCACCATAGTAGAACACAGAAGAAGCTTCTATGTTGATGTAATAGCCAGTAAGAAGTAGTACAATTCACGTCTTAGTTATCGATTATTGACCTTTTAGAAGGCATTGGTGCCCTGGACATTGGCTAGGACCTTAAGATTTTGCATGATAGAAGGTCTAGCAGCCGCGTTGCACGGAAGAATGTGAAAAGTTTTCATATGTAGTAAAAACTTGAGAAATCCGTCCGTCTTCGTCATTTGTTATCGAATCGACATAAAGCGAGAACGTCACATTGGCCGCTTTTCTCACTGAGACGGTTACATTTATCGTCTGCAAAGCTATGTCGCGTGTTGCGGTATGCGGAGACACTAAAAGCACCATAGTAGAACACAGAAGAAGCTTCTAAGTTGAAGCAATAGCCAGTAAGAAGTAGTACAATTTAATTTTTAGTTGTCGATTATACACTTTTTAGCCGGCTTTGGTGGCTTGGACATGACCTAGGACCTTAAGATTTTGCATGAAAAGAGGACTAGCAGCCGCGTTGCACGGTAGAATGTGAAAAGTGTTCATATGTAGTAAAAACCTGAGAAATCCGTCTGTTTTCGTCATTTGTTATCATATCGACTTAGAGCCAGATCGCCACATTGGCCACTCTTCTCTCTGAAACGGTTACATTTATCGGCTGCAAAGCTATGTCGCGTGCTGCGGTATGCGGAGACACTAAAAGCACCAGAGTAGAACACAGAAGAAGCTCCTAAGTTGAAGCAATAGCCAGTAAGAAGTAGTACAATTCAAGTTTTAGTTGTCGATTATTCACTTTTTAGCCGGCTTTGGTGGCTTGGACATGACCTAGGACCTTAAGATTTTGAATGAAAGGAGGACTAATAGCCGCGTTGCACGGGAGAATGTGAAAAGTGTTCATATGTAGTAAAAACCTGAGAAATCCGTCTGTTTTCGTCATTTGTTATCGAATCGACATAAAGCCAGAACGTCACATTGGCCGCTTTTCTCACTGAGACGGTTACATTTATCGTCTGCAAAGCTATGTCGCGTGTTGCGGTATGCGGAGACACTAAAAGCACCATAGTAGAACACAGAAGAAGCTTCTAAGTTGAAGCAATAGCCAGTAAGAAGTAGTACAATTTAATTTTTAGTTGTCGATTATACACTTTTTAGCCGGCTTTGGTGGCTTGGACATGACCTAGGACCTTAAGATTTTGCATGAAAGGAGGACTAGCAGCCGCGTTGCACGGTAGAATGTGAAAAGTGTTCATATGTAGTAAAAACCTGAGAAATCCGTCTGTTTTCGTCATTTGTTATCATATCGACTTAGAGCCAGATCGACACATTGGCCACTCTTCTCTCTGAAACGGTTTCATTTATCGTCTGCAAAGGTATGTCGCGTGCTGCGGTATGCGGAGACACTAAAAGCACCATAGTAGAACACAGAAGAAGCTTCTATGTTGATGTAATAGCCAGTAAGAAGTAGTACAATTCACGTCTTAGTTATCGATTATTGACTTTTTAGAAGGCTTTGGTGGCTTGGACATTGGCTAGGACCTTAAGATTTTGCATGATAGAAGGTCTAGCAGCCGCGTTGCACGGAAGAATGTGAAAAGTTTTCATATGTAGTAAAAACTTGAGAAATCCATCCGTTTTCGTCATTTGTTATCGAGTCGACTTAAACCCAGATCGTCACATTGGACGCTCTTCTCTCGCAAACGGTGACAGTTATCCTCTGCAAAGCTATGTCGCGTGCCGCGGTATGCGGAGCCCCCTAAAGCACCATAGTAGAACACAGAAGAAGCTTCTAAGAGAATGTAATAGTAAGTTAGAAGAAGTACTATTCAAGTTTTAGTTATCGATTATTGACTTTTTTGCCGGCTTTGGTGCTTTGGCCATGAGCTAGGACCTTAAGATTTTGCATGAAAGGGCGACTAGCCGCCGCGTTGCACGGGAGAATGTGAAAAGTGTTCATATGTAGTAAAAACCTGATAAATCCGCACGTTTTCGTCATTTGCTATCGGATCGAATTAAAGCCAGACCGATACATTGGCCGCTCTTCTCTCTGAAACGGTTACATTTATCGTCTGCAAAGCTATGTCGCGTGCTGCGGTATGCGGAGACACTAAAAGCACCAGAGTAGAACACAGAAGAAGCTCCTAAGTTGAAGTAATAGCCAGTAAGAAGTAGTACAAATCAAGATTTAGTTGTCGATTATTTACTTTTTTGCCGGCTTTGGTTGCTTGGACATGACCTAGGACCTTAAGATTTTGAATGAAAGGAGGACTAGCAGCCGCGTTGCACAGGAGAATGTGAAAAGTGTTCATATGTAGTAAGAACCTGAGAAATCCGTCCGTTTTCGTCATTTGTTATCGAATCGACATAAAGCCAGATCGTCACATTGACCGCTTTTCTCTCTGAGACTGTTACATTTATCGTCTGCAAAGCTATGTCGCGTGCTGCGGTATGCGGAGACACTAAAAGCACCATAGTAGAACACAGAAGAAGCTTCTAAGTTGAAGCAATAGCCAGTAAGAAGTAGTAGAATTCAAGTTTTAGTTGTCGATTATACACTTTTTAGCCGGCTTTGGTGGCTTGGACATGACCTAGGACCTTAAGATTTTGCATGAAAGGAGGACTAGCAGCCCCGTTGCACGGGAGAATGTGAAAAGTGTTCATATGGAGTAAACACCTGAGAAATCCGTCTGTTTTCGTCATTTGTTATCATATCGACTTAGAGCCAGATCGTCACATTATCCGCTCTTCTCTCTGAAACGGTTACATTTATCGTCTGCAAAGCTATGTCGCGTGCTGCGGAATGCGGAGACACTAAAAGCACCATAGTAGAACCCAGAAGAAGCTTCTAAGTTGTAGCAATAGCCAGTAAGAAGTAGTACAATTCAAGTTTTAGTTGTCGATTATTCACTTTTTAGCCGGCTTTGGTGGCTTGGACATGACCTAGGACCTTATGATTTTGCATGAAATGAGAACTAGCAGCCGCGCTGCACGGGGGAATGTGAAAAGTGTTCATATGTAGTAAAAACCTGGGAAATCCGTCTGTTTTCGTCATTTGTTATCGAATCGACTTAATGCCAGATCGTCACATTGGCCGCTTTCCTCTCTGAGATGATGCGGTATGCATTGACACTAAAAGCACCATAGTAGAACACAGAAGAAGCTTCCAAGTTGAAGCAATAGCCAGTAAGAAGAAGTACAATTCAAGTTTTAGTTGTCGATTATTCACTTTTTTGCCGGCTTTGGTGGCTTGGACATGACCTAGGACCTTAAGATTTTGCACAGTTCTCCACAGTCGTTTAATGAACAAAGTAAGAGCATACGGACTATCAGATCAATTATGTGATTGGATTGAGGAGTTTCTAGATAACAGATCGCAGCACGTCATTCTCAATGGAGAGAAGTCTTCCGAAGTAGGAGTGATTTCAGGTGTGCCGCAGGGGAGTGTCATAGGACCGTTGCTATTCACAATATACATAAATGACCTGGTGGATGACATCGGAAGTTCACTGAGGCTTTTTGCAGATGATGCTGTGGTGTATCGAGAGGTTGCAACAATGGAAAATTGTACTGAAATGCAGGAGGATCTGCAGCGAATTGACGCATGGTGCACGGAATGGCAATTGAATCTCAATGTAGCGAAGTGGAATGTGATGCGAATACATAGAAAGATAGGTCCCTTATCATTTAGCTACAAAATAGTAGTTCAGCAACTGGAAGCAGCTAATTCCATAAATTATCTAGGAGTACGCATTAGGAGTGATTTAAAATGGAATGATCATATAAAGTTGATCGTCGGTAAAGCAGATGCCAGACTGAGATTCATTGGAAGAATCCTAAGGAAATGCAATCCGACAACAAAGGAAGTAGGTTACAGTACGCTTGTTCGCCCAATGCTTGAATACTGCTCAGCAGTGTGGGATCCGCACCAGGTAGGGTTGATAGAAGAGATAGAGAAGATCCAACGGAGAGCAGCGCGCTTCGTTACAGGATCATTTAGTAATTGCGAAAGCGTTACGGAGATGATAGATAAACTCCAGTGGAAGACTCTGCAGGAGAGACGCTCAGTAGCTCGGTACGGGCTTTTGTTAAAGTTTCGAGAACATACCTTCACCGAAGAGTCAAGCAGTATATTGCTCCCTCCTACGTATATCTCGCGAAGAGACCATGAGGATAAAATCAGAGAGATTAGAGCCCTCACAGAAGCATACCGACAATCCTTCTTTCCACGTACAATACGAGACTGGAATAGAAGGGAGAACCGATAGAGATACTCAGGGTACCCTCCGCCACACTCCGTCAGGTGGCTTGCGGAGTACGGATGTAGATGTAGATGTAGACTAGCAGCTGCGTTCCATGGAAGAATGTAAAAAGTGTTCATATGTAGTAAAAACCTGAGAAATCCGTCTGTTTTCGTCATTTGTTATCATATCGACTTAGAGCCAGATCGTCACATAGGCCGCTCTTTTCTCTCAAACGGTTACATTTATCGTCTGCAAAGCTATGTCGCGTGCTGCGGTATGCAAGGACACTAAAAGCACCATAGTAGAACACAGAAGAAGCTTCTAAGTTGGAGCAATAGCCAGTAAGAAGTAGTACAATTCAAGTTTTAGTTGTCGATTATTCACTTTTTAGCCGGCTTTGGTGGCTTGGACACGACCTAGGACCTTAAGATTTTGCACAGTTCTCCACAGTCGTTTAATGAACAACGTAAGAGCATACGGACTATCAGATCAATTATGTGATTGGATTGAGGAGTTTCTTGATAACAGATCGCAGCACGTCATTCTCAATGGAGAGAAGTCTTCCGAAGTAAGAGTGATTTCAGGTGTGCCGCAGGGGAGTGTCATAGGACCGTTGCTATTCACAATATACATAAATGACCTGGTGGATGAAATCGGAAGTTCACTGAGGCTTTTTGCAGATGATGCTGTGGTGTATCGAGGGGTTACAACAATGGAAAATTGTACTGAAATGCAGGAGGATCTGCAGCGAATTGACGCATGGTGCACGGAATGGCAATTGAATCTCAATGTAGCGAAGTGGAATGTGATGCGAATACATAGAAAGATAGGTCCCTTATCATTTAGCTACAAAATAGCAGGTCAGCAACTGGAAGCAGTTAATTCCATAAATTATCTGGGAGTACGCATTAGGAGTGATTTAAAATGGAATGATCATATAAAGTTGATCGTCGGTAAAGCAGATGCCAGACTGAGATTCATTGGAAGAATCCTAAGGAAATGCAATCCGACAACAAAGGAAGTAGGTTACAGTACGGTTGTTCGCCCAATGCTTGAATACTGCTCAGCAGTGTGGGATCCGCACCAGGTAGGGTTGATAGAAGTGATAGAGAAGATCCAACGGAGAGCAGCGCGCTTCGTTACAGGATCATTTAGTAATTGCGAAAGCGTTACGGAGATGATGGATAAACTCCAGTGGAAGACTCTGCAGGAGAGACGCTCAGTAGCTCGGTACTGGCTTTTGTTAAAGTTTCGAGAACATAACTTCACCGAAGAGTCAAGCAGTATACTGCTCCCTCCTACGTATAATTCGCGAAGAGACCATGAGGATAAAATCAGAGAGATTAGAGCCCACACAGAAGCATACCGACAATCCTTCTTTCCACGTACAATACGAGAATGGAATAGAAGGGAGAACCGATAGAGATACTCAGGGAACCCTCCGCCACACACCGTCAGGTGGCTTGCGGAGTACGGATGTAGATGTAGATGTAGACTAGCAGCCCCTTGCATGGAAGAATGTAAAAAGTGTTCATATGTAGTAAACACCTGAGAAATCCGTCTGTTTTCGTCATTTGTTATCATATCGACTTAGAGCCAGATCGTCACATAGGCCGCTCTTTTCTCTGAAACGGTTACATTTATCGTCTGCAAAGCTATGTCGCGTGCTGCGGTATGCAAGGACACTAAAAGCACCATAGTAGAACACAGAAGAAGCTTCTAAGTTGCATCAATAGCCAGTAAGAAGTAGTACAATTTAAGTTTTATTTGTCGATTATTCACTTTTTAGCCGGCTTTGGTGGCTTGGACATGACCTAGGACCTTAAGATCTTGCATGAAAGGAGGACTAGCAGCCGCGTTGCACGGGAGAATGTGAAACGTGTTCATATGTAGTAAAAACCTGAGAAATCCGTCTGTTTTCGTCATTTGTTATCATATCGACTTAGAGCCAGATCGTCAAATTGGCCGCTCTTCTCTCTGAAACGGTTACATTTATCGTCTGCAAAGCTATGTCGCGTGCTGCAGTATGCGGACACACTAAAAGCACCATAGTAGAACACAGAAGAAGCTTCTATGTTGATGTAATAGCCAGTAAGAAGTAGTACAATTCACGTCTTAGTTATCGATTATTGACCTTTTAGAAGGCATTGGTGCCCTGGACATTGGCTAGGACCTTAAGATTTTGCATGATAGAAGGTCTAGCAGCCGCGTTGCACGGGAGAATGTGAAACGTGTTCATATGTAGTAAAAACCTGAGAAATCCGTCTGTTTTCGACATTTGTTATCATATCGACTTAGAGCCAGATCGTCAAATTGGCCGCTCTTCTCTCTGAAACGGTGACAGTTATCCTCTGCAAAGCTATGTCACGTGCCGCGGTATGCGGAGCCCCCTAAAGCACCATAGTAGAACACAGAAGAAGCTTCTAAGAGAATGTAATAGTAAGTTAGAAGTAGTACTATTTAATTTTTAGTTATCGATTATTGACTTTTTTGCCGGCTTTGGTGCTTTAGATATGAGCTAGGACCTTAAGATTTTGCATGAAAGGGCGACTAGCCGCCGCGTTGCACGGGAGAATGTGAAAAGTGTTCATATGTAGTAAAAAACTGATAAATCCGCACGTTTTCGTCATTTGCTATCGAATCGATTTAAAGCCAGACCGTTACATTGGCCGCTCTTCTCTCTGAAACGGTTACATTTATCGGCTGCAAAGCTATGTCGCGTGCTGCGGTATGCGGAGACACTAAAAGCACCAGAGTAGATCACAGAAGAAGCTCCTAAGTTGAAGCAATAGCCAGTAAGAAGTAGTACAATTCAAGTTTTAGTTGTCGATTATTCACTTTTTAGCCGGCTTTGGTGGCTTGGACATGACCTAGGACCTTAAGATTTTGAATGAAAGGAGGACTAATAGCCGCGTTGCACGGGAGAATGTGAAAAGTGTTCATATGTAGTAAAAACCTGAGAAATCCGTCTGTTTTCGTCATTTGTTACCGAATCGACATAAAGCCAGAACGTCACATTGGCCGCTTTTCTCACTGAGACGGTTACATTTATCGTCTGCAAAGCTATGTCGCGTGTTGCGGTATGCGGAGACACTAAAAGCACCATAGTAGAACACAGAAGAAGCTTCTAAGTTGAAGCAATAGCCAGTAAGAAGTAGTACAATTTAATTTTTAGTTGTCGATTATACACTTTTTAGCCGGCTTTGGTGGCTTGGACATGACCTAGGACCTTAAGATTTTGCATGAAAAGAGGACTAGCAGCCGCGTTGCACGGTAGAATGTGAAAAGTGTTCATATGTAGTAAAAACCTGAGAAATCCGTCTGTTTTCGTCATTTGTTATCATATCGACTTAGAGCCAGATCGCCACATTGGCCACTCTTCTCTCTGAAACGGTTTCATTTATCGTCTGCAAAGCTATGTCGCGTGCTGCGGTATGCGGAGACACTAAAAGCACCATAGTAGAAAACAGAAGAAGCTTCTAAGTTGAAGCAATAGCCAGTAAGAAGTAGTACAATTTAATTTTTAGTTGTCGATTATACACTTTTTAGCCGGCTTTGGTGGATTGGACATGACCTAGGACCTTAAGATTTTGCATGAAAAGAGGACTAGCTGCCGCGTTGCACGGTAGAATGTGAAAAGTGTTCATATGTAGTAAAAACCTGAGAAATCCGTCTGTTTTCATCATTTGTTATCATATCGACTTAGAGACAGATCGTCACATTGGCCGCTCTTCGCTCTGAAACGGTTACATTTATCGTCTGCAAAGGTATGTCGCGTGCTGCGGTATGCGGAGACACTAAAAGCACCATAGTAGAACACAGAAGAAGCTTCTAAGAGAATGTAATAGTAAGTTAGAAGAAGTACTATTCAAGTTTTAGTTATCGATTATTGACTTTTTAGCCGGCTTTGGTGCTTTGGCCATGAGCTAGGACCTTTAGATTTTGCATGAAAGGGCGACTAGCCGCCGCGTTGCACGGGAGAATGTGAAAAGTGTTCATATGTAGTAAAAACCTGATAAATCCGCACGTTTTCGTCATTTGCTATCGGATCGATTTAAAGCCAGACCGTTACATTGGCCGCTCTTCTCTCTGAAACGGTTACATTTATCGTCTGCAAAGCTATGTCACGTGCTGCGGTATGCGGAGACACTAAAAGCACCAGAGTAGAACACAGAAGAAGCTCCTAAGTTGAAGTAATAGCCAGTAAGAAGTAGTACAAATCAAGTTTTAGTTGTCGATTATTTACTTTTTTGCCGGCTTTGGTGGCTTGGACATGACCTAGGACCTTAAGATTTTGAATGAAAGGAGGACTAGCAGCCGCGTTGCACGGGAGAATGTGAAAAGTGTTCATATGCAGTAAGAACCTGAGAAATCCGTCCGTTTTCGTCATTTGTTATCGAATCGACATAAAGCCAGATCGTCACATTGACCGCTTTTCTCTCTGAGACTGTTACATTTATCGTCTGCAAAGCTATGTCGCGTGCTGCGGTATGCGGAGACACTAAAAGCACCATAGTAGAACACAGAAGAAGCTTCTAAGTTGAAGCAATGGCCAGAAAGAAGTAGTAGAATTCAAGTTTTAGTTGTCGATTATACACTTTTCAGCCGGCTTTGGTGGCTTGGACATGACCTAGGACCTTAAGATTTTGCATGAAATGAGAACTAGCAGCCGCGCTGCACGGGGGAATGTGAAAAGTGTTCATATGTAGTAAAAACCTGGGAAATCCGTCTGTTTTCGTCATTTGTTATCGAATCGACTTAATGCCAGATCGTCACATTGGCCGCTTTCCTCTCTGAGATGATGCGGTATGCATTGACACTAAAAGCACCATAGTAGAACACAGAAGAAGCTTCCAAGTTGAAGCAATAGCCAGTAAGAAGAAGTACAATTCAAGTTTTAGTTGTCGATTATTCACTTTTTTGCCGGCTTTGGTGGCTTGGACATGACCTAGGACCTTAAGATTTTGCACAGTTCTCCACAGTCGTTTAATGAACAAAGTAAGAGCATACGGACTATCAGATCAATTATGTGATTGGATTGAGGAGTTTCTAGATAACAGATCGCAGCACGTCATTCTCAATGGAGAGAAGTCTTCCGAAGTAAGAGTGATTTCAGGTGTGCCGCAGGGGAGTGTCATAGGACCGTTGCTATTCACAATATACATAAATGACCTGGTGGATGACATCGGAAGTTCACTGAGGCTTTTTGCAGATGATGCTGTGGTGTATCGAGAGGTTGCAACAATGGAAAATTGTACTGAAATGCAGGAGGATCTGCAGCGAATTGACGCATGGTGCACGGAATGGCAATTGAATCTCAATGTAGCGAAGTGTAATGTGATGCGAATACATAGAATGATAGGTCCCTTATCATTTAGCTACAAAATAGTAGTTCAGCAACTGGAAGCAGTTAATTCCATAAATTATCTAGGAGTACGCATTAGGAGTGATTTAAAATGGAATGATCATATAAAGTTGATCGTCGGTAAAGCAGATGCCAGACTGAGATTCATTGGAAGAATCCTAAGGAAATGCAATCCGACAACAAAGGAAGTAGGTTACAGTACGCTTGTTCGCCCAATGCTTGAATACTGCTCAGCAGTGTGGGATCCGCACCAGGTAGGGTTGATAGAAGAGATAGAGAAGATCCAACGGAGAGCAGCGCGCTTCGTTACAGGATCATTTAGTAATTGCGAAAGCGTTACGGAGATGATAGATAAACTCCAGTGGAAGACTCTGCAGGAGAGACGCTCAGTAGCTCGGTACGGGCTTTTGTTAAAGTTTCGAGAACATACCTTCACCGAAGAGTCAAGCAGTATATTGCTCCCTCCTACGTATATCTCGCGAAGAGACCATGAGGATAAAATCAGAGAGATTAGAGCCCTCACAGAAGCATACCGACAATCCTTCTTTCCACGTACAATACGAGACTGGAATAGAAGGGAGAACCGATAGAGATACTCAGGGTACCCTCCGCCACACTCCGTCAGGTGGCTTGCGGAGTACGGATGTAGATGTAGATGTAGACTAGCAGCTGCGTTCCATGGAAGAATGTAAAAAGTGTTCATATGTAGTAAAAACCTGAGAAATCCGTCTGTTTTCGTCATTTGTTATCATATCGACTTAGAGCCAGATCGTCACATAGGCCGCTCTTTTCTCTCAAACGGTTACATTTATCGTCTGCAAAGCTATGTCGCGTGCTGCGGTATGCAAGGACACTAAAAGCACCATAGTAGAACACAGAAGAAGCTTCTAAGTTGGAGCAATAGCCAGTAAGAAGTAGTACATTTCAAGTTTTAGTTGTCGATTATTCACTTTTTAGCCGGCTTTGGTGGCTTGGACACGACCTAGGACCTTAAGATTTTGCACAGTTCTCCACAGTCGTTTAATGAACAACGTAAGAGCATACGGACTATCAGATCAATTATGTGATTGGATTGAGGAGTTTCTTGATAACAGATCGCAGCACGTCATTCTCAATGGAGAGAAGTCTTCCGAAGTAAGAGTGATTTCAGGTGTGCCGCAGGGGAGTGTCATAGGACCGTTGCTATTCACAATATACATAAATGACCTGGTGGATGAAATCGGAAGTTCACTGAGGCTTTTTGCAGATGATGCTGTGGTGTATCGAGGGGTTACAACAATGGAAAATTGTACTGAAATGCAGGAGGATCTGCAGCGAATTGACGCATGGTGCACGGAATGGCAATTGAATCTCAATGTAGCGAAGTGGAATGTGATGCGAATACATAGAAAGATAGGTCCCTTATCATTTAGCTACAAAATAGCAGGTCAGCAACTGGAAGCAGTTAATTCCATAAATTATCTGGGAGTACGCATTAGGAGTGATTTAAAATGGAATGATCATATAAAGTTGATCGTCGGTAAAGCAGATGCCAGACTGAGATTCATTGGAAGAATCCTAAGGAAATGCAATCCGACAACAAAGGAAGTAGGTTACAGTACGCTTGTTCGCCCAATGCTTGAATACTGCTCAGCAGTGTGGGATCCGCACCAGGTAGGGTTGATAGAAGTGATAGAGAAGATCCAACGGAGAGCAGCGCGCTTCGTTACAGGATCATTTAGTAATTGCGAAAGCGTTACAGAGATGATGGATAAACTCCAGTGGAAGACTCTGCAGGAGAGACGCTCAGTAGCTCGGTACTGGCTTTTGTTAAAGTTTCGAGAACATAACTTCACCGAAGAGTCAAGCAGTATACTGCTCCCTCCTACGTATAATTCGCGAAGAGACCATGAGGATAAAATCAGAGAGATTAGAGCCCACACAGAAGCATACCGACAATCCTTCTTTCCACGTACAATACGAGACTGGAATAGAAGGGAGAACCGATAGAGATACTCAGGGAACCCTCCGCCACACACCGTCAGGTGGCTTGCGGAGTACGGATGTAGATGTAGATGTAGACTAGCAGCCGCGTGCATGGAAGAATGTAAAAAGTGTTCATATGTAGTAAACACCTGAGAAATCCGTCTGTTTTCGTCATTTGTTATCATATCGACTTAGAGCCAGATCGTCACATAGGCCGCTCTTTTCTCTGAAACGGTTACATTTATCGTCTGCAAAGCTATGTCGCGTGCTGCGGTATGCAAGGACACTAAAAGCACCATAGTAGAACACAGAAGAAGCTTTTAAGTTGAAGCAATAGCCAGTAAGAAGTAGTACAATTCAAGTTTTAGTTGTGGATTATTCACTTTTTAGCCGGCTTTAGTGGCTTGGATATGACCTAGGACCTTAAGATTTTGCATGAAAGGAGGACTAGCAGCCGCGTTGCACGGGAGAATGTGAAAAGTGTTCATATGTAGTAAAGACCTGAGAAATCCGTCTGTTTTCGTCATTTGTTATCATATTGACTTAGAGCCAGATCGTCACATTGGCCGCTCTTCTCTCTGAAACGGTTACATTTATCGTCTGCAAAGCTATGTCGCGTGCTGCGGTATGCAAGGACACTAGAAGCACCATAGTAGAACACAGAAGAATCTTCTAAGTTGAAGCAATAGCCAGTAAGAAGTAGTACAATTTAAGTTTTAGTTGTCGATTATACACTTTTTAGCCGGCTTTGGTGGCTTGGGCATGACCTAGGACCTTAAGATTTTGCACGAAAGGAGGACTAGCAGCCGCGTTGCACGGGAGAATGTGAAAAGTTTTCATATGTAGTAAAAACTTGAGAAATCCGTCCGTTTTCGTCATTTGTTATCGAATCGACTTAAACCCAGATCGTCACGTTGGACGCTCTTCTCTCTGAAACGGTGACAGTTATCCTCTGCAAAACTATGTCGCGTGCCGCGGTATGCGGAGCCCCCTAAAGCATCATAGTAGAACACAGAAGAAGCTTCTAAGAGAATGTAATAGTAAGTTAGAAAAAGTACTATTCAAGTTTTAGTTATCGATTATTGACTTTTTTGCCGGCTTTGGTGCTTTGGCCATGAGCTAGGACCTTAAGATTTTGCATGAAAGGGCGACTAGCCGCCGCGTTGCACGGGAGAATGTGAAAAGTGTTCATATGTAGTAAAAATCTGATAAATCCGCACCTTTTCGTCATTTGCTATCGAATCGATTTAAAGCCAGACCGTTACATTGGCCGCTCTTCTCTCTGAAACGGTTACATTTATCGTCTGCAAAGCTATGTCGCGTGCTGCGGTATGCGGAGACCCTAAAAGCACCAGAGTAGAACACAGAAGAAGCTCCTAAGGTGAAGCAATAGCCAGTAAGAAGTAGTACAAATCAAGTTTTAGTTGTCGATTATTCACTTTTTTGCCGGCTTTGGTGGCTTGGACATGACCTAGGACCTTAAGATTATGAATGAAAGGAGGACTAGCAGCCGCGTTGCACGGGAGAATGTGAAAAGTGTTCATATGTAGTAAAAACCTGAAAAATCCGTCCGTTTTCGTCATTTGTTATCGAATCGACTTAGAGCCAGATCGTCACATTGGCTGCTTTTCTCTCTAAGACGGTTACATTTATCGGCTGCAAAGCTATGTCGCGTGCTGCGGTATGCGGACACACTAAAAGCACCATAGTAGAACACAGAAGAAGCTTCTAAGTTGAAGCAATAGCCAGTAAGAAGTAGTACAATTCAAGTTTTAGTTGTCGATTATTCACTTTTTAGCCGGCTTTGGTGGCTTGGACATGACCTAGGACCTTAAGATTTTGCATGTACGGAGGTCTAGCAGCCGCGTTGCACGGGAGAATGTGAAAAGTGTTCGTATGTACTAAAAACCTGAGAAATCCGTCTATTTTCGTCATTCGTTATCATATTGACTTAGAGCCAGATCGTCACATTGGCCGCTCTTCTCTCTGGAACGGTTACATTTATCGTCTGCAAAGCTATGTCGCGTGCTTCGGTATGTGGAGACACTAAAAGCACCATAGTAGAACACAGAAGAAGCTTCTAAGTTGAAGCAATAGCCAGTAAGAAGTAGTACAATTCAAGTTTTAGTTGTCGATTATTCACTTTTTAGCCGGCTTTGGTGGCTTGGACATGACCTAGTCCCTTAAGATTTTGCATGAAAGGAGCTCTAGCAGCCACGTTGCAAGGGAGAATGTGAAAAGTGTTCATATGTAGTAAAAACCCGAGAAATCCGTCTGTTTTCCTCATTTTTTTATCATATTGACTTAGAGCCAGATCGTCACATTGGCCGCTCTTCTCTCTGAAACGGTTACATTTACCGTCTACAAAGCTATGTCGCGTGCTGCGGTATGTGGAGACACTAAAAGCACCATAGTAGAACACAGAAGAAGCTTCTAAGTTGAAGCAATAGCCAGTAAGAAGTAGTACAATTCAAGTTTTAGTTGTCGATTATTTCTTTTTAGCCGGCTTTGGTGGCTTGGACATGACCTGGGACCTTAAGATTTTGCATGAAAGGAGGACTAGCAGCCGCGTTGCGTGGAAGAATGTAAGAAGTGTTCATATTTAGTAAAAACCTGAGAAATCCGTCTGTTTTCGTCGTTTGTTATCATATCGACTTAGAGCCAGATCGTCACAAAGGCCGCTCTTTTCTCTGAAACGGTTACATTTATCGTCTGCAAAGCTATGTCGCGTGCTGCGGTATGCAAGGACACTAAAAGCACCATAGTAGAACACAGAAGAAGCTTCTAAGATGAAGCAATAGCCAGTAAGAAATAGTACAATTCAAGTTTTAGTTGTGGATTATTCACTTTTTAGCCGGCTTTAGTGGCTTGGATATGACCTAGGACCTTAAATTTTGCATGAAAGGAGGACTAGCAGCCGCGTTGCACGGGAGAATGTGAAAAGTGTTCATATGTAGTAAAAACCTGAGAAATCCGTCTGTTTTCGTCATTTGTTATCATATTGACTTAGAGCCAGATCGTCACAAAGGCCGCTCTTTTCTCTGAAACGGTTACATTTATCGTCTGCAAAGCTATGTCGCGTGCTGCGGTATGTGGAGACACTAAAAGCACCATAGTAGAACACAGAAGAAGCTTCTAAGTTGAAGCAATAGCCAGTAAGAAGAAGTACAATTCAAGTTTTCGTTGTCGATTATTCACTTTCTAGCCGGTTTTGGTGGCTTGGACATGACCTAGGACCTTAAGATTTTGCACAGTTCTCCACAGTCGTTTAATGAACAAAGTAAGAGCATACGGACTATCAGATCAATTATGTGATTGGATTGAGGAGTACCTAGATAACAGATCGCAGCACGTCATTCTCAATGGAGAGAAGTCTTCCGAAGTAAGAGTGATTTCAGGTGTGCCGCAGGGGAGTGTCATAGGACCGTTGCTATTCACAATATACATAAATGACCTGGTGGATGACATCGGAAGTTCACTGAGGCTTTTTGCAGATGATGCTGTGGTGTATCGAGGGGTTACAACAATGGAAAATTGTACTGAAATGCAGGAGGATCTGCAGCGAATTGACGCATGGTGCACGGAATGGCAATTGAATCTCAATGTAGCGAAGTGGAATGTGATGCGAATTCATAGAAAGATAGGTCCCTTATCATTTAGCTACAAAATAGCAGGTCAGCAACTGGAAGCAGTTAATTCCATAAATTATCTGGGGGTACGCATTAGGAGTGATTTAAAATGGAATGATCATATAAAGTTGATCGTCGGTAAAGCAGATGCCAGACTGAGATTCATTGGAAGAATCCTAAGGAAATGCAATCCGACAACAAAGGAAGTAGGTTACAGTACGCTTGTTCGCCCAATGCTTGAATACTGCTCAGCAGTGTGGGATCCGCACCAGGTAGGGTTGATAGAAGAGATAGAGAAGATCCAACGGAGAGCAGCGCGCTCCGTTACAGGATCATTTAGTAATTGCGAAAGCGTTACGGAGATGATAGATAAACTCCAGTGGAAGACTCTGCAGGAGAGACGCTCAGTAGCTCGGTACGGGCTTTTGTTAAAGTTTCGAGAACATACCTTCACCGAAGAGTCAAGCAGTATATTGCTCCCTCCTACGTATATCTCGCGAAGAGACCATGAGGATAAAATCAGAGAGATTAGAGCCCACACAGATGCATACCGACAATCCTTCTTTCCACGTACAATACGAGACTGGAATAGAAGGGAGAACCGATAGAGATACTCAGGGTACCCTCCACCACACACCGTCAGGTGGCTTGCGGAGTACGGATGTAGATGTAGATGTAGACTAGCAGCCACGTTCCATGGAAGAATGTAAAAAGTGTTCATATGTAGTAAAAACCTGAGAAATCCGTCTGTTTTCGTCATTTGTTATCATATCGACTTAGAGACAGATCGTCACATTGGCCGCTCTTCGCTCTGAAACGGTTACATTTATCGTCTGCAAAGGTATGTCGCGTGCTGCGGTATGCGGAGACACTAAAAGCACCATAGTAGAACACAGAAGAAGCTTCTATGTTGATGTAATAGCCAGTAAGAAGTAGTACAATTCACGTCTTAGTTATCGATTATTGACTTTTTAGAAGGCTTTGGTGGCTTGGACATTGGCTAGGACCTTAAGATTTTGCATGATAGAAGGTCTAGCAGCCGCGTTGCACGGAAGAATGTGAAAAGTTTTCATATGTAGTAAAAACTTGAGAAATCCATCCGTTTTCGTCATTTGTTATCGAGTCGACTTAAACCCAGATCGTCACATTGGACGCTCTTCTCTCGCAAACGGTGACAGTTATCCTCTGCAAAGCTATGTCGCGTGCCGCGGTATGCGGAGCCCCCTAAAGCACCATAGTAGAACACAGAAGAAGCTTCTAAGAGAATGTAATAGTAAGTTAGAAGAAGTACTATTCAAGTTTTAGTTATCGATTATTGACTTTTTTGCCGGCTTTGGTGCTTTGGCCATGAGCTAGGACCTTAAGATTTTGCATGAAAGGGCGACTAGCCACCGCGTTGCACGGGAGAATGTGAAAAGTGTTCATATGTAGTAAAAACCTGAGAAATCCGCACGTTTTCGTCATTTGCTATCGGATCGATTTAAAGCCAGACCGTTACATTGGCCGCTCTTCTCTCTGAAACGGTTACATTTATCGTCTGCAAAGCTATGTCGCGTGCTGCGGTATGCGGAGACACTAAAAGCACCAGAGTAGAACACAGAAGAAGCTCCTAAGTTGAAGTAATAGCCAGTAAGAAGTAGTACAAATCAAGTTTTAGTTGTCGATTATTTACTTTTTTGCCGGCTTTGGTGGCTTGGACATGATCTAGGACCTTAAGATTTTGAATGAAAGGAGGACTAGCAGCCGCGTTGCACGGGAGAATGTGAAAAGTGTTCATATGTAGTAAGAACCTGAGAAATCCGTCCGTTTTCGTCATTTGTTATCGAGTCGACATAAAGCCAGATCGTCACATTGACCGCTTTTCTCTCTGAGACTGTTACATTTATCGTCTGCAAAGCTATGTCGCGTGCTGCGGTATGCGGAGACACTAAAAGCACCATAGTAGAACACAGAAGAAGCTTCTAAGTTGAAGCAATAGCCAGTAAGAAGTAGTAGAATTAAAGTTTTAGTTGTCGATTATACACTTTTTAGCCGGCTTTGGTGGCTTGGACATGACCTAGGACCTTAAGATTTTGCATGAAAGGAGGACTAGCAGCCCCGTTGCACGGGAGAATGTGAAAAGTGTTCATATGGAGTAAACACCTGAGAAATCCGTCTGTTTTCGTCATTTGTTATCATATCGACTTAGAGCCAGATCGTCACATTATCCGCTCTTCTCTCTGAAACGGTTACATTTATCGTCTGCAAAGCTATGTCGCGTGCTGCGGAATGCGGAGACACTAAAAGCACCATAGTAGAACACAGAAGAAGCTTCTAAGTTGAAGCAATAGCCAGTAAGAAGTAGTAGAATTCAAGTTTTAGTTGTCGATTATTCACTTTTTAGCCGGCTTTGGTGGCTTGGACATGACCTAGGACCTTAAGATTTTGCTTGAAATGAGAACTAGCAGCCGCGCTGCACGGGGGAATGTGAAAAGTGTTCATATGTAGTAAAAACCTGGGAAATCCGTCTGTTTTCGTCATTTGTTATCGAATCGACTTAATGCCAGATCGTCACATTGGCCGCTTTCCTCTCTGAGATGATGCGGTATGCTTTGACACTAAAAGCACCATAGTAGAACACAGAAGAAGCTTCCAAGTTGAAGCAATAGCCAGTAAGAAGAAGTACAATTCAAGTTTTAGTTGTCGATTATTCACTTTCTAGCCGGCTTTGGTGGCTTGGACATGACCTAGGACCTTAAGATTTTGCACAGTTCTCCACAGTCGTTTAATGAACAAAGTAAGAGCATACGGACTATCAGATCAATTATGTGATTGGATTGAGGAGTTTCTAGATAACAGATCGCAGCACGTCATTCTCAATGGAGAGAAGTCTTCCGAAGTAAGAGTGATTTCAGGTGTGCCGCAGGGGAGTGTCATAGGACCGTTGCTATTGACAATATACATAAATGACCTGGTGGATGACATCGGAAGTTCACTGAGGCTTTTTGCAGATGATGCTGTGGTTTATCGAGAGGTTGCAACAATGGAAAATTGTACTGAAATGCAGGATTATCTGCAGCGAATTGACGCATGGTGCACGGAATGGCAATTGAATCTCAATGTAGCGAAGTGTAATGTGATGCGAATACATAGAAAGATAGGTCCCTTATCATTTAGCTACAAAATAGTAGTTCAGCAACTGGAAGCAGTTAATTCCATAAATTATCTAGGAGTACGCATTAGGAGTGATTTAAAATGGAATGATCATATAAAGTTGATCGTCGGTAAAGCAGATGCCAGACTGAGATTCATTGGAAGAATCCTAAGGAAATGCAATCCGACAACAAAGGAAATAGGTTACAGTACGCTTGTTCGCCCAATGCTTGAATACTGCTCAGCAGTGTGGGATCCGCACCAGGTAGGGTTGATAGAAGAGATAGAGAAGATCCAACGGAGAGCAGCGCGCTCCGTTACAGGATCATTTAGTAATTGCGAAAGCGTTACGGAGATGATAGATAAACTCCAGTGGAAGACTCTGCAGGAGAGACGCTCAGTAGCTCGGTACGGGCTTTTGTTAAAGTTTCGAGAACATACCTTCACCGAAGAGTCAAGCAGTATATTGCTCCCTCCTACGTATATCTCGCGAAGAGACCATGAGGATAAAATCAGAGAGATTAGAGCCCACACAGATGCATACCGACAATCCTTCTTTCCACGTACAATACGAGACTGGAATAGAAGGGAGAACCGATAGAGATACTCAGGGTACCCTCCACCACACACCGTCAGGTGGCTTGCGGAGTACGGATGTAGATGTAGATGTAGACTAGCAGCCGCGTTCCATGGAAGAATGTAAAAAGTGTTCATATGTAGTAAAAACCTGAGAAATCCGTCTGTTTTCGTCATTTGTTATCATATTGACTTAGAGCCAGATCGTGACAAAGGCCGCTCTTTTCTCTGAAACGGTTACATTTATCGTCTGCAAAGCTATGTCGCGTGCTGCGGTATGCAAGGACACTAAAAGCACCATAGTAGAACACAGAAAAAGCTTCTAAGATGAAGCAATAGCCAGTAAGAAGTAGTACAATTCAAGTTTTAGTTGTGGATTATTCACTTTTTAGCCGGCTTTAGTGGCTTGGATATGACCTAGGACCTTAAATTTTGCATGAAAGGAGGACTAGCAGCCGCGTTGCACGGGAGAATGTGAAAAGTTTTCATATGTAGTAAAAACCTGAGAAATCCGTCTGTTTTCGTCATTTGTTATCATATTGACTAAGAGCCAGATCGACACAAAGGCCGCTCATTTCTCTGAAACGGTTACATTTATCGTCTGCAAAGCTATGTCGCGTGCTGCGGTATGTGGAGACACTAAAAGCACCATAGTAGAACACAGAAGAAGCTTCTAAGTTGAAGCAATAGCCAGTAAGAAGAAGTACAATTCAAGTTTTAGTTGTCGATTATTCACTTTTTAGCCGGCTTTGGTGGATTGGACATGACCTAGGACCTTAAGATTTTGCATGAAAGGAGGACTAGCAGCCGCGTTGCAGGGGAGAGTGTGAAAAGTGTTCATATGTAGTAAAAACCTGAGAAATCCGTCTGTTTTCGTCATTTGTTACCATATCGACTTAGAGACAGATCGTCACATTGGCCGCTCTTCGCTCTGAAACGGTTACATTTATCGTCTGCAAAGGTATGTCGCGTGCTGCGGTATGCGGAGACACTAAAAGCACCATAGTAGAACACAGAAGAAGCTTCTATGTTGATGTAATAGCCAGTAAGAAGTAGTACAATTCACGTCTTAGTTATCGATTATTGACTTTTTAGAAGGCTTTGGTGGCTTGGACATTGGCTAGGACCTTAAGATTTTGCATGATAGAAGGTCTAGCAGCCGCGTTGCACGGAAGAATGTGAAAAGTTTTCATATGTAGTAAAAACTTGAGAAATCCATCCGTTTTCGTCATTTGTTATCGAGTCGACTTAAACCCAGATCGTCACATTGGACGCTCTTCTCTCGCAAACGGTGACAGTTATCCTCTGCAAAGCTATGTCGCGTGCCGCGGTATGCGGAGCCCCCTAAAGCACCATAGTAGAACACAGAAGAAGCTTCTAAGAGAATGTAATAGTAAGTTAGAAGAAGTACTATTCAAGTTTTAGTTATCGATTATTGACTTTTTTGCCGGCTTTGGTGCTTTGGCCATGAGCTAGGACCTTAAGATTTTGCATGAAAGGGCGACTAGCCACCGCGTTGCACGGGAGAATGTGAAAAGTGTTCATATGTAGTAAAAACCTGAGAAATCCGCACGTTTTCGTCATTTGCTATCGGATCGATTTAAAGCCAGACCGTTACATTGGCCGCTCTTCTCTCTGAAACGGTTACATTTATCGTCTGCAAAGCTATGTCGCGTGCTGCGGTATGCGGAGACACTAAAAGCACCAGAGTAGAACACAGAAGAAGCTCCTAAGTTGAAGTAATAGCCAGTAAGAAGTAGTAGAAATCAAGTTTTAGTTGTCGATTATTTACTTTTTTGCCGGCTTTGGTGGCTTGGACATGATCTAGGACCTTAAGATTTTGAATGAAAGGAGGACTAGCAGCCGCGTTGCACGGGAGAATGTGAAAAGTGTTCATATGTAGTAAGAACCTGAGAAATCCGTCCGTTTTCGTCATTTGTTATCGAGTCGACATAAAGCCAGATCGTCACATTGACCGCTTTTCTCTCTGAGACTGTTACATTTATCGTCTGCAAAGCTATGTCGCGTGCTGCGGTATGCGGAGACACTAAAAGCACCATAGTAGAACCCAGAAGAAGCTTCTAAGTTGAAGCAATAGCCAGTAAGAAGTAGTAGAATTCAAGTTTTAGTTGTCGATTATACACTTTTTAGCCGGCTTTGGTGGCTTGGACATGACCTAGGACCTTAAGATTTTGCATGAAAGGAGGACTAGCAGCCCCGTTGCACGGGAGAATGTGAAAAGTGTTCATATGGAGTAAACACCTGAGAAATCCGTCTGTTTTCGTCATTTGTTATCATATCGACTTAGAGCCAGATCGTCACATTATCCGCTCTTCTCTCTGAAACGGTTACATTTATCGTCTGCAAAGCTATGTCGCGTGCTGCGGAATGCGGAGACACTAAAAGCACCATAGTAGAACACAGAAGAAGCTTCTAAGTTGAAGCAATAGCCAGTAAGAAGTAGTAGAATTCAAGTTTTAGTTGTCGATTATTCACTTTTTAGCCGGCTTTGGTGGCTTGGACATGACCTAGGACCTTAAGATTTTGCTTGAAATGAGAACTAGCAGCCGCGCTGCACGGGGGAATGTGAAAAGTGTTCATATGTAGTAAAAACCTGGGAAATCCGTCTGTTTTCGTCATTTGTTATCGAATCGACTTAATGCCAGATCGTCACATTGGCCGCTTTCCTCTCTGAGATGATGCGGTATGCTTTGACACTAAAAGCACCATAGTAGAACACAGAAGAAGCTTCCAAGTTGAAGCAATAGCCAGTAAGAAGAAGTACAATTCAAGTTTTAGTTGTCGATTATTCACTTTCTAGCCGGCTTTGGTGGCTTGGACATGACCTAGGACCTTAAGATTTTGCACAGTTCTCCACAGTCGTTTAATGAACAAAGTAAGAGTATACGGACTATCAGATCAATTATGTGATTGGATTGAGGAGTTTCTAGATAACAGATCGCAGCACGTCATTCTCAATGGAGAGAAGTCTTCCGAAGTAAGAGTGATTTCAGGTGTGCCGCAGGGGAGTGTCATAGGACCGTTGCTATTGACAATATACATAAATGACCTGGTGGATGACATCGGAAGTTCACTGAGGCTTTTTGCAGATGATGCTGTGGTTTATCGAGAGGTTGCAACAATGGAAAATTGTACTGAAATGCAGGATTATCTGCAGCGAATTGACGCATGGTGCACGGAATGGCAATTGAATCTCAATGTAGCGAAGTGTAATGTGATGCGAATACATAGAAAGATAGGTCCCTTATCATTTAGCTACAAAATAGTAGTTCAGCAACTGGAAGCAGTTAATTCCATAAATTATCTAGGAGTACGCATTAGGAGTGATTTAAAATGGAATGATCATATAAAGTTGATCGTCGGTAAAGCAGATGCCAGACTGAGATTCATTGGAAGAATCCTAAGGAAATGCAATCCGACAACAAAGGAAATAGGTTACAGTACGCTTGTTCGCCCAATGCTTGAATACTGCTCAGCAGTGTGGGATCCGCACCAGGTAGGGTTGATAGAAGAGATAGAGAAGATCCAACGGAGAGCAGCGCGCTTCGTTACAGGATCATTTAGTAATTGCGAAAGCGTTACGGAGATGATAGATAAACTCCAGTGGAAGACTCTGCAGGAGAGACGCTCAGTAGCTCGGTACGGGCTTTTGTTAAAGTTTCGAGAACATACCTTCACCGAAGAGTCAAGCAGTATATTGCTCCCTCCTACGTATATCTCGCGAAGAGACCATGAGGATAAAATCAGAGAGATTAGAGCCCTCACAGAAGCATACCGACAATCCTTCTTTCCACGTACAATACGAGACTGGAATAGAAGGGAGAACCGATAGAGATACTCAGGGTACCCTCCGCCACACTCCGTCAGGTGGCTTGCGGAGTACGGATGTAGATGTAGATGTAGACTAGCAGCTGCGTTGCATGGAAGAATGTAAAAAGTGTTCATATGTAGTAAAAACCTGAGAAATCCGTCTGTTTTCGTCATTTGTTATCATATCGACTTAGAGCCAGATCGTCACATAGGCCGCTCTTTTCTCTGAAACGGTTACATTTATCGTCTGCAAAGCTATGTCGCGTGCTGCGGTATGCAAGGACACTAAAAGCACCATAGTAGAACACAGAAGAAGCTTCTAAGTTGGAGCAATAGCCAGTAAGAAGTAGTACAATTCAAGTTTTAGTTGTCGATTATTCACTTTTTAGCCGGCTTTGGTGGCATGGACACGACCTAGGACCTTAAGATTTTGCACAGTTCTCCACAGTCGTTTAATGAACAACGTAAGAGCATACGGACTATCAGATCAATTATGTGATTGGATTGAGGAGTTTCTTGATAACAGATCGCAGCACGTCATTCTCAATGGAGAGAAGTCTTCCGAAGTAAGAGTGATTTCAGGTGTGCCGCAGGGGAGTGTCATAGGACCGTTGCTATTCACAATATACATAAATGACCTGGTGGATGAAATCGGAAGTTCACTGAGGCTTTTTGCAGATGATGCTGTGGTGTATCGAGGGGTTACAACAATGGAAAATTGTACTGAAATACAGGAGGATCTGCAGCGAATTGACGCATGGTGCACGGAATGGCAATTGAATCTCAATGTAGCGAAGTGGAATGTGATGCGAATACATAGAAAGATAGGTCCCTTATCATTTAGCTACAAAATAGCAGGTCAGCAACTGGAAGCAGTTAATTCCATAAATTATCTAGGAGTACGCATTAGGAGTGATTTAAAATGGAATGATCATATAAAGTTGATCGTCGGTAAATCAGATGCCAGACTGAGATTCATTGGAAGAATCCTAAGGAAATGCAATCCGACAACAAAGGAAGTAGGTTACAGTACGGTTGTTCGCCCAATGCTTGAATACTGCTCAGCAGTGTGGGATCCGCACCAGGTAGGGTTGATAGAAGTGATAGAGAAGATCCAACGGAGAGCAGCGCGCTTCGTTACAGGATCATTTAGTAATTGCGAAAGCGTTACGGAGATGATGGATAAACTCCAGTGGAAGACTCTGCAGGAGAGACGCTCAGTAGCTCGGTACTGGCTTTTGTTAAAGTTTCGAGAACATAACTTCACCGAAGAGTCAAGCAGTATACTGCTCCCTCCTACGTATAATTCGCGAAGAGACCATGAGGATAAAATCAGAGAGATTAGAGCCCACACAGAAGCATACCGACAATCCTTCTTTGCACGTACAATACGAGACTGGAATAGAAGGGAGAACCGATAGAGATACTCAGGGAACACTCCGCCACACACCGTCAGGTGGCTTGCGGAGTACGGACGTAGATGTAGATGTAGACTAGCAGCCGCGTGCATGGAAGAATGTAAAAAGTGTTCATATGTAGTAAACACCTGAGAAATCCGTCTGTTTTCGTCATTTGTTATCATATCGACTTAGAGCCAGATCGTCACAAAGGCCGCTCTTTTCTCTGAAACGGTTACATTTATCGTCTGCAAAGCTATGTTGAGTGCTGCGGTATGTGGAGACACTAAAAGCACCATAGTAGAACACAGAAGAAGCTTCTAAGTTGAAGCAATAGCCAGTAAGAAGAAGTACAATTCAAGTTTTAGTTGTCGATTATTCACTTTTTAGCCGGCTTTGGTGGATTGGACATGACCTAGGACCTTAAGATTTTGCATGAAAGGAGGACTAGCAGCCGCGTTGCAGGGGAGAGTGTGAAAAGTGTTCATATGTAGTAAAAACCTGAGAAATCCGTCTGTTTTCGTCATTTGTTATCATATCGACTTAGAGACAGATCGTCCCATTGGCCGCTCTTCGCTCTGAAACGGTTACATTTATCGTATGCAAAGGTATGTCGCGTGCTGCGGTATGCGGAGACACTAAAAGCACCATAGTAGAACACAGAAGAAGCTTCTGTGTTGATGTAATAGCCAGTAAGAAGTAGTACAATTCACGTCTTAGTTATCGATTATTGACTTTTTAGAAGGCTTTGGTGGCTTGGACATTGGCTAGGACCTTAAGATTTTGCATGATAGAAGGTCTAGCAGCCGCGTTGCACGGAAGAATGTGAAAAGTTTTCATATGTAGTAAAAACTTGAGAAATCCATCCGTTTTCGTCATTTGTTATAGAGTCGACTTAAACCCAGATCGTCACATTGGACGCTCTTCTCTCGCAAACGGTGACAGTTATCCTCTGCAAAGCTATGTCGCGTGCCGCGGTATGCGGAGCCCCCTAAAGCACCATAGTTGAACACAGAAGAAGCTTCTAAGAGAATGTAATAGTAAGTTAGAAGAAGTACTATTCAAGTTTTAGTTATCGATTATTGACTTTTTTGCCGGCTTTGGTGCTTTGGCCATGAGCTAGGACCTTAAGATTTTGCATGAAAGGGCGACTAGCCGCCGCGTTGCACGGGAGAATGTGAAAAGTGTTCATATGTAGTAAAAACCTGATAAATCCGCACGTTTTCGTCATTTGCTATTGGATCGATTTAAAGCCAGACCGTTACATTGGCCGCTCTTCTCTCTGAAACGGTTACATTTATCGTCTGCAAAGCTATGTCGCGTGCTGCGGTATGCGGAGACACTAAAAGCACCAGAGTAGAACACAGAAGAAGCTCCTAAGTTGAAGTAATAGCCAGTAAGAAGTAGTACAAATCAAGTTTTAGTTGTCGATTATTTACTTTTTTGCCGGCTTTGGTGGCTTGGACATGACCTAGGACCTTAAGATTTTGAATGAAAGGAGGACTAGCAGCCGCGTTGCACGGGAGAATGTGAAAAGTGTTCATATGTAGTAAGAACCTGGGAAATCCGTCTGTTTTCGTCATTTGTTATCGAATCGACTTAATGCCAGATCGTCACATTGGCCGCTTTCCTCTCTGAGATGATGCGGTATGCATTGACACTAAAAGCACCATAGTAGAACACAGAAGAAGCTTCTAAGTTGAAGCAATAGCCAGTAAGAAGTAGTACAATTCAAGTTTTAGTTGTCGATTATTCACTTTTTAGCCGGCTTTGGTGGCTTGGACATGACCTGGGACCTTAAGATTTTGCATGAAAGGAGGACTAGCAGCCGCGTTGCGTGGAAGAATGTAAGAAGTGTTCATATTTAGTAAAAACCTGAGAAATCCGTCTGTTTTCGTCATTTGTTATCATATCGACTTAGAGCCAGATCGTCACAAAGGCCGCTCTTTTCTCTGAAACGGTTACATTTATCGTCTGCAAAGCTATGTCGCGTGCTGCGGTATGTGGAGACACTAAAAGCACCATAGTAGAACACAGAAGAAGCTTCTAAGTTGAAGCAATAGCCAGTAAGAAGAAGTACAATTCCAGTTTTCGTTGTCGATTATTCACTTTCTAGCCGGCTTTGGTGGCTTGGACATGACCTAGGACCTTAAGATTTTGCACAGTTCTCCACAGTCGTTTAATGAACAAAGTAAGAGCATACGGACTATCAGATCAATTATGTGATTGGATTGAGGAGTACCTAGATAACAGATCGCAGCACGTCATTCTCAATGGAGAGAAGTCTTCCGAAGTAAGAGTGATTTCAGGTGTGCCGCAGGGGAGTGTCATAGGACCGTTGCTATTCACAATATACATAAATGACCTGGTGGATGACATCGGAAGTTCACTGAGGCTTTTTGCAGATGATGCTGTGGTGTATCGAGGGGTTACAACAATGGAAAATTGTACTGAAATGCAGGAGGATCTGCAGCGAATTGACGCATGGTGCACGGAATGGCAATTGAATCTCAATGTAGCGAAGTGGAATGTGATGCGAATTCATAGAAAGATAGGTCCCTTATCATTTAGCTACAAAATGGCAGGTCAGCAACTGGAAGCAGTTAATTCCATAAATTATCTGGGGGTACGCATTAGGAGTGATTTAAAATGGAATGATCATATAAAGTTGATCGTCGGTAAAGCAGATGCCAGACTGAGATTCATTGGAAGAATCCTAAGGAAATGCAATCCGACAACAAAGGAAGTAGGTTACAGTACGCTTGTTCGCCCAATGCTTGAATACTGCTCAGCAGTGTGGGATCCGCACCAGGTAGGGTTGATAGAAGAGATAGAGAAGATCCAACGGAGAGCAGCGCGCTCCGTTACAGGATCATTTAGTAATTGCGAAAGCGTTACGGAGATGATAGATAAACTCCAGTGGAAGACTCTGCAGGAGAGACGCTCAGTAGCTCGGTACGGGCTTTTGTTAAAGTTTCGAGAACATACCTTCACCGAAGAGTCAAGCAGTATATTGCTCCCTCCTACGTATATCTCGCGAAGAGACCATGAGGATAAAATCAGAGAGATTAGAGCCCACACAGATGCATACCGACAATCCTTCTTTCCACGTACAATACGAGACTGGAATAGAAGGGAGAACCGATAGAGATACTCAGGGTACCCTCCACCACACACCGTCAGGTGGCTTGCGGAGTACGGATGTAGATGTAGATGTAGACTAGCAGCCGCGTTCCATGGAAGAATGTAAAAAGTGTTCATATGTAGTAAAAACCTGAGAAATCCGTCTGTTTTCGTCATTTGTTATCATATTGACTTAGAGCCAGATCGTCACATTGGCCGCTCTTCTCTCTGAAACGGTTACATTTACCGTCTGCAAAGCTATGTCGCGTGCTGCGGTATGCAAGGACACTAAAAGCACCATAGTAGAACACAGAAGAAGCTTCTAAGTTGAAGCAATAGCCAGTAAGAAGTAGTACAATTCAAGTTTTAGTTGTCGACTATTCACTTTTTAGCCGGCTTTGGTGGCTTGGACATGACCTGGGACCTTAAGATTTTGCATGAAAGGAGGACTAGCAGCCGCGTTGCGTGGAAGAATGTAAGAAGTGTTCATATTTAGTAAAAACCTGAGAAATCCGTCTGTTTTCGTCATTTGTTATCATATCGACTTAGAGCCAGATCGTGACAAAGGCCGCTCTTTTCTCTGAAACGGTTACATTTATCGTCTGCAAAGCTATGTCGCGTGCTGCGGTATGCAAGGACACTAAAAGCACCATAGTAGAACACAGAAAAAGCTTCTAAGATGAAGCAATAGCCAGTAAGAAGTAGTACAATTCAAGTTTTAGTTGTGGATTATTCACTTTTTAGCCGGCTTTAGTGGCTTGGATATGACCTAGGACCTTAAATTTTGCATGAAAGGAGGACTAGCAGCCGCGTTGCACGGGAGAATGTGAAAAGTTTTCATATGTAGTAAAAACCTGAGAAATCCGTCTGTTTTCGTCATTTGTTATCATATTGACTAAGAGCCAGATCGACACAAAGGCCGCTCATTTCTCTGAAACGGTTACATTTATCGTCTGCAAAGCTATGTCGCGTGCTGCGGTATGTGGAGACACTAAAAGCACCATAGTAGAACACAGAAGAAGCTTCTAAGTTGAAGCAATAGCCAGTAAGAAGAAGTACAATTCAAGTTTTAGTTGTCGATTATTCACTTTTTAGCCGGCTTTGGTGGATTGGACATGACCTAGGACCTTAAGATTTTGCATGAAAGGAGGACTAGCAGCCGCGTTGCAGGGGAGAGTGTGAAAAGTGTTCATATGTAGTAAAAACCTGAGAAATCCGTCTGTTTTCGTCATTTGTTATCATATCGACTTAGAGACAGATCGTCACATTGGCCGCTCTTCGCTCTGAAACGGTTACATTTATCGTCTGCAAAGGTATGTCGCGTGCTGCGGTATGCGGAGACACTAAAAGCACCATAGTAGAAGACAGAAGAAGCTTCTATGTTGATGTAATAGCCAGTAAGAAGTAGTACAATTCACGTCTTAGTTATCGATTATTGACTTTTTAGAAGGCTTTGGTGGCTTGGACATTGGCTAGGACCTTAAGATTTTGCATGATAGAAGGTCTAGCAGCCGCGTTGCACGGAAGAATGTGAAAAGTTTTCATATGTAGTAAAAACTTGAGAAATCCATCCGTTTTCGTCATTTGTTATCGAGTCGACTTAAACCCAGATCGTCACATTGGACGCTCTTCTCTCGCAAACGGTGACAGTTATCCTCTGCAAAGCTATGTCGCGTGCCGCGGTATGCGGAGCCCCCTAAAGCACCATAGTAGAACACAGAAGAAGCTTCTAAGAGAATGTAATAGTAAGTTAGAAGAAGTACTATTCAAGTTTTAGTTATCGATTATTGACTTTTTTGCCGGCTTTGGTGCTTTGGCCATGAGCTAGGACCTTAAGATTTTGCATGAAAGGGCGACTAGCCACCGCGTTGCACGGGAGAATGTGAAAAGTGTTCATATGTAGTAAAAACCTGAGAAATCCGCACGTTTTCGTCATTTGCTGTCGGATCGATTTAAAGCCAGACCGTTACATTGGCCGCTCTTCTCTCTGAAACGGTTACATTTATCGTCTGCAAAGCTATGTCGCGTGCTGCGGTATGCGGAGACACTAAAAGCACCAGAGTAGAACACAGAAGAAGCTCCTAAGTTGAAGTAATAGCCAGTAAGAAGTAGTACAAATCAAGTTTTAGTTGTCGATTATTTACTTTTTTGCCGGCTTTGGTGGCTTGGACATGATCTAGGACCTTAAGATTTTGAATGAAAGGAGGACTAGCAGCCGCGTTGCACGGGAGAATGTGAAAAGTGTTCATATGTAGTAAGAACCTGAGAAATCCGTCCGTTTTCGTCATTTGTTATCGAGTCGACATAAAGCCAGATCGTCACATTGACCGCTTTTCTCTCTGAGACTGTTACATTTATCGTCTGCAAAGCTATGTCGCGTGCTGCGGTATGCGGACACACTAAAAGCACCATAGTAGAACACAGAAGAAGCTTCTGAGTTGAAGCAATAGCCAGTAAGAAGTAGTAGAATTCAAGTTTTAGTTGTCGATTATACACTTTTTAGCCGGCTTTGGTGGCTTGGACATGACCTAGGACCTTAAGATTTTGCATGAAAGGAGGACTAGCAGCCCCGTTGCACGGGAGAATGTGAAAAGTGTTCATATGGAGTAAACACCTGAGAAATCCGTCTGTTTTCGTCATTTGTTATCATATCGACTTAGAGCCAGATCGTCACATTATCTGCTCTTCTCTCTGAAACGGTTACATTTATCGTCTGCAAAGCTATGTCGCGTGCTGCGGAATGCGGAGACACTAAAAGCACCATAGTAGAACACAGAAGAAGCTTCTAAGTTGAAGCAATAGCCAGTAAGAAGTAGTAGAATTCAAGTTTTAGTTGTCGATTATACACTTTTTAGCCGGCTTTGGTGGCTTGGACATGACCTAGGACCTTAAGATTTTGCTTGAAATGAGAACTAGCAGCCGCGCTGCACGGGGGAATGTGAAAAGTGTTCATATGTAGTAAAAACCTGGGAAATCCGTCTGTTTTCGTCATTTGTTATCGAATCGACTTAATGCCAGATCGTCACATTGGCCGCTTTCCTCTCTGAGATGATGCGGTATGCTTTGACACTAAAAGCACCATAGTAGAACACAGAAGAAGCTTCCAAGTTGAAGCAATAGCCAGTAAGAAGAAGTACAATTCAAGTTTTAGTTGTCGATTATTCACTTTCTAGCCGGCTTTGGTGGCTTGGACATGACCTAGGACCTTAAGATTTTGCACAGTTCTCCACAGTCGTTTAATGAACAAAGTAAGAGCATACGGACTATCAGATCAATTATGTGATTGGATTGAGGAGTTTCTAGATAACAGATCGCAGCACGTCATTCTCAATGGAGAGAAGTCTTCCGAAGTAAGAGTGATTTCAGGTGTGCCGCAGGGGAGTGTCATAGGACCGTTGCTATTGACAATATACATAAATGACCTGGTGGATGACATCGGAAGTTCACTGAGGCTTTTTGCAGATGATGCTGTGGTTTATCGAGAGGTTGCAACAATGGAAAATTGTACTGAAATGCAAGATTATCTGCAGCGAATTGACGCATGGTGCACGGAATGGCAATTGAATCTCAATGTAGCGAAGTGTAATGTGATGCGAATACATAGAAAGATAGGTCCCTTATCATTTAGCTACAAAATAGTAGTTCAGCAACTGGAAGCAGTTAATTCCATAAATTATCTAGGAGTACGCATTAGGAGTGATTTAAAATGGAATGATCATATAAAGTTGATCGTCGGTAAAGCAGATGCCAGACTGAGATTCATTGGAAGAATCCTAAGGAAATGCAATCCGACAACAAAGGAAATAGGTTACAGTACGCTTGTTCGCCCAATGCTTGAATACTGCTCAGCAGTGTGGGATCCGCACCAGGTAGGGTTGATAGAAGAGATAGAGAAGATCCAACGGAGAGCAGCGCGCTCCGTTACAGGATCATTTAGTAATTGCGAAAGCGTTACGGAGATGATAGATAAACTCCAGTGGAAGACTCTGCAGGAGAGACGCTCAGTAGCTCGGTACGGGCTTTTGTTAAAGTTTCGAGAACATACCTTCACCGAAGAGTCAAGCAGTATATTGCTCCCTCCTACGTATATCTCGCGAAGAGACCATGAGGATAAAATCAGAGAGATTAGAGCCCACACAGATGCATACCGACAATCCTTCTTTCCACGTACAATACGAGACTGGAATAGAAGGGAGAACCGATAGAGATACTCAGGGTACCCTCCACCACACACCGTCAGGTGGCTTGCGGAGTACGGATGTAGATGTAGATGTAGACTAGCAGCCGCGTTCCATGGAAGAATGTAAAAAGTGTTCATATGTAGTAAAAACCTGAGAAATCCGTCTGTTTTCGTCATTTGTTATCATATTGACTTAGAGCCAGATCGTCACATTGGCCGCTCTTCTCTCTGAAACGGTTACATTTACCGTCTGCAAAGCTATGTCGCGTGCTGCGGTATGCAAGGACACTAAAAGCACCATAGTAGAACACAGAAGAAGCTTCTAAGTTGAAGCAATAGCCAGTAAGAAGTAGTACAATTCAAGTTTTAGTTGTCGACTATTCACTTTTTAGCCGGCTTTGGTGGCTTGGACATGACCTGGGACCTTAAGATTTTGCATGAAAGGAGGACTAGCAGCCGCGTTGCGTGGAAGAATGTAAGAAGTGTTCATATTTAGTAAAAACCTGAGAAATCCGTCTGTTTTCGTCATTTGTTATCATATCGACTTAGAGCCAGATCGTGACAAAGGCCGCTCTTTTCTCTGAAACGGTTACATTTATCGTCTGCAAAGCTATGTCGCGTGCTGCGGTATGCAAGGACACTAAAAGCACCATAGTAGAACACAGAAAAAGCTTCTAAGATGAAGCAATAGCCAGTAAGAAGTAGTACAATTCAAGTTTTAGTTGTGGATTATTCACTTTTTAGCCGGCTTTAGTGGCTTGTATATGACCTAGGACCTTAAATTTTGCATGAAAGGAGGACTAGCAGCCGCGTTGCACGGGAGAATGTGAAAAGTTTTCATATGTAGTAAAAACCTGAGAAATCCGTCTGTTTTCGTCATTTGTTATCATATTGACTAAGAGCCAGATCGACACAAAGGCCGCTCATTTCTCTGAAACGGTTACATTTATCGTCTGCAAAGCTATGTCGCGTGCTGCGGTATGTGGAGACACTAAAAGCACCATAGTAGAACACAGAAGAAGCTTCTAAGTTGAAGCAATAGCCAGTAAGAAGAAGTACAATTCAAGTTTTAGTAGTCGATTATTCACTTTTTAGCCGGCTTTGGTGGATTGGACATGACCTAGGACCTTAAGATTTTGCATGAAAGGAGGACTAGCAGCCGCGTTGCAGGGGAGAGTGTGAAAAGTGTTCATATGTAGTAAAAACCTGAGAAATCCGTCTGTTTTCGTCATTTGTTATCATATCGACTTAGAGACAGATCGTCACATTGGCCGCTCTTCGCTCTGAAACGGTTACATTTATCGTCTGCAAAGGTATGTCGCGTGCTGCGGTATGCGGAGACACTAAAAGCACCATAGTAGAACACAGAAGAAGCTTCTATGTTGATGTAATAGCCAGTAAGAAGTAGTACAATTCACGTCTTAGTTATCGATTATTGACTTTTTAGAAGGCTTTGGTGGCTTGGACATTGGCTAGGACCTTAAGATTTTGCATGATAGAAGGTCTAGCAGCCGCGTTGCACGGAAGAATGTGAAAAGTTTTCATATGTAGTAAAAACTTGAGAAATCCATCCGTTTTCGTCATTTGTTATCGAGTCGACTTAAACCCAGATCGTCACATTGGACGCTCTTCTCTCGCAAACGGTGACAGTTATCCTCTGCAAAGCTATGTCGCGTGCCGCGGTATGCGGAGCCCCCTAAAGCACCATAGTAGAACACAGAAGAAGCTTCTAAGAGAATGTAATAGTAAGTTAGAAGAAGTACTATTCAAGTTTTAGTTATCGATTATTGACTTTTTTGCCGGCTTTGGTGCTTTGGCCATGAGCTAGGACCTTAAGATTTTGCATGAAAGGGCGACTAGCCACCGCGTTGCACGGGAGAATGTGAAAAGTGTTCATATGTAGTAAAAACCTGATAAATCCGCACGTTTTCGTCATTTGCTATCGGATCGATTTAAAGCCAGACCGTTACATTGGCCGCTCTTCTCTCTGAAACGGTTACATTTATCGTCTGCAAAGCTATGTCGCGTGCTGCGGTATGCGGAGACACTAAAAGCACCAGAGTAGAACACAGAAGAAGCTCCTAAGTTGAAGTAATAGCCAGTAAGAAGTAGTACAAATCAAGTTTTAGTTGTCGATTATTTACTTTTTTGCCGGCTTTAATGGCTTGGACATGATCTAGGACCTTAAGATTTTGAATGAAGGAGGACTAGCAGCCGCGTTGCACGGGAGAATGTGAAAAGTGTTCATATGTAGTAAGAACCTGAGAAATCCGTCCGTTTTCGTCATTTGTTATCGAGTCGACATAAAGCCATATCGTCACATTGACCGCTTTTCTCTCTGAGACTGTTACATTTATCGTCTGCAAAGCTATGTCGCGTGCTGCGGTATGCGGAGACACTAAAAGCACCATAGTAGAACACAGAAGAAGCTTCTAAGTTGAAGCAATAGCCAGTAAGAAGTAGTAGAATTCAAGTTTTAGTTGTCGATTATACACTTTTTAGCCGGCTTTGGTGGCTTGGACATGACCTAGGACCTTAAGATTTTGCATGAAAGGAGGACTAGCAGCCCCGTTGCACGGGAGAATGTGAAAAGTGTTCATATGGAGTAAACACCTGAGAAATCCGTCTGTTTTCGTCATTTGTTATCATATCGACTTAGAGCCAGATCGTCACATTATCCGCTCTTCTCTCTGAAACGGTTACATTTATCGTCTGCAAAGCTATGTCGCGTGCTGCGGAATGCGGAGACACTAAAAGCACCATAGTAGAACACAGAAGAAGCTTCTAAGTTGAAGCAATAGCCAGTAAGAAGTAGTAGAATTCAAGTTTTAGTTGTCGATTATTCACTTTTTAGCCGGCTTTGGTGGCTTGGACATTACCTAGGACCTTAAGATTTTGCTTGAAATGAGAACTAGCAGCCGCGCTGCACGGGGGAATGTGAAAAGTGTTCATATGTAGTAAAAACCTGGGAAATCCGTCTGTTTTCGTCATTTGTTATCGAATCGACTTAATGCCAGATCGTCACATTGACCGCTTTCCTCTCTGAGATGATGCGGTATGCTTTGACACTAAAAGCACCATAGTAGAACACAGAAGAAGCTTCCAAGTTGAAGCAATAGCCAGTAAGAAGAAGTACAATTCAAGTTTTAGTTGTCGATTATTCACTTTCTAGCCGGCTTTGGTGGCTTGGACATGACCTAGGACCTTAAGATTTTGCACAGTTCTCCACAGTCGTTTAATGAACAAAGTAAGAGCATACGGACTATCAGATCAATTATGTGATTGGATTGAGGAGTTTCTAGATAACAGATCGCAGCACGTCATTCTCAATGGAGAGAAGTCTTCCGAAGTAAGAGTGATTTCAGGTGTGCCGCAGGGGAGTGTCATAGGACCGTTGCTATTGACAATATACATAAATGACCTGGTGGATGACATCGGAAGTTCACTGAGGCTTCTTGCAGATGATGCTGTGGTTTATCGAGAGGTTGCAACAATGGAAAATTGTACTGAAATGCAGGATTATCTGCAGCGAATTGACGCATGGTGCACGGAATGGCAATTGAATCTCAATGTAGCGAAGTGTAATGTGATGCGAATACATAGAAAGATAGGTCCCTTATCATTTAGCTACAAAATAGTAGTTCAGCAACTGGAAGCAGTTAATTCCATAAATTATCTAGGAGTACGCATTAGGAGTGATTTAAAATGGAATGATCATATAAAGTTGATCGTCGGTAAAGCAGATGCCAGACTGAGATTCATTGGAAGAATCCTAAGGAAATGCAATCCGACAACAAAGGAAATAGGTTACAGTACGCTTGTTCGCCCAATGCTTGAATACTGCTCAGCAGTGTGGGATCAGCACCAGGTAGGGTTGATAGAAGAGATAGAGAAGATCCAACGGAGAGCAGCGCGCTTCGTTACAGGATCATTTAGTAATTGCGAAAGCGTTACGGAGATGATAGATAAACTCCAGTGGAAGACTCTGCAGGAGAGACGCTCAGTAGCTCGGTACGGGCTTTTGTTAAAGTTTCGAGAACATACCTTCACCGAAGAGTCAAGCAGTATATTGCTCCCTCCTACGTATATCTCGCGAAGAGACCATGAGGATAAAATCAGAGAGATTAGAGCCCTCACAGAAGCATACCGACAATCCTTCTTTCCACGTACAATACGAGACTGGAATAGAAGGGAGAACCGATAGAGATACTCAGGGTACCCTCCGCCACACTCCGTCAGGTGGCTTGCGGAGTACGGATGTAGATGTAGATGTAGACTAGCAGCTGCGTTGCATGGAAGAATGTAAAAAGTGTTCATATGTAGTAAAAACCTGAGAAATCCGTCTGTTTTCGTCATTTGTTATCATATCGACTTAGAGCCAGATCGTCACATAGGCCGCTCTTTTCTCTGAAACGGTTACATTTATCGTCTGCAAAGCTATGTCGCGTGCTGCGGTATGCAAGGACACTAAAAGCACCATAGTAGAACACAGAAGAAGCTTCTAAGTTGGAGCAATAGCCAGTAAGAAGTAGTACAATTCAAGTTTTAGTTGTCGATTATTCACTTTTTAGCCGGCTTTGGTGGCTTGGACACGACCTAGGACCTTAAGATTTTGCACAGTTCTCCACAGTCGTTTAATGAACAACGTAAGAGCATACGGACTATCAGATCAATTATGTGATTGGATTGAGGAGTTTCTTGATAACAGATCGCAGCACGTCATTCTCAATGGAGAGAAGTCTTCCGAAGTAAGAGTGATTTCAGGTGTGCCGCAGGGGAGTGTCATAGGACCGTTGCTATTCACAATATACATAAATGACCTGGTGGATGAAATCGGAAGTTCACTGAGGCTTTTTGCAGATGATGCTGTGGTGTATCGAGGGGTTACAACAATGGAAAATTGTACTGAAATACAGGAGGATCTGCAGCGAATTGACGCATGGTGCACGGAATGGCAATTGAATCTCAATGTAGCGAAGTGGAATGTGATGCGAATACATAGAAAGATAGGTCCCTTATCATTTAGCTACAAAATAGCAGGTCAGCAACTGGAAGCAGTTAATTCCATAAATTATCTGGGAGTACGCATTAGGAGTGATTTAAAATGGAATGATCATATAAAGTTGATCGTCGGTAAAGCAGATGCCAGACTGAGATTCATTGGAAGAATCCTAAGGAAATGCAATCCGACAACAAAGGAAGTAGGTTACAGTACGGTTGTTCGCCCAATGCTTGAATACTGCTCAGCAGTGTGGGATCCGCACCAGGTAGGGTTGATAGAAGTGATAGAGAAGATCCAACGGAGAGCAGCGCGCTTCGTTACAGGATCATTTAGTAATTGCGAAAGCGTTACGGAGATGATGGATAAACTCCAGTGGAAGACTCTGCAGGAGAGACGCTCAGTAGCTCGGTACTGGCTTTTGTTAAAGTTTCGAGAACATAACTTCACCGAAGAGTCAAGCAGTATACTGCTCCCTCCTACGTATAATTCGCGAAGAGACCATGAGGATAAAATCAGAGAGATTAGAGCCCACACAGAAGCATACCGACAATCCTTCTTTCCACGTACAATACGAGACTGGAATAGAAGGGAGAACCGATAGAGATACTCAGGGAACCCTCCGCCACACACCGTCAGGTGGCTTGCGGAGTACGGACGTAGATGTAGATGTAGACTAGCAGCCGCGTGCATGGAAGAATGTAAAAAGTGTTCATATGTAGTAAACACCTGAGAAATCCGTCTGTTTTCGTCATTTGTTATCATATCGACTTAGAGCCAGATCGTCACAAAGGCCGCTCTTTTCTCTGAAACGGTTACATTTATCGTCTGCAAAGCTATGTCGCGTGCTGCGGTATGTGGAGACACTAAAAGCACCATAGTAGAACACAGAAGAAGCTTCTAAGTTGAAGCAATAGCCAGTAAGAAGAAGTACAATTCAAGTTTTAGTTGTCGATTATTCACTTTTTAGCCGGCTTTGGTGGATTGGACATGACCTAGGACCTTAAGATTTTGCATGAAAGGAGGACTAGCAGCCGCGTTGCAGGGGAGAGTGTGAAAAGTGTTCATATGTAGTAAAAACCTGAGAAATCCGTCTGTTTTCGTCATTTGTTATCATATCGACTTAGAGACAGATCGTCACATTGGCCGCTCTTCGCTCTGAAACGGTTACATTTATCGTCTGCAAAGGTATGTCGCGTGCTGCGGTATGCGGAGACACTAAAAGCACCATAGTAGAACACAGAAGAAGCTTCTATGTTGATGTAATAGCCAGTAAGAAGTAGTACAATTCACGTCTTAGTTATCGATTATTGACTTTTTAGAAGGCTTTGGTGGCTTGGACATTGGCTAGGACCTTAAGATTTTGCATGATAGAAGGTCTAGCAGCCGCGTTGCACGGAAGAATGTGAAAAGTTTTCATATGTAGTAAAAACTTGAGAAATCCATCCGTTTTCGTCATTTGTTATCGAGTCGACTTAAACCCAGATCGTCACATTGGACGCTCTTCTCTCGCAAACGGTGACAGTTATCCTCTGCTAAGCTATGTCGCGTGCCGCGGTATGCGGAGCCCCCTAAAGCACCATAGTAGAACACAGAAGAAGCTTCTAAGAGAATGTAATAGTGAGTTAGAAGAAGTACTATTCAAGTTTTAGTTATCGATTATTGACTTTTTTGCCGGCTTTGGTGCTTTGGCCATGAGCTAGGACCTTAAGATTTTGCATGAAAGGGCGACTAGCCGCCGCGTTGCACGGGAGAATGTGAAAAGTGTTCATATGTAGTAAAAACCTGATAAATCCGCACGTTTTCGTCATTTGCAATTGGATCGATTTAAAGCCAGACCGTTACATTGGCCGCTCTTCTCTCTGAAACGGTTACATTTATCGTCTGCAAAGCTATGTCGCGTGCTGCGATATGCGGAGACACTAAAAGCACCAGAGTAGAACACAGAAGAAGCTCCTAAGTTGAAGTAATAGCCAGTAAGAAGTAGTACAAATCAAGTTGTCGATTATTTACTTTTTTGCCGGCTTTGGTGGCTTGGACATGACCTAGGACCTTAAGATTTTGAATGAAAGGAGGACTAGCAGCCGCGTTGCACGGGAGAATGTGAAAAGTGTTCATATGTAGTAAGAACCTGAGAAATCCGTCCGTTTTCGTCATTTGTTATCGAATCGACATAAAGCCAGATCGTCACATTGACCGCTTTTCTCTCTGAGACTGTTACATTTATCGTCTGCAAAGCTATGTCGCGTGCTGCGGTATGCGGAGACACTAAAAGCACCATAGTAGAACACAGAAGAAGCTTCTAAGTTGAAGCAATAGCCAGTAAGAAGTAGTAGAATTCAAGTTTTAGTTGTCGATTATACACTTTTTAGCCGGCTTTGGTGGCTTGGACATGACCTAGGACCTTAAGATTTTGCATGAAAGGAGGACTAGCAGCCCCGTTGCACGGGAGAATGTGAAAAGTGTTCATATGGAGTAAACACCTGAGAAATCCGTCTGTTTTCGTCATTTGTTATCATATCGACTTAGAGCCAGATCGTCACATTATCCGCTCTTCTCTCTGAAACGGTTACATTTATCGTCTGCAAAGCTATGTCGCGTGCTGCGGAATGCGGAGACACTAAAAGCACCATAGTAGAACACAGAAGAAGCTTCTAAGTTGAAGCAATAGCCAGTAAGAAGTAGTAGAATTCAAGTTTTAGTTGTCGATTATTCACTTTTTAGCCGGCTTTGGTGGCTTGGACATGACCTAGGACCTTAAGATTTTGCATGAAATGAGAACTAGCAGCCGCGCTGCACGGGGGAATGTGAAAAGTGTTCATATGTAGTAAAAACCTGGGAAATCCGTCTGTTTTCGTCATTTGTTATCGAATCGACTTAATGCCAGATCGTCACATTGGCCGCTTTCCTCTCTGAGATGATGCGGTATGCATTGACACTAAAAGCACCATAGTAGAACACAGAAGAAGCTTCCAAGTTGAAGCAATAGCCAGTAAGAAGAAGTACAATTCAAGTTTTAGTTGTCGATTATTCACTTTTTAGCCGGCTTTGGTGGCTTGGACACGACCTAGGACCTTAAGATTTTGCACAGTTCTCCACAGTCGTTTAATGAACAACGTAAGAGCATACGGACTATCAGATCAATTATGTGATTGGATTGAGGAGTTTCTTGATAACAGATCGCAGCACGTCATTCTCAATGGAGAGAAGTCTTCCGAAGTAAGAGTGATTTCAGGTGTGCCGCAGGGGAGTGTCATAGGACCGTTGCTATTCACAATATACATAAATGACCTGGTGGATGAAATCGGAAGTTCACTGAGGCTTTTTGCAGATGATGCTGTGGTGTATCGAGGGGTTACAACAATGGAAAATTGTACTGAAGTGCAGGAGGATCTGCAGCGAATTGACGCATGGTGCACGGAATGGCAATTGAATCTCAATGTAGCGAAGTGGAATGTGATGCGAATACATAGAAAGATAGGTCCCTTATCATTTAGCTACAAAATAGCAGGTCAGCAACTGGAAGCAGTTAATTCCATAAATTATCTGGGAGTACGCATTAGGAGTGATTTAAAATGGAATGATCATATAAAGTTGATCGTCGGTAAAGCAGATGCCAGACTGAGATTCATTGGAAGAATCCTAAGGAAATGCAATCCGACAACAAAGGAAGTAGGTTACAGTACGGTTGTTCGCCCAATGCTTGAATACTGCTCAGCAGTGTGGGATCCGCACCAGGTAGGGTTGATAGAAGTGATAGAGAAGATCCAACGGAGAGCAGCGCGCTTCGTTACAGGATCATTTAGTAATTGCGAAAGCGTTACGGAGATGATGGATAAACTCCAGTGGAAGACTCTGCAGGAGAGACGCTCAGTAGCTCGGTACTGGCTTTTGTTAAAGTTTCGAGAACATAACTTCACCGAAGAGTCAAGCAGTATACTGCTCCCTCCTACGTATAATTCGCGAAGAGACCATGAGGATAAAATCAGAGAGATTAGAGCCCACACAGAAGCATACCGACAATCCTTCTTTCCACGTACAATACGAGACTGGAATAGAAGGGAGAACCGATAGAGATACTCAGGGAACCCTCCGCCACACACCGTCAGGTGGCTTGCGGAGTACGGACGTAGATGTAGATGTAGACTAGCAGCCGCGTGCATGGAAGAATGTAAAAAGTGTTCATATGTAGTAAACACCTGAGAAATCCGTCTGTTTTCGTCATTTGTTATCATATCGACTTAGAGCCAGATCGTCACAAAGGCCGCTCTTTTCTCTGAAACGGTTACATTTATCGTCTGCAAAGCTATGTCGCGTGCTGCGGTATGTGGAGACACTAAAAGCACCATAGTAGAACACAGAAGAAGCTTCTAAGTTGAAGCAATAGCCAGTAAGAAGAAGTACAATTCAAGTTTTAGTTGTCGATTATTCACTTTTTAGCCGGCTTTGGTGGATTGGACATGACCTAGGACCTTAAGATTTTGCATGAAAGGAGGACTAGCAGCCGCGTTGCAGGGGAGAGTGTGAAAAGTGTTCATATGTAGTAAAAACCTGAGAAATCCGTCTGTTTTCGTCATTTGTTATCATATCGACTTAGAGACAGATCGTCACATTGGACGCTCTTCTCTCGCAAACGGTGACAGTTATCCTCTGCTAAGCTATGTCGCGTGCCGCGGTATGCGGAGCCCCCTAAAGCACCATAGTAGAACACAGAAGAAGCTTCTAAGAGAATGTAATAGTAAGTTAGAAGAAGTACTATTCAAGTTTTAGTTATCGATTATTGACTTTTTTGCCGGCTTTGGTGCTTTGGCCATGAGCTAGGACCTTAAGATTTTGCATGAAAGGGCGACTAGCCGCCGCGTTGCACGGGAGAATGTGAAAAGTGTTCATATGTAGTAAAAACCTGATAAATCCGCACGTTTTCGTCATTTGCAATTGGATCGATTTAAAGCCAGACCGTTACATTGGCCGCTCTTCTCTCTGAAACGGTTACATTTATCGTCTGCAAAGCTATGTCGCGTGCTGCGATATGCGGAGACACTAAAAGCACCAGAGTAGAACACAGAAGAAGCTCCTAAGTTGAAGTAATAGCCAGTAAGAAGTAGTACAAATCAAGTTTTAGTTGTCGATTATTTACTTTTTTGCCGGCTTTGGTGGCTTGGACATGACCTAGGACCTTAAGATTTTGAATGAAAGGAGGACTAGCAGCCGCGTTGCACGGGAGAATGTGAAAAGTGTTCATATGTAGTAAGAACCTGAGAAATCCGTCCGTTTTCGTCATTTGTTATCGAATCGACATAAAGCCAGATCGTCACATTGACCGCTTTTCTCTCTGAGACTGTTACATTTATCGTCTGCAAAGCTATGTCGCGTGCTGCGGTATGCGGAGACACTAAAAGCACCATAGTAGAACACAGAAGAAGCTTCTAAGTTGAAGCAATAGCCAGTAAGAAGTAGTTCAATTCAAGTTTTAGTTGTCGATTATACACTTTTTAGCCGGCTTTGGTGGCTTGGACATGACCTAGGACCTTAAGATTTTGCATGAAAGGAGGACTAGCAGCCCCGTTGCACGGGAGAATGTGAAAAGTGTTCATATGGAGTAAACACCTGAGAAATCCGTCTGTTTTCGTCATTTGTTATCATATCGACTTAGAGCCAGATCGTCACATTATCCGCTCTTCTCTCTGAAACGGTTACATTTATCGTCTGCAAAGCTATGTCGCGTGCTGCGGAATGCGGAGACACTAAAAGCACCATAGTAGAACACAGAAGAAGCTTCTAAGTTGAAGCAATAGCCAGTAAGAAGTAGTAGAATTCAAGTTTTAGTTGTCGATTATTCACTTTTTAGCCGGCTTTGGTGGCTTGGACATGACCTAGGACCTTAAGATTTTGCATGAAATGAGAACTAGCAGCCGCGCTGCACGGGGGAATGTGAAAAGTGTTCATATGTAGTAAAAACCTGGGAAATCCGTCTGTTTTCGTCATTTGTTATCGAATCGACTTAATGCCAGATCGTCACATTGGCCGCTTTCCTCTCTGAGATGATGCGGTATGCATTGACACTAAAAGCACCATAGTAGAACACAGAAGAAGCTTCCAAGTTGAAGCAATAGCCAGTAAGAAGAAGTACAATTCAAGTTTTAGTTGTCGATTATTCACTTTTTAGCCGGCTTTGGTGGCTTGGACACGACCTAGGACCTTAAGATTTTGCACAGTTCTCCACAGTCGTTTAATGAACAACGTAAGAGCATACGGACTATCAGATCAATTATGTGATTGGATTGAGGAGTTTCTTGATAACAGATCGCAGCACGTCATTCTCAATGGAGAGAAGTCTTCCGAAGTAAGAGTGATTTCAGGTGTGCCGCAGGGGAGTGTCATAGGACCGTTGCTATTCACAATATACATAAATGACCTGGTGGATGAAATCGGAAGTTCACTGAGGCTTTTTGCAGATGATGCTGTGGTGTATCGAGGGGTTACAACAATGGAAAATTGTACTGAAGTGCAGGAGGATCTGCAGCGAATTGACGCATGGTGCACGGAATGGCAATTGAATCTCAATGTAGCGAAGTGGAATGTGATGCGAATACATAGAAAGATAGGTCCCTTATCATTTAGCTACAAAATAGCAGGTCAGCAACTGGAAGCAGTTAATTCCATAAATTATCTGGGAGTACGCATTAGGAGTGATTTAAAATGGAATGATCATATAAAGTTGATCGTCGGTAAAGCAGATGCCAGACTGAGATTCATTGGAAGAATCCTAAGGAAATGCAATCCGACAACAAAGGAAGTAGGTTACAGTACGGTTGTTCGCCCAATGCTTGAATACTGCTCAGCAGTGTGGGATCCGCACCAGGTAGGGTTGATAGAAGTGATAGAGAAGATCCAACGGAGAGCAGCGCGCTTCGTTACAGGATCATTTAGTAATTGCGAAAGCGTTACGGAGATGATGGATAAACTCCAGTGGAAGACTCTGCAGGAGAGACGCTCAGTAGCTCGGTACTGGCTTTTGTTAAAGTTTCGAGAACATAACTTCACCGAAGAGTCAAGCAGTATACTGCTCCCTCCTACGTATAATTCGCGAAGAGATCATGAGGATAAAATCAGAGAGATTAGAGCCCACACAGAAGCATACCGACAATCCTTCTTTCCACGTACAATACGAGACTGGAATAGAAGGGAGAACCGATAGAGATACTCAGGGAACCCTCCGCCACACACCGTCAGGTGGCTTGCGGAGTACGGATGTAGATGTAGATGTAGACTAGCAGCCGCGTGCATGGAAGAATGTAAAAAGTGTTCATATGTAGTAAACACCTGAGAAATCCGTCTGTTTTCGTCATTTGTTATCATATCGACTTAGAGCCAGATCGTCACATAGGCCGCTCTTTTCTCTGAAACGGTTACATTTATCGTCTGCAAAGCTATGTCGCGTGCTGCGGTATGCAAGGACACTAAAAGCACCATAGTAGAACACAGAAGAAGCTTTTAAGTTGAAGCAATAGCAAGTAAGAAGTAGTACAATTCAAGTTTTAGTTGTGGATTATTCACTTTTTAGCCGGCTTTAGTGGCTTGGATATGACCTAGGACCTTAAGATTTTGCATGAAAGGAGGACTAGCAGCCGCGTTGCACGTGAGAATGTGAAAAGGGTTTTCATATGTGGTAAAGACCTGAGAAATCCGTCTGTTTTCGTCATTTGTTATCATATTGACTTAGAGCCAGATCGTCACATTGGCCGCTCTTCTCTCTGAAAGGGCTACATTTATCGTCTGCAAAGCTATGTCGGGTGCTGCGGTATGCGGATACACTAAAAGCACCATGGTAGAACACAGAGGAAGCTTCTAAGTTGAAGCAATAGCCAGTAAGAAGTAGTACAATTTAAGTTTTAGTTGTCGATTATACACTTTTTAGCCGGCTTTGGTGGCTTGGGCATGACCTAGGACCTTAAGATTTTGCATGAAAGGAGGACTAGCAGCCGCGTTGCACGGGAGAATGTGAAATGTTTTCATATGTAGTAAAAACTTGAGAAATCCGTCCGTTTTCGTCATTTGTTATCGAATCGACTTAAACCCAGATAGTCACATTGGACGCTCTTCTCTCTGAAACGGTGACAGTTATCCTCTGCAAAACTATGTCGCGTGCCGCGGTATGCGGAGCCCCCTAAAGCATCATAGTAGAACACAGAAGAAGCTTCTAAGAGAATGTAATAATAAGTTAGAAGAAGTACTATTCAAGTTTTAGTTATCGATTATTGACTTTTTGCCGGCTTTGGTGCTTTGGCCATGAGCTAGGACCTTAAGATTTTGCATGAAAGGGCGACTAGCCGCCGCGTTGCACGGGAGAATTTGAAAAGTGTTCAAATGTAGTAAAAACCTGATAAATCCGCACGTTTTCGTCATTTGCTATCGGATCGATTTAAAGCCAGACCGTTACATTGGCCGCTCGTCTCTCTGAAACGGTTATATTTATCGTCTGCAAAGCTATGTCGCGTGCTGCGGTATGCGGAGACACTAAAAGCACCAGAGTAGAACACAGAAGAAGCTCCTAAGTTGAAGTAATAGCCAGTAAGAAGTAGTACAAATCAAGTTTTAATTGTCGATAATTCACTTTTTTGCCGGCTTTGGTGGCTTGGACATGACCTAGGACCTTAAGATTTTGAATGAAAGGAGGACTAGCAGCCGCGTTGCACGGGAGAATGTGAAAAGTGTTCATATGTAGTAAAAACCTGAGAAATCCGTCCGTTTTCGTCATTTGTTATCGAATCGACATAAAGCCAGACCGTCATATTGACCGCTTTTCTCTCTGAGACTGTTACATTTATCGTCTGCAAAGCTATGTCGCGTGCTGCGGTATGCGGAGACACTAAAAGCACCATAGTAGAACACAGAAGAAGCTTCTAAGTTGAAGCAATAGCCAGTAAGAAGTAGTTCAATTCAAGTTTTAGTTGTCGATTATACACTTTTTAGCCGGCTTTGGTGGCTTGGACATGACCTAGGACCTTAAGATTTTGCATGAAAGGAGGACTAGCAGCCCCGTTGCACGGGAGAATGTGAAAAGTGTTCATATGGAGTAAACACCTGAGAAATCCGTCTGTTTTCGTCATTTGTTATCATATCGACTTAGAGCCAGATCGTCACATTATCCGCTCTTCTCTCTGAAACGGTTACATTTATCGTCTGCAAAGCTATGTCGCGTGCTGCGGAATGCGGAGACAATAAAAGCACCATAGTAGAACACAGAAGAAGCTTCTAAGTTGAAGCAATAGCCAGTAAGAAGAAGTACAATTCAAGTTTTAGTTGTCGATTATTCACTTTTTTGCCGGCTTTGGTGGCTTGGACATGACCTAGGACCTTAAGATTTTGCACAGTTCTCCACAGTCGTTTAATGAACAAAGTAAGAGCATACAGACTATCAGATCAATTATGTGATTGGATTGAGGAGTTTCTAGATAACAGATCGCAGCACGTCATTCTCAATGGAGAGAAGTCTTCCGAAGTAAGAGTGATTTCAGGTGTGCCGCAGGGGAGTGTCATAGGACCGTTGCTATTCACAATATACATAAATGACCTGGTGGATGACATCGGAAGTTCACTGAGGCTTTTTGCAGATGATGCTGTGGTGTATCGAGAGGTTGCAACAATGGAAAATTGTACTGAAATGCAGGAGGATCTGCAGCGAATTGACGCATGGTGCACGGAATGGCAATTGAATCTCAATGTAGCGAAGTGTAATGTGATGCGAATACACAGAAAGATAGGTCCCTTATCATTTAGCTACAAAATAGTAGTTCAGCAACTGGAAGCAGTTAATTCCATAAATTATCTGGGAGTACGCATTAGGAGTGATTTAAAATGGAATGATCATATAAAGTTGATCGTCGGTAAAGCAGATGCCAGACTGAGATTCATTGGAAGAATCCTAAGGAAATGCAATCCGACAACAAAGGAAGTAGGTTACAGTACGCTTGTTCGCCCAATGCTTGAATACTGCTCAGCAGTGTGGGATCCGCACCAGGTAGGGTTGATAGAAGAGATAGAGAAGATCCAACGGAGAGCAGCGCGCTTCGTTACAGGATCATTTAGTAATTGCGAAAGCGTTACGGAGATGATAGATAAACTCCAGTGGAAGACTCTGCAGGAGAGACGCTCAGTAGCTCGGTACGGGCTTTTGTTAAAGTTTCGAGAACATACCTTCACCGAAGAGTCAAGCAGTATATTGCTCCCTCCTACGTATATCTCGCGAAGAGACCATGAGGATAAAATCAGAGAGATTAGAGCCCTCACAGAAGCATACCGACAATCCTTCTTTCCACGTACAATACGAGACTGGAATAGAAGGGAGAACCGATAGAGATACTCAGGGTACCCTCCGCCACACTCCGTCAGGTGGCTTGCGGAGTACGGATGTAGATGTAGATGTAGACTAGCAGCTGCGTTGCATGGAAGAATGTAAAAAGTGTTCATATGTAGTAAAAACCTGAGAAATCCGTCTGTTTTCGTCATTTGTTATCATATCGACTTAGAGCCAGATCGTCACATAGGCCGCTCTTTTCTCTGAAACGGTTACATTTATCGTCTGCAAAGCTATGTCGCGTGCTGCGGTATGCAAGGACACTAAAAGCACCATAGTAGAACACAGAAGAAGCTTCTAAGTTGGAGCAATAGCCAGTAAGAAGTAGTACAATTCAAGTTTTAGTTGTCGATTATTCACTTTTTAGCCGGCTTTGGTGGCTTGGACACGACCTAGGACCTTAAGATTTTGCACAGTTCTCCACAGTCGTTTAATGAACAACGTAAGAGCATACGGACTATCAGATCAATTATGTGATTGGATTGAGGAGTTTCTTGATAACAGATCGCAGCACGTCATTCTCAATGGAGAGAAGTCTTCCGAAGTAAGAGTGATTTCAGGTGTGCCGCAGGGGAGTGTCATAGGACCGTTGCTATTCACAATATACATAAATGACCTGGTGGATGACATCGGAAGTTCACTGAGGTTTTTTGCAGATGATGCTGTGGTGTATCGAGGGGTTACAACAATGGGAAATTGTACTGAAATGCAGGAGGATCTGCAGCGAATTGACGCATGGTGCACGGAATGGCAATTGAATCTCAATGTAGCGAAGTGGAATGTGATGCGAATACATAGAAAGATAGGTCCCTTATCATTTAGCTACAAAATAGCAGGTCAGCAACTGGAAGCAGTTAATTCCATAAATTATCTGGGAGTACGCATTAGGAGTGATTTAAAATGGAATGATCATATAAAGTTGATCGTCGGTAAAGCAGATGCCAGACTGAGATTCATTGGAAGAATCCTAAGGAAATGCAATCCGACAACAAAGGAAGTAGGTTACAGTACGGTTGTTCGCCCAGTGCTTGAATACTGCTCAGCAGTGTGGGATCCGCACCAGGTAGGGTTGATGGAAGTGATAGAGAAGATCCAACGGAGAGCAGCGCGCTTCGTTATAGGATCATTTAGTAATTGCGAAAGCGTTACGGAGATGATGGATAAACTCCAGTGGAAGACTCTGCAGGAGAGACGCTCAGTAGCTCGGTACTGGCTTTTGTTAAAGTTTCGAGAACATAACTTCACCGAAGAGTCAAGCAGTATACTGCTCCCTCCTACGTATAATTCGCGAAGGGACCATGAGGATAAAATCAGAGAGATTAGAGCCCACACAGAAGCATACCGACAATCCTTCTTTCCACGTACAATACGAGACTGGAATAGAAGGGAGAACCGATAGAGATACTCAGGGAAACCTCCGCCACACACCGTCAGGTGGCTTGCGGAGTACGGATGTAGATGTAGATGTAGACTAGCAGCCGCGTGCATGGAAGAATGTAAAAAGTGTTCATATGTAGTAAACACCTGAGAAATCCGTCTGTTTTCGTCATTTGTTATCATATCGACTTAGAGCCAGATCGTCACATAGGCCGCTCTTTTCTCTGAAACGGTTACATTTATCGTCTGCAAAGCTATGTCGCGTGCTGCGGTATGCAAGGACACTAAAAGCACCAGAGTAGAACACAGAAGAAGCTCCTAAGTTGAAGTAATAGCCAGTAAGAAGTAGTACAATTCAAGTTTTAATTGTCGATAATTCACTTTTTTGCCGGCTTTGGTGGCTTGGACATGACCTAGGACCTTAGGATTTTGAATGAAAGGAGGACTAGCAGCCGCGTTGCACGGGAGAATGTGAAAAGTGTTCATATGTAGTAAAAACCTGAGAAATCCGTCCGTTTTCGTCATTTGTTATCGAATCGACATAAAGCCAGATCGTCACATTGACCGCTTTTCTCTCTGAGACTGTTACATTTATCGTCTGCAAAGCTATGTCGCGTGCTGCGGTATGCGGAGACACTAAAAGCACCATAGTAGAACACAGAAGAAGCTTCTAAGTTGAAGCAATAGCCAGTAAGAAGTAGTAGAATTCAAGTTTTAGTTGTCGATTATACACTTTTTAGCCGGCTTTGGTGGATTGGACATGACCTAGGACCTTAAGATTTTGCATGAAAGGAGGACTAGCAGCCCCGTTGCACGGGAGAATGTGAAAAGTGTTCATATGGAGTAAACACCTGAGAAATCCGTCTGTTTTCGTCATTTGTTATCATATCGACTTAGAGCCAGATCGTCACATTATCCGCTCTTCTCTCTGAAACGGTTACATTTATCGTCTGCAAAGCTATGTCGCGTGCTGCGGAATGCGGAGACACTAAAAGCACCATAGTAGAACACAGAAGAAGCTTCTAAGTTGTAGCAATAGCCAGCAAGAAGTAGTACAATTCAAGTTTTAGTTGTCGATTATTCACTTTTTAGCCGGCTTTGGTGGCTTGGACATGACCTAGGACCTTAAGATTTTGCATGAAATGAGAACTAGCAGCCGCGCTGCACGGGGGAATGTGAAAAGTGTTCATATGTAGTAAAAACCTGGGAAATCCGTCTGTTTTCGTCATTTGTTATCGAATCGACTTAATGCCAGATCGTCACATTGGCTGCTTTTCTCTCTGAGACGGTTACATTTATCGGCTGCAAAGCTATGTCGCGTGCTGCGGTATGCGGACACACTAAAAGCACCATAGTAGAACACAGAAGAAGCTTCTAAGTTGAAGCAATAGCCAGTAAGAAGTAGTACAATTCAAGTTTTAGTTGTCGATTATTCACTTTTTAGCCGGCTTTGGTGGCTTGGACATGACCTAGGACCTTAAGATTTTGCATGAACGGAGGTCTAGCAGCCGCGTTGCACGGGAGAATGTGAAAAGTGTTCGTATGTACTAAAAACCTGAGAAATCCGTCTATTTTCGTCATTCGTTATCATATTGACTTAGAGCCAGATCGTCACATTGGCCGCTCTTCTCTCTTTAAACGGTTACATTTATCGTCTGCAAAGCTATGTCGCGTGCTGCGGTATGCAAGGACACTAAAAGCACCATAGTAGAACACAGAAGAAGCTTCTAAGTTGAAGCAATAGCCAGTAAGAAGTAGTACAATTTAAGTTTTAGTTGTGGATTATTCACTTTTTAGCCGGCTTTGGTGGCTTGGACATGACCTAGGACCTTAAGATTTTGCATGAAAGGAGGTGTAGTAGCCGCGATGCACGGGAGAATGTGAAACGTGTTCAAATGTAGTAAAAACCTGAGAAATCCGTCTGTTTTCGTCATTTGTTATCATATCGACTTAGAGCCAGATCGTCACATTGGCCGCTCTTCTCTCTGAAAGGGCTACATTTATCGTCTGCAAAGCTATGTCGGGTGCTGCGGTATGCGGATACACTAAAAGCACCATGGTAGAACACAGAAGAAGATTCTAAGTTGAAGCAATAGCCAGTAAGAAGTAGTACAATTTAAGTTTTAGTTGTCGATTATACACTTTTTAGCCGGCTTTGGTGGCTTGGGCATGACCTAGGACCTTAAGATTTTGCACGAAAGGAGGTCTAGCAGCCGCGTTGCACGGAAGAATGTGAAAAGTTTTCATATGTAGTAAAAACTTGAGAAATCCGTCCGTTTTCGTCATTTGTTATCGAATCGACTTAAACCCAGATCGTCACATTGGACGCTCTTCTCTCTGAAACGGTGACAGTTATCCTCTGCAAAACTATGTCCCGTGCCGCGGTATGCGGAGCCCCCTAAAGCATCATAGTAGAACACAGAAGAAGCTTCTAAGAGAATGTAATAGTAAGTTAGAAGTAGTACTATTCAAGTTTTAGTTATCGATTATTGACTTTTTTGCCGGCTTTGGTGCTTTGGTCATGAGCTAGGACCTTAAGATTTTGCATGAAAGGGCGACTAGCCGCCGCGTTGCACGGGAGAATGTGAAAAGTGTTCATATGTAGTAAAAATCTGATAAATCCGCACCTTTTCGTCATTTGCTATCGAATCGATTTAAAGCCAGACCGTTACATTGGCCGCTCTTCTCTCTGAAACGGTTACATTTATCGTCTGCAAAGCTATGTCGCGTGCTGCGGTATGCGGAGACCCTAAAAGCACCAGAGTAGAACACAGAAGAAGCTCCTAAGGTGAAGCAATAGCCAGTAAGAAGTAGTACAAATCAAGTTTTAGTTGTCGATTATTCACTTTTTTGCCGGCTTTGGTGGCTTGGACATGACCTAGGACCTTAAGATTTTGAATGAAAGGAGGACTAGCAGCCGCGTTGCACGGGAGAATGTGAAAAGTGTTCATATGTAGTAAAAACCTGAGGAATCCGTCCGTTTTCGTCATTTGTTATCGAATCGACATAAAGCCAGATCGACACATTGGCCGCTTTTCTCTCTGAGACTGTTACATTTATCGTCCGCAAAGCTATGTCGCGTGCTGCGGTATGCGTAGACACTAAAAGCACCATAGTAAAACACAGAAGAAGCTTCTAAGTTGAAGCAATAGCCAGTAAGAAGTAGTACAATTCAAGTTTTAGTTGTCGATTATACACTTTTTAGCCGGCTTTGGTGGCTTGGACATGACCTAGGACCTTACGATTTTGCATGAAAGGAGGACTATCAGCCCCGTTGCACGGGAGAATGTGAAAAGTGTTCATATGTAGTAAAAACCTGAGAAATCCGTCTGTTTTCGTCATTTGTTATCGAATCGACTTAATGCCAGATCGTCACATTGGCTGCTTTTCTCTCTGAGACGGTTACATTTATCGGCTGCAAAGCTATGTCGCGTGCTGCGGTATGCGGACACACTAAAAGCACCATAGTAGAACACAGAAGAAGCTTCTAAGTTGAAGCAATAGCCAGTAAGAAGTAGTACAATTCAAGTTTTAGTTGTCGATTATTCACTTTTTAGCCGGCTTTGGTGGCTTGGACATGACCTAGGACCTTACGATTTTGCATGAACGGAGGTCTAGCAGCCGCGTTGCACGGGAGAATGTGAAAAGTGTTCGTATGTACTAAAAACCTGAGAAATCCGTCTCTTTTCGTCATTCGTTATCATATTGACTTAGAGCCAGATCGTCACATTGGCCGCTCTTCTCTCTGGAACGGTTACATTTATCGCCTGCAAAGCTATGTCGCGTGCTTCGGTATGTGGAGACACTAAAAGCACCATAGTAGAACACAGAAGAAGCTTCTAAGTTGAAGCAATAGCCAGTAAGAAGTAGTACAATTCAAGTTTTAGTTGTCGATTATTCACTTTTTAGCCGGCTTTGGTGGCTTGGACATGACCTAGTCCCTTAAGATTTTGCATGAAAGGAGGTTTAGCAGCCACGTTGCAAGGGAGAATGTGAAAAGTGTTCATATGTAGTAAAAACCCGAGAAATCCGTCTGTTTTCCTCATTTTTTTATCATATTGACTTAGAGCCAGATCGTCACATTGGCCGCTCTTCTCTCTGAAACGGTTACATTTACCGTCTACAAAGCTATGTCGCGTGCTGCGGTATGTGGAGACACTAAAAGCACCATAGTAGAACACAGAAGAAGCTTCTAAGTTGAAGCAATAGCCAGTAAGAAGTAGTACAATTCAAGTTTTAGTTGTCGATTATTGACTTTTTAGCCGGCTTTGGTGGCTTGGACATGACCTGGGACCTTAAGATTTTGCATGAAAGGAGGACTAGCAGCCGCGTTGCGTGGAAGAATGTAAGAAGTGTTCATATTTAGTAAAAACCTGAGAAATCCGTCTGTTTTCGTCATTTGTTATCATATCGACTTAGAGCCAGATCGTCACAAACGCCGCTCTTTTCTCTGAAACGGTTACATTTATCGTCTGCAAAGCTATGTCGCGTGCTGCGGTATGCAAGGACACTAAAAGCACCATAGTAGAACACAGAAGAAGCTTCTAAGTTGAAGCAATAGCCAGTAAGAAGAAGTACAATTCAAGTTTTAGTTGTCGATTATTCACTTTCTAGCCGGCTTTGGTGGCTTGGACATGACCTAGGACCTTAAGATTTTGCACAGTTCTCCACAGTCGTTTAATGAACAAAGTAAGAGCATACGGACTATCAGATCAATTATGTGATTGGATTGAGGAGTTCCTAGATAACAGATCGCAGCACGTCATTCTCAATGGAGAGAAGTCTTCCGCAGTATGAGTGATTTCAGGTGTGCCGCAGGGGAGTGTCATAGGACCGTTGCTATTCACAATATACATAAATGACCTGGTGGATGACATCGGAAGTTCACTGAGGCTTTTTGCAGATGATGCTGTGGTGTATCGAGGGGTTACAACAATGGAAAATTGTACTGAAATGCAGGAGGATCTGCAGCGAATTGACGCATGGTGCACGGAATGGCAATTGAATCTCAATGTAGCGAAGTGGAATGTGATGCGAATTCATAGAAAGATAGGTCCCTTATCATTTAGCTACAAAATAGCAGGTCAGCAACTGGAAGCAGTTATTTCCATAAATTATCTGGGGGTACGCATTAGGAGTGATTTAAAATGGAATGATCATATAAAGTTGATCGTCGGTAAAGCAGATGCCAGACTGAGATTCATTGGAAGAATCCTAAGGAAATGCAATCCGACAACAAAGGAAGTAGGTTACAGTACGCTTGTTCGCCCAATGCTTGAATACTGCTCAGCAGTGTGGGATCCGCACCAGGTAGGGTTGATAGAAGAGATAGAGAAGATCCAACGGAGAGCAGCGCGCTCCGTTACAGGATCATTTAGTAATTGCGAAAGCGTTACGGAGATGATAGATAAACTCCAGTGGAAGACTCTGCAGGAGAGACGCTCAGTAGCTCGGTACGGGCTTTTGTTAAAGTTTCGAGAACATACCTTCACCGAAGAGTCAAGCAGTATATTGCTCCCTCCTACGTATATCTCTCGAAGAGACCATGAGGATAAAATCAGAGAGATTAGAGCCCACACAGAAGCATACCGACAATCCTTCTTTCCACGTACAATACGAGACTGGAATAGAAGGGAGAACCGATAGAGATACTCAGGGTACCCTCCACCACACACCGTCAGGTGGCTTGCGGAGTACGGATGTAGATGTAGATGTAGACTAGCAGCTGCGTTCCATGGAAGAATGTAAAAAGTGTTCATATGTAGTAAAAACCTGAGAAATCCGTCTGCTTTCGTCATTTGTTATCATATCGACTTAGAGCCAGATCGTCACATTGGCCGCTCTTCTCTCTGAAACGGTTACATTTACCGTCTGCAAAGCTATGTCGCGTGCTGCGGTATGTGGAGACACTAAAAGCACCATAGTAGAACACAGAAGAAGCTTCTAAGTTGCATCAATAGCCAGTAAGAAGTAGTACAATTCAAGTTTTAGTTGTCGATTATTCACTTTTTAGCCGGCTTTGGTGGCTTGGACATGACCTGGGACCTTAAGATTTTGCATGAAAGGAGGACTAGCAGCCGCGTTGCGTGGAAGAATGTAAGAAGTGTTCATATTTAGTAAAAACCTGAGAAATCCGTCTGTTTTCGTCATTTGTTATCATATCGACTTAGAGCCAGATCGTCACAAAGGCCGCTCTTTTCTCTGAAACGGTTACATTTATCGTCTGCAAAGCTATGTCGCGTGCTGCGGTATGCAAGGACACTAAAAGCACCATAGTAGAACACAGAAGAAGCTTCTAAGATGAAGCAATAGCCAGTAAGAAGTAGTACAATTCAAGTTTTAGTTGTGGATTATTCACTTTTTAGCCGGCTTTAGTGGCTTGGATATGACCTAGGACCTTAAATTTTGCATGAAAGGAGGACTAGCAGCCGCGTTGCACGGGAGAATGTGAAAAGTGTTCGTATGTACTAAAAACCTGAGAAATCCGTCTATTTTCGTCATTCGTTATCATATTGACTTAGAGCCAGATCGTCACATTGGCCGCTCTTCTCTCTGAAACGGTTACAATTACCGTCTGCAAAGCTATGTCGCGTGCTGCGGTATGTGGAGACACTAAAAGCACCATAGTAGAACACAGAAGAAGCTTCTAAGTTGAGGCAATAGCCAGTAAGAAGAAGTACAATTCAAGTTTTAGTTGTCGATTATTCACTTTTTAGCCGGCTTTGGTGGATTGGACATGACCTAGGACCTTAAGATTTTGCATGAACGGAGGTCTAGCAGCCGCGTTGCACGGGAGAATGTGAAAAGTGTTCGTATGTACTAAAAACCTGAGAAATCCGTCTATTTTCGTCATTCGTTATCATATTGACTTAGAGCCAGATCGTCACATTGGCCGCTCTTCTCTCTGAAACGGTTACAATTACCGTCTGCAAAGCTATGTCGTCTGCTGCGGTATGTGGAGACACTAAAAGAACAATAGTAGAACACAGAAGAAGCTTCTAAGTTGAAGCAATAGCCAGTAAGAAGTAGTACAATTCAAGTTTTAGTTGTCGATTATTCACTTTTTAGCCGGCTTTCGTGGCTTGGACATGACCTAGGACCTTACGATTTTGCATGAAAAGAGGACTAGCAGCCGCGTTGCACGGGAGAATGTGAAAAGTGTTCGTATGTAGTAAAAACCTGAGAAATCCGTCTATTTTCGTCATTCGTTATCATATTGACTTAGAGCCAGATCGTCACATTGGCCGCTCTTCTCTCTGAAACGGTTACATTTATCGTCTGCAAAGCTATGTCGCGTGCTTCGGTATGTGGAGACACTAAAAGCACCATAGTAGAACACAGAAGAAGCTTCTAAGTTGAAGCAATAGCCAGTAAGAAGTAGTACAATTCAAGTTTTAGTTGTCGATTATTCACTTTTTAGCCGGCTTTGGTGGCTTGGACATGACCTAGTCCCTTAAGATTTTGCATGAAAGGAGGTTTAGCAGCCACGTTGCAAGGGAGAATGTGAAAAGTGTTCATATGTAGTAAAAACCCGAGAAATCCGTCTGTTTTCCTCATTTTTTTATCATATTGACTTAGAGCCAGATCGTCACATTGGCCGCTCTTCTCTCTGAAACGGTTACATTTACCGTCTACAAAGCTATGTCGCGTGCTGCGGTATGTGGAGACACTAAAAGCACCATAGTAGAACACAGAAGAAGCTTCTAAGTTGAAGCAATAGCCAGTAAGAAGTAGTACAATTCAAGTTTTAGTTGTCGATTATTGACTTTTTAGCCGGCTTTGGTGGCTTGGACATGACCTGGGACCTTAAGATTTTGCATGAAAGGAGGACTAGCAGCCGCGTTGCGTGGAAGAATGTAAGAAGTGTTCATATTTAGTAAAAACCTGAGAAATCCGTCTGTTTTCGTCATTTGTTATCATATCGACTTAGAGCCAGATCGTCACAAACGCCGCTCTTTTCTCTGAAACGGTTACATTTATCGTCTGCAAAGCTATGTCGCGTGCTGCGGTATGCAAGGACACTAAAAGCACCATAGTAGAACACAGAAGAAGCTTCTAAGTTGAAGCAATAGCCAGTAAGAAGAAGTACAATTCAAGTTTTAGTTGTCGATTATTCACTTTCTAGCCGGCTTTGGTGGCTTGGACATGACCTAGGACCTTAAGATTTTGCACAGTTCTCCACAGTCGTTTAATGAACAAAGTAAGAGCATACGGACTATCAGATCAATTATGTGATTGGATTGAGGAGTTCCTAGATAACAGATCGCAGCACGTCATTCTCAATGGAGAGAAGTCTTCCGCAGTATGAGTGATTTCAGGTGTGCCGCAGGGGAGTGTCATAGGACCGTTGCTATTCACAATATACATAAATGACCTGGTGGATGACATCGGAAGTTCACTGAGGCTTTTTGCAGATGATGCTGTGGTGTATCGAGGGGTTACAACAATGGAAAATTGTACTGAAATGCAGGAGGATCTGCAGCGAATTGACGCATGGTGCACGGAATGGCAATTGAATCTCAATGTAGCGAAGTGGAATGTGATGCGAATTCATAGAAAGATAGGTCCCTTATCATTTAGCTACAAAATAGCAGGTCAGCAACTGGAAGCAGTTATTTCCATAAATTATCTGGGGGTACGCATTAGGAGTGATTTAAAATGGAATGATCATATAAAGTTGATCGTCGGTAAAGCAGATGCCAGACTGAGATTCATTGGAAGAATCCTAAGGAAATGCAATCCGACAACAAAGGAAGTAGGTTACAGTACGCTTGTTCGCCCAATGCTTGAATACTGCTCAGCAGTGTGGGATCCGCACCAGGTAGGGTTGATAGAAGAGATAGAGAAGATCCAACGGAGAGCAGCGCGCTCCGTTACAGGATCATTTAGTAATTGCGAAAGCGTTACGGAGATGATAGATAAACTCCAGTGGAAGACTCTGCAGGAGAGACGCTCAGTAGCTCGGTACGGGCTTTTGTTAAAGTTTCGAGAACATACCTTCACCGAAGAGTCAAGCAGTATATTGCTCCCTCTTACGTATATCTCGCGAAGAGACCATGAGGATAAAATCAGAGAGATTAGAGCCCACACAGAAGCATACCGACAATCCTTCTTTCCACGTACAATACGAGACTGGAATAGAAGGGAGAACCGATAGAGATACTCAGGGTACCCTCCACCACACACCGTCAGGTGGCTTGCGGAGTACGGATGTAGATGTAGATGTAGACTAGCAGCTGCGTTCCATGGAAGAATGTAAAAAGTGTTCATATGTAGTAAAAACCTGAGAAATCCGTCTGTTTTCGTCATTTGTTATCATATCGACTTAGAGCCAGATCGTCACATTGGCCGCTCTTCTCTCTGAAACGGTTACATTTACCGTCTGCAAAGCTATGTCGCGTGCTGCGGTATGTGGAGACACTAAAAGCACCATAGTAGAACACAGAAGAAGCTTCTAAGTTGCATCAATAGCCAGTAAGAAGTAGTACAATTCAAGTTTTAGTTGTCGATTATTCACTTTTTAGCCGGCTTTGGTGGCTTGGACATGACCTGGGACCTTAAGATTTTGCATGAAAGGAGGACTAGCAGCCGCGTTGCGTGGAAGAATGTAAGAAGTGTTCATATTTAGTAAAAACCTGAGAAATCCGTCTGTTTTCGTCATTTGTTATCATATCGACTTAGAGCCAGATCGTCACAAAGGCCGCTCTTTTCTCTGAAACGGTTACATTTATCGTCTGCAAAGCTATGTCGCGTGCTGCGGTATGCAAGGACACTAAAAGCACCATAGTAGAACACAGAAGAAGCTTCTAAGATGAAGCAATAGCCAGTAAGAAGTAGTACAATTCAAGTTTTAGTTGTGGATTATTCACTTTTTAGCCGGCTTTAGTGGCTTGGATATGACCTAGGACCTTAAATTTTGCATGAAAGGAGGACTAGCAGCCGCGTTGCACGGGAGAATGTGAAAAGTGTTCGTATGTACTAAAAACCTGAGAAATCCGTCTATTTTCGTCATTCGTTATCATATTGACTTAGAGCCAGATCGTCACATTGGCCGCTCTTCTCTCTGAAACGGTTACAATTACCGTCTGCAAAGCTATGTCGCGTGCTGCGGTATGTGGAGACACTAAAAGCACCATAGTAGAACACAGAAGAAGCTTCTAAGTTGAGGCAATAGCCAGTAAGAAGAAGTACAATTCAAGTTTTAGTTGTCGATTATTCACTTTTTAGCCGGCTTTGGTGGATTGGACATGACCTAGGACCTTAAGATTTTGCATGAACGGAGGTCTAGCAGCCGCGTTGCACGGGAGAATGTGAAAAGTGTTCGTATGTACTAAAAACCTGAGAAATCCGTCTATTTTCGTCATTCGTTATCATATTGACTTAGAGCCAGATCGTCACATTGGCCGCTCTTCTCTCTGAAACGGTTACAATTACCGTCTGCAAAGCTATGTCGTCTGCTGCGGTATGTGGAGACACTAAAAGAACAATAGTAGAACACAGAAGAAGCTTCTAAGTTGAAGCAATAGCCAGTAAGAAGTAGTACAATTCAAGTTTTAGTTGTCGATTATTCACTTTTTAGCCGGCTTTCGTGGCTTGGACATGACCTAGGACCTTACGATTTTGCATGAAAAGAGGACTAGCAGCCGCGTTGCACGGGAGAATGTGAAAAGTGTTCGTATGTAGTAAAAACCTGAGAAATCCGTCTATTTTCGTCATTCGTTATCATATTGACTTAGAGCCAGATCGTCACATTGGCCGCTCTTCTCTCTGAAACGGTTACATTTATCGTCTGCAAAGCTATGTCGCGTGCTTCGGTATGTGGAGACACTAAAAGCACCATAGTAGAACACAGAAGAAGCTTCTAAGTTGAAGCAATAGCCAGTAAGAAGTAGTACAATTCAAGTTTTAGTTGTCGATTATTCACTTTTTAGCCGGCTTTGGTGGCTTGGACATGACCTAGTCCCTTAAGATTTTGCATGAAAGGAGGTCTAGCAGCCACGTTGCAAGGGAGAATGTGAAAAGTGTTCATATGTAGTAAAAACCTGAGAAATCCGTCTGTTTTCCTCATTTTTTTATCATATTGACTTAGAGCCAGATCGTCACATTGGCCCCTCTTCTCCCTGAAACGGTTACATTTACCGTCTGCCAAAGCTATGTCGCGTGCTGCGGTATGTGGAGACACTAAAAGCACCATAGTAGAACACAGAAGAAGCTTCTAAGTTGAAGCAATAGCCAGTAAGAAGTAGTACAATTCAAGTTTTAGTTGTGGATTATTCACTTTTTAGCCGGCTTTGGTGGCTTGGACATGACCTGGGACCTTAAGATTTTGCATGAAAGGAGGACTAGCAGCCGCGTTGCGTGGAAGAATGTAAGAAGTGTTCATATTTAGTAAAAACCTGAGAAATCCGTCTGATTTCGTCATTTGTTATCATATCGACTTAGAGCCAGATCGTCACAAAGGCCGCTCTTTTCTCTGAAACGGTTACATTTATCGTCTGCAAAGCTATGTCGCGTGCTGCGGTATGCAAGGACACTAAAAGCACCATAGTAGAACACAGAAGAAGCTTCTAAGATGAAGCAATAGCCAGTAAGAAGTAGTACAATTCAAGTTTTAGTTGTGGATTATTCACTTTTTAGCCGGCTTTAGTGGCTTGGATATGACCTAGGACCTTAAATTTTGCATGAAATTAGGACTAGCAGCCGCGTTGCACGGGAGAATGTGAAAAGTGTTCATATGTAGTAAAAACCTGAGAAATCCGTCTGTTTTCGTCATTTGTTATCATATTGACTTAGAGCCAGATCGTCACAAAGGCCGCTCTTTTCTCTGAAACGGTTACATTTATCGTCTGCAAAGCTATGTCGCGTGCTGCGGTATGTGGAGACACTAAAAGCACCATAGTAGAACACAGAAGAAGCTTCTAAGTTGAAGCAATAGCCAGTAAGAAGAAGTACAATTCAAGTTTTAGTTGTCGATTATTCACTTTCTAGCCGGCTTTGGTGGCTTGGACATGACCTAGGACCTTAAGATTTTGCACAGTTCTCCACAGTCGTTTAATGAACAAAGTAAGAGCATACGGACTATCAGATCAATTATGTGATTGGATTGAGGAGTTCCTAGATTACAGATCGCAGCACGTCATTCTCAATGGAGAGAAGTCTTCCGAAGTATGAGTGATTTCAGGTGTGCCGCAGGGGAGTGTCATAGGACCGTTGCTATTCACAATATACATAAATGACCTGGTGGATGACATCGGAAGTTCACTGAGGCTTTTTGCAGATGATGCTGTGGTGTATCGAGGGGTTACAACAATGGAAAATTGTACTGAAATGCAGGAGGATCTGCAGCGAATTGACGCATGGTGCACGGAATGGCAATTGAATCTCAATGTAGCGAAGTGGAATGTGATGCGAATACATAGAAAGATAGGTCCCTTATCATTTAGCTACAAAATAGCAGGTCAGCAACTGGAAGCAGTTAATTCCATAAATTATCTGGGGGTACGCATTAGGAGTGATTTAAAATGGAATGATCATATAAAGTTGATCGTCGGTAAAGCAGATGCCAGACTGAGATTCATTGGAAGAATCCTAAGGAAATGCAATCCGACAACAAAGGAAGTAGGTTACAGTACGCTTGTTCGCCCAATGCTTGAATACTGCTCAGCAGTGTGGGATCCGCACCAGGTAGGGTTGATAGAAGAGATAGAGAAGATCCAACGGAGAGCAGCGCGCTCCGTTACAGGATCATTTAGTAATTGCGAAAGCGTTACGGAGATGATAGATAAACTCCAGTGGAAGACTCTGCAGGAGAGACGCTCAGTAGCTCGGTACGGGCTTTTGTTAAAGTTTCGAGAACATACCTTCACCGAAGAGTCAAGCAGTATATTGCTCCCTCCTACGTATATCTCGCGAAGAGACCATGAGGATAAAATCAGAGAGATTAGAGCCCACACAGAAGCATACCGACAATCCTTCTTTCCACGTACAATACGAGACTGGAATAGAAGGGAGAACCGATAGAGATACTCAGGGTACCCTCCGCCACACACCGTCAGGTGGCTTGCGGTGTACGGATGTAGATGTAGATGTAGACTAGCAGCCGCGTTCCATGGAAGAATGTAAAAAGTGTTCATATGTAGTAAAAACCTGAGAAATCCGTCTGTTTTCGTCATTTGTTATCATATCGACTTAGAGCCAGATCGTCACATAGGCCGCTCTTTTCTCTGAAACGGTTACATTTATCGTATGCAAAGCTATGTCGCGTGCTGCGGTATGCAAGGACACTAAAAGCACCATAGTAGAACACAGAAGAAGCTTCTAAGTTGAAGCAATAGCCAGTAAGAAGTAGTACAATTCAAGTTTTAGTTGTGGATTATTCACTTTTTAGCCGGCTTTAGTGGCTTGGATATCACCTAGAACCTTAAGATTTTGCATGAAAGGAGGACTAGCAGCCGCGTTGCACGGGAGAAAGTGAAAAGTGTTCATATGTAGTAAAAACCTGAGAAATCCGTCTGTTTTCGTCATTTGTTATCATATTGACTTAGAGCCAGATCGTCACATTGGCCGCTCTTCTCTCTGAAACGGTTACATTTACCGTCTGCAAAGCTATGTCGCGTGCTGGGGTATGTAGAGACACTAAAAGCACCATAGTAGAACACAGAAGAAGCTTCTAAGTTGAAGCAATAGCCAGTAAGAAGTAGTACAATTCAAGTTTTAGTTGTCGATTATTCACTTTTTAGCCGGCTTTGGTGGCTTGGACATGACCTGGGACCTTAAGATTTTGCATGAAAGGAGGACTAGCAGCCGCGTTGCGTGGAAGAATGTAAGAAGTGCTCATATTTAGTAAAAACCTGAGAAATCCGTCTGTTTTCGTCATTTGTTATCATATCGACTTAGAGCCAGATCGTCACAAAGGCCGCTCTTTTCTCTGAAACGGTTACATTTATCGTCTGCAAAGCTATGTCGCGTGCTGCGGTATGCAAGGACACTAAAAGCACCATAGTAGAACACAGAAGAAGCTTCTAAGATGAAGCAATAGCCAGTAAGAAGTAGTACAATTCAAGTTTTAGTTGTGGATTATTCACTTTTTAGCCGGCTTTAGTGGCTTGGATATGACCTAGGACCTTAAATTTTGCATGAAAGGAGGACTAGCAGCCGCGTTGCACGGGAGAATGTGAAAAGTGTTCATATGTAGTAAAAACCTGAGAAATCCGTCTGTTTTCGTCATTTGTTATCATATTGACTAAGAGCCAGATCGACACAAAGGCCGCTCTTTTCTCTGAAACGGTTACATTTATCGTCTGCAAAGCTATGTCGCGTGCTGCGGTATGTGGACACACTAAAAGCACCATAGTAGAACACAGAAGAAGCTTCTAAGTTGAAGCAATAGCCAGTAAGAAGAAGTACAATTCAAGTTTTAGTTGTCGATTATTCACTTTTTAGCCGGCTTTGGTGGCTTGGACATGACCTAGGACCTTAAGATTTTGCATGAACGGAGGTCTAGCAGCCGCGTTGCACGGGAGAATGTGAAAAGTGTTCGTATGTACTAAAAACCTGAGAAATCCGTCTATTTTCGTCATTCGTTATCATATTGACTTAGAGCCAGATCGTCACATTGGCCGCTCTTCTCTCTGAAACGGTTACAATTACCGTCTGCAAAGCTATGTCGCGTGCTGCGGTATGTGGAGACACTAAAAGAACAATAGTAGAACACAGAAGAAGCTTCTAAGTTGAAGCAATAGCCAGTAAGAAGTAGTACAATTCAAGTTTTAGTTGTCGATTATTCACTTTTTAGCCGGCTTTCGTGGCTTGGACATGACCTAGGACCTTACGATTTTGCATGAAAGGAGGACTAGCAGCCGCGTTGCACGGGAGAATGTGAAAAGTGTTCGTATGTAGTAAAAACCTGAGAAATCCGTCTATTTTCGTCATTCGTTATCATATTGACTTAGAGCCAAATCGTCACATTGGCCGCTCTTCTCTCTGAAACGGTTACATTTATCGTCTGCAAAGCTATGTCGCGTGCTTCGGTATGTGGAGACACTAAAAGCACCATAGTAGAACACAGAAGAAGCTTCTAAGATGAAGCAATAGCCAGTAAGAAGTAGTACAATTCAAGTTTTAGTTGTGGATTATTCACTATTTAGCCGGCTTTAGTGGCTTGGATATGACCTAGGACCTTAAATTTTGCATGAAAGGAGGACTAGCAGCCGCGTTGCACGGGAGAATGTGAAAAGTGTTCATATGTAGTAAAAACCTGAGAAATCCGTCTGTTTTCGTCATTTGTTATCATATTGACTTAGAGCCAGATCGTCACAAAGGCCGCTCTTTTCTCTGAAACGGTTACATTTATCGTCTGCAAAGCTATGTCGCGTGCTGCGGTATGTGGAGACACTAAAAGCACCATAGTAGAACACAGAAGAAGCTTCTAATTTGAAGCAATAGCCAGTAAGAAGAAGTACAATTCAAGTTTTAGTTGTCGATTATTCACTTTCTAGCCGGCTTTGGTGGCTTGGACATGACCTAGGACCTTAAGATTTTGCACAGTTCTCCACAGTCGTTTAATGAACAAAGTAAGAGCATACGGACTATCAGATCAATTATGTGATTGGATTGAGGAGTTCCTAGATAACAGATCGCAGCACGTCATTCTCAATTGTGAGAAGTCTTCCGCAGTATGAGTGATTTCAGGTGTGCCGCAGGGGAGTGTCATAGGACCGTTGCTATTCACAATATACATAAATGACCTGGTGGATGACATCGGAAGTTCACTGAGGCTTTTTGCAGATGATGCTGTGGTGTATCGAGGGGTTACAACAATGGAAAATTGTACTGAAATGCAGGAGGATCTGCAGCGAATTGACGCATGGTGCACGGAATGGCAATTGAATCTCAATGTAGCGAAGTGGAATGTGATGCGAATTCATAGAAAGATAGGTCCCTTATCATTTAGCTACAAAATAGCAGGTCAGCAACTGGAAGCAGTTAATTCCATAAATTATCTGGGGGTACGCATTAGGAGTGATTTAAAATGGAATGATCATATAAAGTTGATCGTCGGTAAAGCAGATGCCAGACTGAGATTCATTGGAAGAATCCTAAGGAAATGCAATCCGACAACAAAGGAAGTAGGTTACAGTACGCTTGTTCGCCCAATGCTTGAATACTGCTCAGCAGTGTGGGATCCGCACCAGGTAGGGTTGATAGAAGAGATAGAGAAGATCCAACGGAGAGCAGCGCGCTCCGTTACAGGATCATTTAGTAATTGCGAAAGCGTTACGGAGATGATAGATAAACTCCAGTGGAAGACTCTGCAGGAGAGACGCTCAGTAGCTCGGTACGGGCTTTTGTTAAAGTTTCGAGAACATACCTTCACCGAAGAGTCAAGCAGTATATTGCTCCCTCCTACGTATATCTCGCGAAGAGACCATGAGGATAAAATCAGAGAGATTAGAGCCCACACAGAAGCATACCGACAATCCTTCTTTCCACGTACAATACGAGACTGGAATAGAAGGGAGAACCGATAGAGATACTCAGGGTACCCTCCACCACACACCGTCAGGTGGCTTGCGGAGTACGGATGTAGATGTAGATGTAGACTAGCAGCCGCGTTCCATGGAAGAATGTAAAAAGTGTTCATATGTAGTAAAAACCTGAGAAATCCGTCTGTTTTCGTCATTTGTTATCATATCGACTTAGAGCCAGATCGTCACATTGGCCGCTCTTCTCTCTGAAACGGTTACATTTACCGTCTGCAAAGCTATGTCGCGTGCTGCGGTATGTGGAGACACTAAAAGCACCATAGTAGAACACAGAAGAAGCTTCTAAGTTGAAGCAATAGCCAGTAAGAAGTAGTACAATTCAAGTTTTAGTTGTCGATTATTCACTTTTTAGCCGGCTTTGGTGGCTTGGACATGACCTGGGACCTTAAGATTTTGCATGAAAGGAGGACTAGCAGCCGCGTTGCGTGGAAGAATGTAAGAAGTGTTCATATTTAGTAAAAACCTGAGAAATCCGTCTGTTTTCGTCATTTGTTATCATATCGACTTAGAGCCAGATCGTCACATTGGCCGCTCTTCTCTCTGAAACGGTTACATTTACCGTCTGCAAAGCTATGTCGCGTGCTGCGGTATGTGGAGACACTAAAAGCACCATAGTAGAACACAGAAGAAGCTTCTAAGTTGAAGCAATAGCCAGTAAGAAGTAGTACAATTCAAGTTTTAGTTGTCGATTATTCACTTTTTAGCCGGCTTTGGTGGCTTGGACATGACCTGGGACCTTAAGATTTTGCATGAAAGGAGGACTAGCAGCCGCGTTGCGTGGAAGAATGTAAGAAGTGTTCATATTTAGTAAAAACCTGAGAAATCCGTCTGTTTTCGTCATTTGTTATCATATCGACTTAGAGCCAGATCGTCACAAAGGCCGCTCTTTTCTCTGAAACGGTTACATTTATCGTCTGCAAAGCTATGTCGCGTGCTGCGGTATGTGGAGACACTAAAAGCACCATAGTAGAACACAGAAGAAGCTTCTAAGTTGAAGCAATAGCCAGTAAGAAGAAGTACAATTCAAGTTTTAGTTGTCGATTATTCACTTTTTAGCCGGCTTTGGTGGATTGGACATGACCTAGGACCTTAAGATTTTGCATGAACGGAGGTCTAGCAGCCGCGTTGCACGGGAGAATGTGAAAAGTGTTCGTATGTACTAAAAACCTGAGAAATCCGTCTATTTTCGTCATTCGTTATCATATTGACTTAGAGCCAGATCGTCACATTGGCCGCTCTTCTCTCTGAAACGGTTACAATTACCGTCTGCAAAGCTATGTCGTCTGCTGCGGTATGTGGAGACACTAAAAGAACAATAGTAGAACACAGAAGAAGCTTCTAAGTTGAAGCAATAGCCAGTAAGAAGTAGTACAATTCAAGTTTTAGTTGTCGATTATTCACTTTTTAGCCGGCTTTCGTGGCTTGGACATGACCTAGGACCTTACGATTTTGCATGAAAGGAGGACTAGCAGCCGCGTTGCACGGGAGAATGTGAAAAGTGTTCGTATGTAGTAAAAACCTGAGAAATCCGTCTATTTTCGTCATTCGTTATCATATTGACTTAGAGCCAGATCGTCACATTGGCCGCTCTTCTCTCTGAAACGGTTACATTTATCGTCTGCAAAGCTATGTCGCGTGCTTCGGTATGTGGAGACACTAAAAGCACCATAGTAGAACACAGAAGAAGCTTCTAAGTTGAAGCAATAGCCAGTAAGAAGTAGTACAATTCAAGTTTTAGTTGTCGATAATTCACTTTTTAGCCGGCTTTGGTGGCTTGGACATGACCTAGTCCCTTAAGATTTTGCATGAAAGGAGGTCTAGCAGCCACGTTGCAAGGGAGAATGTGAAAAGTGTTCATATGTAGTAAAAACCTGAGAAATCCGTCTGTTTTCCTCATTTTTTTATCATATTGACTTAGAGCCAGATCGTCACATTGGCCCCTCTTCTCCCTGAAACGGTTACATTTACAGTCTGCAAAGCTATGTCGCGTGCTGCGGTATGTGGAGACACTAAAAGCACCATAGTAGAACACAGAAGAAGCTTCTAAGTTGAAGCAATAGCCAGTAAGAAGTAGTACAATTCAAGTTTTAGTTGTCGATTATTCACTTTTTAGCCGGCTTTGGTGGCTTGGACATGACCTGGGACCTTAAGATTTTGCATGAAAGGAGGACTAGCAGCCGCGTTGCGTGGAAGAATGTAAGAAGTGTTCATATTTAGTAAAAACCTGAGAAATCCGTCTGATTTCGTCATTTGTTATCATATCGACTTAGAGCCAGATCGTCACAAAGGCCGCTCTTTTCTCTGAAACGGTTACATTTATCGTCTGCAAAGCTATGTCGCGTGCTGCGGTATGCAAGGACACTAAAAGCACCATAGTAGAACACAGAAGAAGCTTCTAAGATGAAGCAATAGCCAGTAAGAAGTAGTACAATTCAAGTTTTAGTTGTGGATTATTCACTTTTTAGCCGGCTTTAGTGGCTTGGATATGACCTAGGACCTTAAATTTTGCATGAAAGGAGGACTAGCAGCCGCGTTGCACGGGAGAATGTGAAAAGTGTTCATATGTAGTAAAAACCTGAGAAATCCGTCTGTTTTCGTCATTTGTTATCATATTGACTTAGAGCCAGATCGTCACAAAGGCCGCTCTTTTCTCTGAAACGGTTACATTTATCGTCTGCAAAGCTATGTCGCGTGCTGCGGTATGTGGAGACACTAAAAGCACCATAGTAGAACACAGAAGAAGCTTCTAAGTTGAAGCAATAGCCAGTAAGAAGAAGTACAATTCAAGTTTTAGTTGTCGATTATTCACTTTCTAGCCGGCTTTGGTGGCTTGGACACGACCTAGGACCTTAAGATTTTGCACAGTTCTCCACAGTCGTTTAATGAACAAAGTAAGAGCATACGGACTATCAGATCAATTATGTGATTGGATTGAGGAGTTCCTAGATTACAGATCGCAGCACGTCATTCTCAATGGAGAGAAGTCTTCCGAAGTATGAGTGATTTCAGGTGTGCCGCAGGGGAGTGTCATAGGACCGTTGCTATTCACAATATACATAAATGACCTGGTGGATGACATCGGAAGTTCACTGAGGCTTTTTGCAGATGATGCTGTGGTGTATCGAGGGGTTACAACAATGGAAAATTGTACTGAAATGCAGGAGGATCTGCAGCGAATTGACGCATGGTGCACGGAATGGCAATTGAATCTCAATGTAGCGAAGTGGAATGTGATGCGAATACATAGAAAGATAGGTCCCTTATCATTTAGCTACAAAATAGCAGGTCAGCAACTGGAAGCAGTTAATTCCATAAATTATCTGGGGGTACGCATTAGGAGTGATTTAAAATGGAATGATCATATAAAGTTGATCGTCGGTAAAGCAGATGCCAGACTGAGATTCATTGGAAGAATCCTAAGGAAATGCAATCCGACAACAAAGGAAGTAGGTTACAGTACGCTTGTTCGCCCAATGCTTGAATACTGCTCAGCAGTGTGGGATCCGCACCAGGTAGGGTTGATAGAAGAGATAGAGAAGATCCAACGGAGAGCAGGGCGCTCCGTTACAGGATCATTTAGTAATTGCGAAAGCGTTACGGAGATGATAGATAAACTCCAGTGGAAGACTCTGCAGGAGAGACGCTCAGTAGCTCGGTACGGGCTTTTGTTAAAGTTTCGAGAACATACCTTCACCGAAGAGTCAAGCAGTATATTGCTCCCTCCTACGTATATCTCGCGAAGAGACCATGAGGATAAAATCAGAGAGATTAGAGCCCACACAGAAGCATACCGACAATCCTTCTTTCCACGTACAATACGAGACTGGAATAGAAGGGAGAACCGATAGAGATACTCAGGGTACCCTCCACCACACACCGTCAGGTGGCTTGCGGAGTACGGATGTAGATGTAGATGTAGACTAGCAGCCGCGTTCCATGGAAGAATGTAAAAAGTGTTCATATGTAGTAAAAACCTGAGAAATCCGTCTGTTTTCGTCATTTGTTATCATATCGACTTAGAGCCAGATCGTCACATTGGCCGCTCTTCTCTCTGAAACGGTTACATTTACCGTCTGCAAAGCTATGTCGCGTGCTGCGGTATGTGGAGACACTAAAAGCACCATAGTAGAACACAGAAGAAGCTTCTAAGTTGAAGCAATAGCCAGTAAGAAGTAGTACAATTCAAGTTTTAGTTGTCGATTATTCACTTTTTAGCCGGCTTTGGTGGCTTGGACATGACCTGGGACCTTAAGATTTTGCATGAAAGGAGGACTAGCAGCCGCGTTGCGTGGAAGAATGTAAGAAGTGTTCATATTTAGTAAAAACCTGAGAAATCCGTCTGTTTTCGTCATTTGTTATCATATCGACTTAGAGCCAGATCGTCACATTGGCCGCTCTTCTCTCTGAAACGGTTACATTTACCGTCTGCAAAGCTATGTCGCGTGCTGCGGTATGTGGAGACACTAAAAGCACCATAGTAGAACACAGAAGAAGCTTCTAAGTTGAAGCAATAGCCAGTAAGAAGTAGTACAATTCAAGTTTTAGTTGTCGATTATTCACTTTTTAGCCGGCTTTGGTGGCTTGGACATGACCTGGGACCTTAAGATTTTGCATGAAAGGAGGACTAGCAGCCGCGTTGCGTGGAAGAATGTAAGAAGTGTTCATATTTAGTAAAAACCTGAGAAATCCGTCTGTTTTCGTCATTTGTTATCATATCGACTTAGAGCCAGATCGTCACAAAGGCCGCTCTTTTCTCTGAAACGGTTACATTTATCGTCTGCAAAGCTATGTCGCGTGCTGCGGTATGTGGAGACACTAAAAGCACCATAGTAGAACACAGAAGAAGCTTCTAAGTTGAAGCAATAGCCAGTAAGAAGAAGTACAATTCAAGTTTTAGTTGTCGATTATTCACTTTTTAGCCGGCTTTCGTGGCTTGGACATGACCTAGGACCTTACGATTTTGCATGAAAGGAGGACTAGCAGCCGCGTTGCACGGGAGAATGTGAAAAGTGTTCGTATGTACTAAAAACCTGAGAAATCCGTCTATTTTCGTCATTCGTTATCATATTGACTTAGAGCCAGATCGTCACATTGGCCGCTCTTCTCTCTGAAACGGTTACAATTACCGTCTGCAAAGCTATGTCGCGTGCTGCGGTATGTGGACACACTAAAAGCACCATAGTAGAACACAGAAGAAGCTTCTAAGTTGAAGCAATAGCCAGTAAGAAGAAGTACAATTCAAGTTTTAGTTGTCGATTATTCACTTTTTAGCCGGCTTTGGTGGCTTGGACATGACCTAGGACCTTAAGATTTTGCATGAACGGAGGTCTAGCAGCCGCGTTGCACGGGAGAATGTGAAAAGTGTTCGTATGTACTAAAAACCTGAGAAATCCGTCTATTTTCGTCATTCGTTATCATATTGACTTAGAGCCAGATCGTCACATTGGCCGCTCTTCTGTCTGAAACGGTTACAATTACCGTCTGCAAAGCTATGTCGCGTGCTGCGGTATGTGGAGACACTAAAAGAACAATAGTAGAACACAGAAGAAGCTTCTAAGTTGAAGCAATAGCCAGTAAGAAGTAGTACAATTCAAGTTTTAGTTGTCGATTATTCACTTTTTAGCCGGCTTTCGTGGCTTGGACATGACCTAGGACCTTACGATTTTGCATGAAAGGAGGACTAGCAGCCGCGTTGCGTGGAAGAATGTAAGAAGTGTTCATATTTAGTAAAAACCTGAGAAATCCGTCTGATTTCGTCATTTGTTATCATATCGACTTAGAGCCAGATCGTCACAAAGGCCGCTCTTTTCTCTGAAACGGTTACATTTATCGTCTGCAAAGCTATGTCGCGTGCTGCGGTATGCAAGGACACTAAAAGCACCATAGTAGAACACAGAAGAAGCTTCTAAGATGAAGCAATAGCCAGTAAGAAGTAGTACAATTCAAGTTTTAGTTGTGGATTATTCACTTTTTAGCCGGCTTTAGTGGCTTGGATATGACCTAGGACCTTAAATTTTGCATGAAAGGAGGACTAGCAGCCGCGTTGCACGGGAGAATGTGAAAAGTGTTCATATGTAGTAAAAACCTGAGAAATCCGTCTGTTTTCGTCATTTGTTATCATATTGACTTAGAGCCAGATCGTCACAAAGGCCGCTCTTTTCTCTGAAACGGTTACATTTATCGTCTGCAAAGCTATGTCGCGTGCTGCGGTATGTGGAGACACTAAAAGCACCATAGTAGAACACAGAAGAAGCTTCTAAGTTGAAGCAATAGCCAGTAAGAAGAAGTACAATTCAAGTTTTAGTTGTCGATTATTCACTTTCTAGCCGGCTTTGGTGGCTTGGACACGACCTAGGACCTTAAGATTTTGCACAGTTCTCCACAGTCGTTTAATGAACAAAGTAAGAGCATACGGACTATCAGATCAATTATGTGATTGGATTGAGGAGTTCCTAGATTACAGATCGCAGCACGTCATTCTCAATGGAGAGAAGTCTTCCGAAGTATGAGTGATTTCAGGTGTGCCGCAGGGGAGTGTCATAGGACCGTTGCTATTCACAATATACATAAATGACCTGGTGGATGACATCGGAAGTTCACTGAGGCTTTTTGCAGATGATGCTGTGGTGTATCGAGGGGTTACAACAATGGAAAATTGTACTGAAATGCAGGAGGATCTGCAGCGAATTGACGTATGGTGCACGGAATGGCAATTGAATCTCAATGTAGCGAAGTGGAATGTGATGCGAATACATAGAAAGATAGGTCCCTTATCATTTAGCTACAAAATAGCAGGTCAGCAACTGGAAGCAGTTAATTCCATAAATTATCTGGGGGTACCCATTAGGAGTGATTTAAAATGGAATGATCATATAAATTTGATCGTCGGTAAAGCAGATGCCAGACTGAGATTCATTGGAAGAATCCTAAGGAAATGCAATCCGACAACAAAGGAAGTAGGTTACAGTACGCTTGTTCGCCCAATGCTTGAATACTGCTCAGCAGTGTGGGATCCGCACCAGGTAGGGTTGATAGAAGAGATAGAGAAGATCCAACGGAGAGCAGGGCGCTCCGTTACAGGATCATTTAGTAATTGCGAAAGCGTTACGGAGATGATAGATAAACTCCAGTGGAAGACTCTGCAGGAGAGACGCTCAGTAGCTCGGTACGGGCTTTTGTTAAAGTTTCGAGAACATACCTTCACCGAAGAGTCAAGCAGTATATTGCTCCCTCCTACGTATATCTCGCGAAGAGACCATGAGGATAAAATCAGAGAGATTAGAGCCCACACAGAAGCATACCGACAATCCTTCTTTCCACGTACAATACGAGACTGGAATAGAAGGGAGAACCGATAGAGATACTCAGGGTACCCTCCGCCACACACCGTCAGGTGGCTTGCGGTGTACGGATGTAGATGTAGATGTAGACTAGCAGCCGCGTTCCATGGAAGAATGTAAAAAGTGTTCATATGTAGTAAAAACCTGAGAAATCCGTCTGTTTTCGTCATTTGTTATCATATCGACTTAGAGCCAGATCGTCACATAGGCCGCTCTTTTCTCTGAAACGGTTACATTTATCGTCTGCAAAGCTATGTCGCGTGCTGCGGTATGCAAGGACACTAAAAGCACCATAGTAGAACACAGAAGAAGCTTCTAAGTTGAAGCAATAGCCAGTAAGAAGTAGTACAATTCAAGTTTTAGTTGTCGATTATTCACTTTTTAGCCGGCTTTGGTGGCTTGGACATGACCTGGGACCTTAAGATTTTGCATGAAAGGAGGACTAGCAGCCGCGTTGCGTGGAAGAATGTAAGAAGTGTTCATATTTAGTAAAAACCTGAGAAATCCGTCTGTTTTCGTCATTTGTTATCATATCGACTTAGAGCCAGATCGTCACAAAGGCCGCTCTTTTCTCTGAAACGGTTACATTTATCGTCTGCAAAGCTATGTCGCGTGCTGCGGTATGCAAGGACACTAAAAGCACCATAGTAGAACACAGAAGAAGCTTCTAAGATGAAGCAATAGCCAGTAAGAAGTAGTACAATTCAAGTTTTAGTTGTGGATTATTCACTTTTTAGCCGGCTTTAGTGGCTTGGATATGACCTAGGACCTTAAATTTTGCATGAAAGGAGGACTAGCAGCCGCGTTGCACGGGAGAATGTGAAAAGTGTTCATATGTAGTAAAAACCTGAGAAATCCGTCTGTTTTCGTCATTTGTTATCATATTGACTTAGAGCCAGATCGTCACAAAGGCCGCTCTTTTCTCTGAAACGGTTACATTTATCGTCTGCAAAGCTATGTCGCGTGCTGCGGTATGTGGAGACACTAAAAGCACCATAGTAGAACACAGAAGAAGCTTCTAAGTTGAAGCAATAGCCAGTAAGAAGAAGTACAATTCAAGTTTTAGTTGTCGATTATTCACTTTCTAGCCGGCTTTGGTGGCTTGGACACGACCTAGGACCTTAAGATTTTGCACAGTTCTCCACAGTCGTTTAATGAACAAAGTAAGAGCATACGGACTATCAGATCAATTATGTGATTGGATTGAGGAGTTCCTAGATTACAGATCGCAGCACGTCATTCTCAATGGAGAGAAGTCTTCCGAAGTATGAGTGATTTCAGGTGTGCCGCAGGGGAGTGTCATAGGACCGTTGCTATTCACAATATACATAAATGACCTGGTGGATGACATCGGAAGTTCACTGAGGCTTTTTGCAGATGATGCTGTGGTGTATCGAGGGGTTACAACAATGGAAAATTGTACTGAAATGCAGGAGGATCTGCAGCGAATTGACGTATGGTGCACGGAATGGCAATTGAATCTCAATGTAGCGAAGTGGAATGTGATGCGAATACATAGAAAGATAGGTCCCTTATCATTTAGCTACAAAATAGCAGGTCAGCAACTGGAAGCAGTTAATTCCATAAATTATCTGGGGGTACCCATTAGGAGTGATTTAAAATGGAATGATCATATAAATTTGATCGTCGGTAAAGCAGATGCCAGACTGAGATTCATTGGAAGAATCCTAAGGAAATGCAATCCGACAACAAAGGAAGTAGGTTACAGTACGCTTGTTCGCCCAATGCTTGAATACTGCTCAGCAGTGTGGGATCCGCACCAGGTAGGGTTGATAGAAGAGATAGAGAAGATCCAACGGAGAGCAGGGCGCTCCGTTACAGGATCATTTAGTAATTGCGAAAGCGTTACGGAGATGATAGATAAACTCCAGTGGAAGACTCTGCAGGAGAGACGCTCAGTAGCTCGGTACGGGCTTTTGTTAAAGTTTCGAGAACATACCTTCACCGAAGAGTCAAGCAGTATATTGCTCCCTCCTACGTATATCTCGCGAAGAGACCATGAGGATAAAATCAGAGAGATTAGAGCCCACACAGAAGCATACCGACAATCCTTCTTTCCACGTACAATACGAGACTGGAATAGAAGGGAGAACCGATAGAGATACTCAGGGTACCCTCCGCCACACACCGTCAGGTGGCTTGCGGTGTACGGATGTAGATGTAGATGTAGACTAGCAGCCGCGTTCCATGGAAGAATGTAAAAAGTGTTCATATGTAGTAAAAACCTGAGAAATCCGTCTGTTTTCGTCATTTGTTATCATATCGACTTAGAGCCAGATCGTCACATAGGCCGCTCTTTTCTCTGAAACGGTTACATTTATCGTCTGCAAAGCTATGTCGCGTGCTGCGGTATGCAAGGACACTAAAAGCACCATAGTAGAACACAGAAGAAGCTTCTAAGTTGAAGCAATAGCCAGTAAGAAGTAGTACAATTCAAGTTTTAGTTGTCGATTATTCACTTTTTAGCCGGCTTTGGTGGCTTGGACATGACCTGGGACCTTAAGATTTTGCATGAAAGGAGGACTAGCAGCCGCGTTGCGTGGAAGAATGTAAGAAGTGTTCATATTTAGTAAAAACCTGAGAAATCCGTCTGTTTTCGTCATTTGTTATCATATCGACTTAGAGCCAGATCGTCACAAAGGCCACTCTTTTCTCTGAAACGGTTACATTTATCGTCTGCAAAGCTATGTCGCGTGCTGCGGTATGCAAGGACACTAAAAGCACCATAGTAGAACACAGAAGAAGCTTCTAAGATGAAGCAATAGCCAGTAAGAAGTAGTACAATTCAAGTTTTAGTTGTGGATTATTCACTTTTTAGCCGGCTTTAGTGGCTTGGATATGACCTAGGACCTTAAATTTTGCATGAAAGGAGGACTAGCAGCCGCGTTGCACGGGAGAATGTGAAAAGTGTTCATATGTAGTAAAAACCTGAGAAATCCGTCTGTTTTCGTCATTTGTTATCATATTGACTAAGAGCCAGATCGACACAAAGGCCGCTCTTTTCTCTGAAACGGTTACATTTATCGTCTGCAAAGCTATGTCGCGTGCTGCGGTATGTGGAGACACTAAAAGCACCATAGTAGAACACAGAAGAAGCTTCTAAGTTGAAGCAATAGCCAGTAAGAAGAAGTACAATTCAAGTTTTAGTTGTCGATTATTCACTTTTTAGCCGGCTTTCGTGGCTTGGACATGACCTAGGACCTTACGATTTTGCATGAAAGGAGGACTAGCAGCCGCGTTGCACGGGAGAATGTGAAAAGTGTTCGTATGTACTAAAAACCTGAGAAATCCGTCTATTTTCGTCATTCGTTATCATATTGACTTAGAGCCAGATCGTCACATTGGCCGCTCTTCTCTCTGAAACGGTTACAATTACCGTCTGCAAAGCTATGTCGCGTGCTGCGGTATGTGGAGACACTAAAAGCACCATAGTAGAACACAGAAGAAGCTTCTAAGTTGAAGCAATAGCCAGTAAGAAGAAGTACAATTCAAGTTTTAGTTGTCGATTATTCACTTTTTAGCCGGCTTTGGTGGCTTGGACATGACCTAGGACCTTAAGATTTTGCATGAACGGAGGTCTAGCAGCCGCGTTGCACGGGAGAATGTGAAAAGTGTTCGTATGTACTAAAAACCTGAGAAATCCGTCTATTTTCGTCATTCGTTATCATATTGACTTAGAGCCAGATCGTCACATTGGCCGCTCTTCTCTCTGAAACGGTTACAATTACCGTCTGCAAAGCTATGTCGCGTGCTGCGGTATGTGGAGACACTAAAAGAACAATAGTAGAACACAGAAGAAGCTTCTAAGTTGAAGCAATAGCCAGTAAGAAGTAGTACAATTCAAGTTTTAGTTGTCGATTATTCACTTTTTAGCCGGCTTTCGTGGCTTGGACATGACCTAGGACCTTACGATTTTGCATGAAAGGAGGACTAGCAGCCGCGTTGCACGGGAGAATGTGAAAAGTGTTCGTATGTAGTAAAAACCTGAGAAATCCGTCTATTTTCGTCATTCGTTATCATATTGACTTAGAGCCAGATCGTCACATTGGCCGCTCTTCTCTCTGAAACGGTTACATTTATCGTCTGCAAAGCTATGTCGCGTGCTTCGGTATGTGGAGACACTAAAAGCACCATAGTAGAACACAGAAGAAGCTTCTAAGATGAAGCAATAGCCAGTAAGAAGTAGTACAATTCAAGTTTTAGTTGTGGATTATTCACTATTTAGCCGGCTTTAGTGGCTTGGATATGACCTAGGACCTTAAATTTTGCATGAAAGGAGGACTAGCAGCCGCGTTGCACGGGAGAATGTGAAAAGTGTTCATATGTAGTAAAAACCTGAGAAATCCGTCTGTTTTCGTCATTTGTTATCATATTGACTTAGAGCCAGATCGTCACAAAGGCCGCTCTTTTCTCTGAAACGGTTACATTTATCGTCTGCAAAGCTATGTCGCGTGCTGCGGTATGTGGAGACACTAAAAGCACCATAGTAGAACACAGAAGAAGCTTCTAAGTTGAAGCAATAGCCAGTAAGAAGAAGTACAATTCAAGTTTTAGTTGTCGATTATTCACTTTCTAGCCGGCTTTGGTGGCTTGGACATGACCTAGGACCTTAAGATTTTGCACAGTTCTCCACAGTCGTTTAATGAACAAAGTAAGAGCATACGGACTATCAGATCAATTATGTGATTGGATTGAGGAGTTCCTAGATAACAGATCGCAGCACGTCATTCTCAATGGAGAGAAGTCTTCCGAAGTAAGAGTGATTTCAGGTGTGCCGCAGGGGAGTGTCATAGGACCGTTGCTATTCACAATATACATAAATGACCTGGTGGATGACATCGGAAGTTCACTGAGGCTTTTTGCAGATGATGCTGTGGTGTATCGAGGGGTTACAACAATGGAAAATTGTACTGAAATGCAGGAGGATCTGCAGCGAATTGACGCATGGTGCACGGAATGGCAATTGAATCTCAATGTAGCGAAGTGGAATGTGATGCGAATACATAGAAAGATAGGTCCCTTATCATTTAGCTACAAAATAGCAGGTCAGCAACTGGAAGCAGTTAATTCCATAATTTATCTGGGGGTACGCATTAGGAGTGATTTAAAATGGAATGATCATATAAAGTTGATCGTCGGTAAAGCAGATGCCAGACTGAGATTCATTGGAAGAATCCTAAGGAAATGCAATCCGACAACAAAGGAAGTAGGTTACAGTACGCTTGTTCGCCCAATGCTTGAATACTGCTCAGCAGTGTGGGATCCGCACCAGGTAGGGTTGATAGAAGAGATAGAGAAGATCCAACGGAGAGCAGCGCGCTCCGTTACAGGATCATTTAGTAATTGCGAAAGCGTTACGGAGATGATAGATAAACTCCAGTGGAAGACTCTGCAGGAGAGACGCTCAGTAGCTCGGTACGGGCTTTTGTTAAAGTTTCGAGAACATACCTTCACCGAAGAGTCAAGCAGTATATTGCTCCCTCCTACGTATATCTCGCGAAGAGACCATGAGGATAAAATCAGAGAGATTAGAGCCCACACAGAAGCATACCGACAATCCTTCTTTCCACGTACAATACGAGACTGGAATAGAAGGGAGAACCGATAGAGATACTCAGGGTACCCTCCGCCACACACCGTCAGGTGGCTTGCGGTGTACGGATGTAGATGTAGATGTAGACTAGCAGCCGCGTTCCATGGAAGAATGTAAAAAGTGTTCATATGTAGTAAAAACCTGAGAAATCCGTCTGTTTTCGTCATTTGTTATCATATCGACTTAGAGCCAGATCGTCACATAGGCCGCTCTTTTCTCTGAAACGGTTACATTTATCGTCTGCAAAGCTATGTCGCGTGCTGCGGTATGCAAGGACACTAAAAGCACCATAGTAGAACACAGAAGAAGCTTCTAAGTTGAAGCAATAGCCAGTAAGAAGTAGTACAATTCAAGTTTTAGTTGTGGATTATTCACTTTTTAGCCGGCTTTAGTGGCTTGGATATCACCTAGAACCTTAAGATTTTGCATGAAAGGAGGACTAGCAGCCGCGTTGCACGGGAGAAAGTGAAAAGTGTTCATATGTAGTAAAAACCTGAGAAATCCGTCTGTTTTCGTCATTTGTTATCATATTGACTTAGAGCCAGATCGTCACATTGGCCGCTCTTCTCTCTGAAACGGTTACATTTACCGTCTGCAAAGCTATGTCGCGTGCTGCGGTATGTGGAGACACTAAAAGCACCATAGTAGAACACAGAAGAAGCTTCTAAGTTGAAGCAATAGCCAGTAAGAAGTAGTACAATTCAAGTTTTAGTTGTCGATTATTCACTTTTTAGCCGGCTTTGGTGGCTTGGACATGACCTGGGACCTTAAGATTTTGCATGAAAGGAGGACTAGCAGCCGCGTTGCGTGGAAGAATGTAAGAAGTGTTCATATTTAGTAAAAACCTGAGAAATCCGTCTGTTTTCGTCATTTGTTATCATATCGACTTAGAGCCAGATCGTCACAAAGGCCGCTCTTTTCTCTGAAACGGTTACATTTATCGTCTGCAAAGCTATGTCGCGTGCTGCGGTATGCAAGGACACTAAAAGCACCATAGTAGAACACAGAAGAAGCTTCTAAGATGAAGCAATAGCCAGTAAGAAGTAGTACAATTCAAGTTTTAGTTGTGGATTATTCACTTTTTAGCCGGCTTTAGTGGCTTGGATATGACCTAGGACCTTAAATTTTGCATGAAAGGAGGACTAGCAGCCGCGTTGCACGGGAGAATGTGAAAAGTGTTCATATGTAGTAAAAACCTGAGAAATCCGACTGTTTTCGTCATTTGTTATCATATTGACTTAGAGCCAGATCGTCACAAAGGCCGCTCTTTTCTCTGAAACGGTTACATTTATCGTCTGCAAAGCTATGTCGCGTGCTGCGGTATGTGGAGACACTAAAAGCACCATAGTAGAACACAGAAGAAGCTTCTAAGTTGAAGCAATAGCCAGTAAGAAGAAGTACAATTCAAGTTTTAGTTGTCGATTATTCACTTTTTAGCCGGCTTTGGTGGCTTGGACATGACCTGGGACCTTAAGATTTTGCATGAAAGGAGGACTAGCAGCCGCGTTGCGTGGAAGAATGTAAGAAGTGTTCATATTTAGTAAAAACCTGAGAAATCCGTCTGTTTTCGTCATTTGTTATCATATCGACTTAGAGCCAGATCGTCACATTGGCCGCTCTTCGCTCTGAAACGGTTACATTTATCGTCTGCAAAGCTATGTCGCGTGCTACGATATGCGGAGACACTAAAAGCACCATAGTAGAACACAGAAGAAGCTTCTAAGTTGAAGCAATAGTCAGTAAGAAGTAATACAATTCAAGTTTTAGTTGTCGAATATTCACTTTTCAGCCGGCTTTGGTGGCTCGGAAATGACCTAAGACCTTAAGATTTTGCATGAAAGGAGGACTAGCAGCGGCGTTGCACGGGAGAATTTGAAAAGTGTTCATATGTAGTAAAAACCTGAGAAATCCGTCCGTTTTCATCAATTGTTATGGAATCGTCTTAAAGACAGATCGTTACATTGTCCGCTCTTCCGTCTGAAACGGTTACATTTATCGTCTCCACAGATATGTCGCTGGGTACGGTATGCGGAGACACTAAAAGCACTATACTAGAACACAGATGAAGCTTATAAGTTGACGATATAGCCAGTAATAAGTAGTGCAATTCAGTTTTCGTTACTGATTATTCACTTTTCACCCGGCTCTGGTGCCTTGCATAGCAGCTAGGACCTTAAGATTTTGCATGAAAGGAGGACTAGCAGCCGCGATGCACGGGAAAATGTGAAAAGTGTTCGTATGTAGTAAAAACCTGCAAAATCCGTCCGTTTTCGTCATTTGTTATCGAATCGACTTAAAGCCAGATCGCCACATTGGCCGCTTTTCTCTCTGAGACGGTTACATTTATCGTCTGCAAAGCTATGTCGCGTGCTGCAGTATGCGGAGACACTAAAAGCACCATAGTAGAACACAGAAGAAGCTTCTAAGTTGAAGCAATAGCCAGTAAGAAGTAGTACAATTCAAGTTTTAGTTGTCGATTATTCACTTTTTAGCCGGCTTTGGTGGCTTGGACATGACCTAGGACATTAAGATTTTACATGAAAGGAGGACTAGCAGCCGCGTTGCACGGGAGAATGTGAAAAGTGTTCGTATGTAGTAAAAACCTGAGAAATCCGTCTGTTTTCGTCATTTGTTATCGAATCGACTTAAAGCCAGATCGTCACATTGGCCGCTTTTCTCTCTGAGTCGGTTACATTTATCGTCTGCAAAGCTATGTCGCGTTCTGCGGTATGCGGAGACACTAAAAGCACCATAGTAGAACACTAAGAAGCTTCTAAGTTGAAGCAGTAGCCAGTAAGAAGTAGTACAATTCAAGTTTTAGTTGTCGTTTATTCACTTTTTAGCCGGCTTTGCTGGCTTGGACATCTCCTAGGACCTTACAATTTTGCATGAAAGGAGATATAGCAACCTCGTTGAGGGGAGAATGCGAAAAGTGTTCATATGTAGTAAAAACCTGAGAAATCCGTCCGTATTCGTCATTTGTTATCGAATCGACTTAAAGCCAGATCGTCACATTGGCCGCTTTTCTCTCTGAGACGGTTACATTTATCGTCTGCAAAGCTATGTCGCGTGCTGCGGTATGCGGAGACACTAAAAGCACCATAGTAGAACACAGAAGAAGCTTCGAAGTTGAAGCAATAGCCACTAAGAAGTATTACAATTTAAGTTTTAGTTGTCGATTATTCACTTTTTAGCCGGCTTTGGTGGCTTGGACATGACCTAGGACCTTAAGATTTTGCATGAAAGGAGGACTGGCTGCCGTGTTGCACGGGAGAATGTGAAAAGTGTTCATATGTAGTGAAAACCTGAGAAATCCGTCCGTTTTCGTCATTTGTTATCGAATCGACTTAACGCCAGATCGTCACATTGGCCGCTTTTCTCTCTGAGACGGTTACATTTATCGTCTGCAAAGCTATGTCGCGTGCTGCGGTACGCGGAGACACTAAAAGCACCATAGTAGAACACAGAAGAAGCTTCTAAGATGAAGCAATAGCCAGTAAGAAGTAGTACAATTGAAGTTTTAGTTGCCGATTATTCACTTTTTAGCCGGCTTTGGTGGCTTGGATATGACCTAGGACCTTAAGATTTTGCATGAAAGGAGGACTATTAGCCGCGTAGCACGGGAGAATGTGAAAAGTGTTCATATGTAGTAAAAACCTGAGAAATCCGTCTGTTTTCGTCATTTGTTATCGAATCGACTTAAAGCCAGATCGTCACATTGGCCGCTTTTCTCTCTGAGACGGATACATTTATCGTCTGCAAAGTTATGTCGCGTGCTGCGATATGCGGAGACACTAAAAGCACCATAGTAGAATACAGAAGAAGCTTCTAAGTTGATGTAATAGCCAGTAAGAAGTAGTACCATTGTAGTTTAAGTTATCGATTACTGACTTTTTAGCCGGCTTTGGTTCCTTGGACATGAGCTAGGAGCTAAAAATTTTGCATGAAAGGAGGACTAGCAGCGGCGTTGCACGGGAGAATGTGAAAAGTGTTCATATGTAGAACAAACCTGAGAAATCCGTCCGTTTTCGTCAATTGTTATCGAATCGTCTTAAAGACAGATCGTTACATTGTCCGCTCTTCCGTCTGAAACGGTTACATTTATCGTCTCCAAAGATATGTCGCTGGGTACGGTATGCGGAGACACTAAAAGCACTATACTAGAACACAGATGAAGCTTCTAAGTTGACGATATAGCCAGTAAGAAGTAATACAATTCAAGTTTTAGTTGTCGAATATTCACTTTTTAGCCGGCTTTGGTGGCTTGGAGATGACCTAAGACCATAAGATTTTGCATGAAAGGAGGACTAGCAGTCGCGTTGCACGGGAGAATTTAAAAAGTGTTCATATGTAGTAAAAACCTGAGAAATCCGTCTCTTTTCGTCAGTTGTTATAGAAGCGACTTAAAGCCAGATCGTCACATTGGCCGCTTTTCTCTCTGAGACGGTTACATATATCGTCTGCAAAGCTATGTCGCGTGCTGCGGTATGCGGAGACACTAAAAGCACCATAGTAGAACACAGAAGAAGCTTCGAAGTTGAAGCAATAGCCGGTAAGAAGTAGTACAATTCAAGTTTTAGTTGTCGATTATTCACTTTTTAGCCGGCTTTGGTGGCTTGGACATGACCTACGACCTTAAGATTTTGCATGAAAGGAGGACTAGCAGCCGTGTTGCACGGTAGAATGTGAAAAGTGTTCATATGTAGTAAAAACCTGAGAAATCCGTCTGTTCTCGTCATTTGTTAACATATCGTCTTAGAGCGAGAAAGTCACATTGGCCGCTCTACTATCTGAAACAGTTACATTTATCGTTTGCAAATCTATGTCGCGTGCTGCGGTACGCGGAGACACTAAAAGCACCATAGTAGAACACAGAAGAAGTTTCTAAGTTGAAGCAATAGCCAGTAAGAAGTAGTACAATTCAAGTTTTAGTTGTCGATTATTCACTTTTTAGCCGGCTTTGGTGGCTTGGATATGACCTAGGACCTTAAGATTTTGCATGAAAGGAGGACTATTAGCCGCGTTGCACGTGAGAATGTGAAAAGTGCTCATATGTAGTAAAAACCTGAGAAATCCGTCTGATTTCGTCATTTGTTATCGAATCGACTTAAAGCCAGATCGTCACATTGGCAGCTTTTCTCTCTGAGACGGTTACATTTATCGTCTGCAAAGCTATGTCACGTGCTGCGATATGCGGAGACACTAAAAGCACCATAGTAGAACACAGAAGAAGCTTCTAAGTTGAAGCAATAGCCAGTAAGAAGTAGTACAATTCAAGTTTTAGTTGTCGATTATTCACTTTTTAGCCGGCTTTGGTGGCTTGGACATGAACTAGGACATTAAGATTTTGCATGAAAGGAGGACTAGCAGCCGCGTTGCACGGGAGAATGTGAAAAGTGTTCATATGTAGTAAAAACCTGAGAAATCCGTCAGTTTTCGTCATTTGTTATCGAATCGACTGAAAGCCAGATCGTCACATTGGCCGCTTTTCTCTCTGAAACGGTTACATATATCGTCTGCAAAGGTATGTCGCGTGCTGCGGTATGCGGAGACACTAAAAGCACCATAGTAGAACACAGAAGAAGCTTCTAAGTTGAAGCAATAGCCAGTAAGAAGTAGTACAATTCAAGTTTTAGTTGTCGATTATTCACTTTTTAGCCGGCTTTGCTGGCTTGGACATCTCCTAGGACCTTACGATTTTGCATGAAAAGAGATATAGCAGCCTCGTTGCACGGGAGAATGTGAAAAGTGTTCATATGTAGTAAAAACCTGAGAAATCCGTCCGTTTACGTCATTTGTTATCATATCGACTTAGTGCCAGATCGTCACATTGGCCGCTCTTCGCTCTGAAACGGTTACATTTATCGTCTGCAAAGCTATGTCGCGTGCTGCGGTATGCGGAGACACAAAAAGCACCATAGTAGAACACAGAAGAAGCTTCTAAGTTGAAGCAATAGCCAGTAAGAAGTAGTACAATTCAAGTTTTAGTTGTTGATTATTCACTTTTTAGCCGGCTTTGGTGGCTTGGACATCTCCTAGGACCTTACGATTTTGCATGAAAGGAGATATAGCAGCCTCGTTGCAGGGGAGAATGCGAAAAGTGTTCATATGTAGTAAAAACCTAAGAAACCCGTCCGTATTCGTCATTTGTTATCGAATCGACTTAAAGCCAGATCGTCACATTGGCCGCTTTTCTCGCTGAGACGGTTACATTTATCGTCTGCATAGCTATGTCGAGTGCTGCGGTATGCGGAGACACTAAAAGCACCATAGTAGAACACAGAAGAAGCTTCGAAGTTGAAGCAATAGCCACTAAGAAGTAGTACAATTCAAGTTTTAGTTGTCGATTATTCACTTTTTAGCCGGCTTTGGTGGCTTGGACATGACCTAGGACCTTAAGATTTTGCATGAAAGGAGGACTGGCAGCCGTGTTGCACGGGAGAATGTGAAAAGTGTTCATATTTAGTAAAAACCTGAGAAATCCGTCCGTTTTCGTCATTTGTTATCGAATCGACTTAAAGCCAGATCGTCACATTGGCCGCTTTTCTCTCTGAGACGGTTACATTTATCGTCTGCAAAGCTATGTCGCGTGCTGCGGTATGCGGAGACACTAAAAGCACCATAGTAGAACACAGAAGAAGCTTCTAAGTTGATGTAATAGCCATTAAGAAGTAGTACCATTGTAGTTTAAGTTATCGATTACTGACATTTTAGCCGGCTTTGGTGCCTTGGACATGAGCTAGGAGCTAAAAATTTTGCATGAAAGGAGGACTAGCAGCCGCGTTGCACGGGAGAATGTGAAAAGTGTTCATATGTAGTAAAAACCTGAGAAATCCGTCCGTTTACGTCATTTGTTATCATATCGACTTAGAGCCAGATCGTCACATTGGCCGCTCTTCGCTCTGAAACGGTTACATTTATTGTCTGCAAAGCTATGTCGCGTGCTGCGGTATGCGGAGACACTAAAAGCACCATAGTAGAACACAGAAGAAGATTCTAAGTTGAAGCAATAGCCAGTAAGAAGTAGTACAATTCAAGTTTTAGTTGTTGATTATTCACTTTTTAGCCGGCTTTGGTGGCTTGGACATCTCCTAGGACCTTACGATTTTGCATGAAAGGAGATATAGCAGCCTCGTTGCAGGGGAGAATGCGAAAAGTGTTCATATGTAGTAAAAACCTAAGAAACCCGTCCGTATTCGTCATTTGTTATCGAATCGACTTAAAGCCAGATCGTCACATTGGCCGCTTTTCTCCCTGAGACGGTTACATTTATCGTCTGCATAGCTATGTCGAGTGCTGCGGTATGCGGAGACACTAAAAGCACCATAGTAGAACACAGAAGAAGCTTCGAAGTTGAAGCAATAGCCACTAAGAAGTAGTACAATTCAAGTTTTAGTTGTCGATTATTCACTTTTTAGCCGGCTTTGGTGGCTTGGACATGACCTAGGACCTTAAGATTTTGCATGAAAGGAGGACTGGCAGCCGTGTTGCACGGGAGAATGTGAAAAGTGTTCATATTTAGTAAAAACCTGAGAAATCCGTCCGTTTTCGTCATTTGTTATCGAATCGACTTAAAGCCAGATCGTCACATTGGCCGCTTTTCTCTCTGAGACGGTTACATTTATCGTCTGCAAAGCTATGTCGCGTGCTGCGGTATGCGGAGACACGAAAAGCACCATAGTAGAACACAGAAGAAACTTCTAAGTTGATGTAATAGCCATTAAGAAGTAGTACCATTGTAGTTTAAGTTATCGATTACTGACATTTTAGCCGGCTTTGGTGCCTTGGACATGAGCTAGGAGCTAAAAATTTTGCATGAAAGGAGGACTAGCAGCCGCGTTGCACGGGAGAATGTGAAAAGTGTTCATATGTAGTAAAAACCAGAGAAATCCGTCCGTTTTCGTCAATTGTTATCGAATCGTCTTAAAGACAGATCGTTACATTGTCCGCTCTTCCGTCTGAAACGGTTACATTTATCGTCTCCGAAGATATGTCGCTGGGTACGGTATGCGGAGACACTAAAAGCACTATACTAGAACACAGATGAAGCTTCTAAGTTGACGATATAGCCAGTAAGAAGTAGTGCATTTCAGTTTTCGTTACTGATTATTCACTTTTCACCCGGCTCTGGTGCCTTGCACAGGAGCTAGGACCTTAAGATTTGGCATGAAAGGAGGACTAGCAGCCGCGTTGCACGGGAGAATGTGAAAAGTGTTCATATGTAGTAAAAACCTGAGAAATCCGTCTGTTTTCGTCATTTGTTATCGAATCGACTTAAAGCCAGATCGTCACATTGGCCGCTTTTCTCTCTGAGACGGTTACATTTATCGTCTGCAAAGCTATGTCGCGTGCTGCGGTATGCGGAGACACTAAAAGCACCATAGTAGAACACAGAAGAAGCTTCTAAGTTGAAGCAATAGCCAGTAAGAAGTAGTACAATTCAAGTTTTAGTTGTCGATTATTCACTTTTTAGCGGGCTTTGCTGGCTTGGACATCTCCTAGGACCTTACGATTTTGCATGAAAAGAGATATAGCAGCCTCGTTGCACGGGAGAATGTGAAAAGTGTTCATATGTAGTAAAAACCTGAGAAATCCGTCCGTTTTCGTCATTTGTTATCGAATCGTCTTAAAGACAGATCGTTACATTGTCCGCTCTTCCGTCTGAAACGGTTACATTTATCGTCTCCGAAGATATGTCGCTGGGTACGGTATGCGGAGACACTAAAAGCACTATACTAGAACACAGATGAAGCTTCTAAGTTGACGATATAGCCAGTAAGAAGTAGTGCAATTCCGTTTTCGTTACTGATTATTCACTTTTCACCCGGCTCTGGTGCCTTGCACAGCAGCTAGGACCTTAAGATTTGGCATGAAAGGAGGACTAGCAGCCGCGTTGCACGGGAGAATGTGAAAAGTGTTCATATGTAGTAAAAACCTGACAAATCCGCCTGTTTTCGTCATTTGTTATCGAATCGACTTAAAGCCAGATCGTCACATTGGCCGCTTTTCTCTCTGAGACGGTTACATTTATCGTCTGCAAAGCTATGTCGCGTGCTGCGGTATGCGGAGACACTAAAAGCACCATAGTAGAACACAGAAGAAGCTTCTAAGTTGAAGCAATAGCCAGTAAGAAGTAGTACAATTCAAGTTTTAGTTGTCGATTTTTCACTTTTTAGCCGGCTTTGGTGGCTTGGACATGACCTAGGACATTAAGATTTTGCATGAAAAGGAGGACTAGCAGCCGCGTTGCACGGGAGAATGTGAAAAGTGTTCATATGTAGTAAAAACCTGAGAAATCCGTCTGTTTTCTTCATTTGTTATCGAATCGACTTAAAGCCAGATCGTCACATTGGCCGCTTTTCTCTCTGAGACGGTTACATTTATCGTCTGCAAAGCTATGTCGCGTGCTGCGGTATGCGGAGACACTAAAAGCACCATAGTAGAACACAGAAGAAGCTTCTAAGTTGATGTAATAGCCATTAAGAAGTAGTACCATTGTAGTTTAAGTTATCGATTACTGACTTTTTGGCCGGCTTTGGTGCCTTGGACATGAGCTAGGAGCTAAAAATTTTGCATGAAAGGAGGTCTAGCAGCCGCGTTGCACGGGAGAATGTGAAAAGTGTTCATATGTAGTAAAAACCAGAGAAATCCGTCCGTTGTCATCAATTGTTATCGAATCGTCTTAAAGACAGATCGTTACATTGTCCGCTCTTCCGTCTGAAACGGTTACATTTATCGTCTCCGAAGATATGTCGCTGGGTACGGTATGCGGAGACACTAAAAGCACTATACTAGAACACAGATGAAGCTTCTAAGTTAACGATATAGCCAGTAAGAAGTAGTGCATTTCAGTTTTCGTTACTGATTATTCACTTTTCACCCGGCTCTGGTGCCTTGCACAGCAGCTAGGACCTTAAGATTTGGCATGAAAGGAGGACTAGCAGCCGCGTTGCACGGGAGAATGTGAAAAGTGTTCATATGTAGTAAAAACCTGAGAAATCCGTCTGTTTTCGTCATTTGTTATCGAATCGACTTAAAGCCAGATCGTCACATTGGCCGCTTTTCCATCTGAGACGGTTACATTTATCGTCTGCAAAGCTATGTCGCGTGCTGCGGTATGCGGAGACACTAAAAGCACCATAGTAGAACACAGATGAAGCTTCGAAGTTGAAGCAATAGCCAGTATGAAGTAGTACAATTCAAGTTTTATTTGTCGATTATTCACTTTTTAGCCGGCTTTGGTGGTTTGGACATGACCTAGGACCTTAAGATTTTGCATGAAAGGAGGACTGGCAGCCGCGTTGCACGGGAGAATGTGAAAAGTGTTCATATGTAGTAAAAACCTGAGAAATCCGTCCGTTTTCGTCATTTGTTATCGAATCGTCTTAAAGACAGATCGTTACATTGTCCGCTCTTCCGTCTGAAACGGTTACATTTATCGTCTCCGAAGATATGTCGCTGGGTACGGTATGCGGAGACACTAAAAGCACTATACTAGAACACAGATGAAGCTTCTAAGTTGACGATATAGCCAGTAAGAAGTAGTGCAATTCAGTTTTCGTTACTGATTATTCACTTTTCACCCAGCTCTGGTGCCTTGCACAGCAGCTAGGACCTTAAGATTTGGCATGAAAGGAGGACTAGCAGCCGCGTTGCACGGGAAAATGTGAAAAGTGTTCGTATGTAGTAAAAACCTGCGAAATCCGTCCGTTTTCGTCATTTGTTATCGAATCGACTTAAAGCCAGATCGTCACATTGGCCGCTTTTCACACTGAGACGGTTACATTTATCGTCTGCAAAGCTATGTCGCGTGCTGCGGTATGCGGAGACATTAAAAGCACCATAGTAGAACACAGAAGAAGCTTCTAAGTAATAGAAAGCAAAAAGTAGTACAATACAAGTTTTAGTTGTCGATTATTCACTTTTTAGCCGGCTTTGGTGGTTTGGACATGACCTAGGACCTTACGATATTGCATGAAAGGAGATATAGCAGCCGCGTTGGACGGGAGAATGCGAAAAGTGTTCATATGTAGTAAAAACCTGAGAAATCCGTCTGTTTTCGTCATTTGTTATCCAATCGACTTAAAGCCAGATCGTCACATTGGCCGCTTTTCTCTCTGAGACGGTTACATTTATCGTCTGCAAAGCTATGTCGCGTGCTGCGGTATGCGGAGACACAAAAAGCACCATAGTAGAACACAGAAGAAGTTTCTAAGTTAAAGCAATAGCCAGCAAGAAGTAGTACAATTCAAGTTTTAGTTGCCGATTATTCACTCTTTAGCCGGCTTTGGTGGCTTGGACATGACCTAGGACCTTAATATTTTGCATGAAAGGAGGACTGGCAGCCGTGTTGCACGGGAGAATGTGAAAAGTGTTCATATTTAGTAAAAACCTGAGAAATCCGTCCGTTTTCGTCATTTGTTATCGAATCGACTTAAAGCCAGATCGTCACATTGGCCGCTTTTCTCTCTGAGACGGTTACATTTATCGTCTGCAAAGCTATGTCGCGTGCTGCGGTATGCGGAGACACTAAAAGCACCATAGTAGAACACAGAAGAAGCTTATAAGTTAAAGCAATAGCCAGCAAGAAGTAGTACCATTGTAGTTTAAGTTATCGATTACTGACATTTTAGCCGGCTTTGGTGCCTTGGACATGAGCTAGGAGCTAAAAATTTTGCATGAAAGGAGGACTAGCAGCCGCGTTGCACGGGAGAATGTGAAAAGTGTTCATATGTAGTAAAAACCTGAGAAATCCGTCCGTTTACGTCATTTGTTATCATATCGACTTAGAGCCAGATCGTCACATTGGCCGCTCTTCGCTCTGAAACGGTTACATTTATCGTCTGCAAAGCTATGTCGCGTGCTGCGGTATGAGGAGACACTAAAAGCACCATAGTAGAACACAGAAGAAGATTCTAAGTAGAAGCAATAGCCAGTAAGAAGTAGTACAATTCAAGTTTTAGTTGTTGATTATTCACTTTTTAGCCGGCTTTGGTGGCTTGGACATCTCCTAGGACCTTACGATTTTGCATGAAAGGAGATATAGCAGCCTCGTTGCAGGGGAGAATGCGAAAAGTGTTCATATGTAGTAAAAACCTAAGAAACCCGTCCGTATTCGTCATTTGTTATCGAATCGACTTAAAGCCAGATCGTCACATTGGCCGCTTTTCTCCCTGAGACGGTTACATTTATCGTCTGCATAGCTATGTCGAGTGCTGCGGTATGCGGAGACACTAAAAGCACCATAGTAGAACACAGAAGAAGCTTCGAAGTTGAAGCAATAGCCACTAAGAAGTAGTACAATTCAAGTTTTAGTTGTCGATTATTCACTTTTTAGCCGGCTTTGGTGGCTTGGACATGACCTAGGACCTTACGATATTGCATGAAAGGAGATATAGCAGCCGCGTTGGACGGGAGAATGCGAAAAGTGTTCATATGTAGTAAAAACCTGAAAAATCCGTCTGTTTTCGTCATTTGTTATCGAATCGACTTAAAGCCAGATCGTCACATTGGCCGCTTTTCTCTCTGAGACGGTTACATTTATCGTCTGCAAAGCTATGTCGCGTGCTGCGGTATGCGGAGACACGAAAAGCACCATAGTAGAACACAGAAGAAGCTTCTAAGTTGATGTAATAGCCATTAAGAAGTAGTACCATTGTAGTTTAAGTTATCGATTACTGACATTTTAGCCGGCTTTGGTGCCTTGGACATGAGCTAGGAGCTAAAAATTTTGCATGAAAGGAGGACTAGCAGCCGCGTTGCACGGGAGAATGTGAAAAGTGTTCATATGTAGTAAAAACCAGAGAAATCCGTCCGTTTTCGTCAATTGTTATCGAATCGTCTTAAAGACAGATCGTTACATTGTCCGCTCTTCCGTCTGAAACGGTTACATTTATCGTCTCCGAAGATATGTCGCTGGGTACGGTATGCGGAGACACTAAAAGCACTATACTAGAACACAGATGAAGCTTCTAAGTTGACGATATAGCCAGTAAGAAGTAGTGCATTTCAGTTTTCGTTACTGATTATTCACTTTTCACCCGGCTCTGGTGCCTTGCACAGGAGCTAGGACCTTAAGATTTGGCATGAAAGGAGGACTAGCAGCCGCGTTGCACGGGAGAATGTGAAAAGTGTTCATATGTAGTAAAAACCTGAGAAATCCGTCTGTTTTCGTCATTTGTTATCGAATCGACTTAAATCCAGATCGTCACATTGGCCGCTTTTCTCTCTGAGACGGTTACATTTATCGTCTGCAAAGCTATGTCGCGTGCTGCGGTATGCGGAGACACTAAAAGCACCATAGTAGAACACAGAAGAAGCTTCTAAGTTGAAGCAATAGCCAGTAAGAAGTAGTACAATTCAAGTTTTAGTTGTCGATTATTCACTTTTTAGCGGGCTTTGCTGGCTTGGACATCTCCTAGGACCTTACGATTTAGCATGAAAAGAGATATAGCAGCCTCGTTGCACGGGAGAATGTGAAAAGTGTTCATATGTAGTAAAAACCTGAGAAATCCGTCCGTTTTCGTCATTTGTTATCGAATCGTCTTAAAGACAGATCGTTACATTGTCCGCTCTTCCGTCTGAAACGGTTACATTTATCGTCTCCGAAGATATGTCGCTGGGTACGGTATGCGGAGACACTAAAAGCACTATACTAGAACACAGATGAAGCTTCTAAGTTGACGATATAGCCAGTAAGAAGTAGTGCAATTCCGTTTTCGTTACTGATTATTCACTTTTCACCCGGCTCTGGTGCCTTGCACAGCAGCTAGGACCTTAAGATTTGGCATGAAAGGAGGACTAGCAGCCGCGTTGCACGGGAGAATGTGAAAAGTGTTCATATGTAGTAAAAACCTGACAAATCCGCCTGTTTTCGTCATTTGTTATCGAATCGACTTAAAGCCAGATCGTCACATTGGCCGCTTTTCTCTCTGAGACGGTTACATTTATCGTCTGCAAAGCTATGTCGCGTGCTGCGGTATGCGGAGACACTAAAAGCACCATAGTAGAACACAGAAGAAGCTTCTAAGTTGAAGCAATAGCCAGTAAGAAGTAGTACAATTCAAGTTTTAGTTGTCGATTTTTCACTTTTTAGCCGGCTTTGGTGGCTTGGACATGACCTAGGACATTAAGATTTTGCATGAAAAGGAGGACTAGCAGCCGCGTTGCACGGGAGAATGTGAAAAGTGTTCATATGTAGTAAAAACCTGAGAAATCCGTCTGTTTTCTTCATTTGTTATCGAATCGACTTAAAGCCAGATCGTCACATTGGCCGCTTTTCTCTCTGAGACGGTTACATTTATCGTCTGCAAAGCTATGTCGCGTGCTGCGGTATGCGGAGACACTAAAAGCACCATAGTAGAACACAGAAGAAGCTTCTAAGTTGATGTAATAGCCATTAAGAAGTAGTACCATTGTAGTTTAAGTTATCGATTACTGACTTTTTGGCCGGCTTTGGTGCCTTGGACATGAGCTAGGAGCTAAAAATTTTGCATGAAAGGAGGTCTAGCAGCCGCGTTGCACGGGAGAATGTGAAAAGTGTTCATATGTAGTAAAAACCAGAGAAATCCGTCCGTTTTCATCAATTGTTATCGAATCGTCTTAAAGACAGATCGTTACATTGTCCGCTCTTCCGTCTGAAACGGTTACATTTATCGTCTCCGAAGATATGTCGCTGGGTACGGTATGCGGAGACACTAAAAGCACTATACTACAACACAGATGAAGCTTCTAAGTTAACGATATAGCCAGTAAGAAGTAGTGCATTTCAGTTTTCGTTACTGATTATTCACTTTTCACCCGGCTCTGGTGCCTTGCACAGCAGCTAGGACCTTAAGATTTGGCATGAAAGGAGGACTAGCAGCCGCGTTGCACGGGAGAATGTGAAAAGTGTTCATATGTAGTAAAAACCTGAGAAATCCGTCCGTTTTCGTCATTTGTTATCGAATCGACTTAAAGCCAGATCGTCACATTGGCCGCTTTTCCATCTGAGACGGTTACATTTATCGTCTGCAAAGCTATGTCGCGTGCTGCGGTATGCGGAGACACTAAAAGCACCATAGTAGAACACAGATGAAGCTTCGAAGTTGAAGCAATAGCCAGTATGAAGTAGTACAATTCAAGTTTTATTTGTCGATTATTCACTTTTTAGCCGGCTTTGGTGGCTTGGACATGACCTAGGACCTTAAGATTTTGCATGAAAGGATGACTGGCAGCCGCGTTGCACGGGAGAATGTGAAAAGTGTTCATATGTAGTAAAAACCTGAGAAATCCGTCCGTTTTCGTCATTTGTTATCGAATCGTCTTAAAGACAGATCGTTACATTGTCCGCTCTTCCGTCTGAAACGGTTACATTTATCGTCTCCGAAGATATGTCGCTGGGTACGGTATGCGGAGACACTAAAAGCACTATACTAGAACACAGATGAAGCTTCTAAGTTGACGATATAGCCAGTAAGAAGTAGTGCAATTCAGTTTTCGTTACTGATTATTCACTTTTCACCCGGCTCTGGTGCCTTGCACAGCAGCTAGGACCTTAAGATTTGGCATGAAAGGAGGACTAGCAGCCGCGTTGCACGGGAAAATGTGAAAAGTGTTCATATGTAGTAAAAACCTGAGAAATCCGTCTGTTTTCGTCATTTGTTATCCAATCGACTTAAAGCCAGATCGTCACATTGGCCGCTTTTCTCTCTGAGACGGTTACATTTATGGTCTGCAAAGCTATGTCGCGTGCTGCGGTATGCGGAGACACAAAAAGCACCATAGTAGAACACAGAAGAAGCTTCTAAGTTGAAGCAATAGCCAGTAAGAAGTTGTACAATTCAAATTTTAGTTGTCGATTATTCACTTTTTAGCCGGCTTTGGTGGCTTGGACATGACCTATGACCATACGATTTTGCATGAAAGGAGATATAGCAGCCGCGTTGCACGGGAGAATGCGAAAAGTGATCATAAGTAGTAAAAACCTGAGAAATCCGTCCGTTTTCGACATTTGTTATCGAATCGACTTAAAGCCAGATCGTCACATTGGCCGCTTTTCTCTCTGAGACGGTTACATTTATCGTCTGCAGAGCTATGTCGCGTGCTGCGGTTAGTGGAGACTCTAAAAGCGCCATAGTAGAACACAGAAGAAGCTTATAAGTTAAAGCAATAGCCAGCAAGAAGTAGTACAATTCAAGTTTTAGTTGCCGATTATTCACTTTTTAGCCGGCTTTGGTGGCTTGGACATGACCTACGACCTTAAGATTTTGCATGAAAGGAGGACTAGCAGCCGCGTTGCACGGGAGAATATGAAAAGGGTTCATATGTAGTAAAAACCTGCGAAATTCGTTGGTTTTCGTCATTTGTTATCGAATCGACTTAAAGCCAGATCGCCACATTGGCCGCTTTTCTCTCTGAATCGGTTACATTTATAGTCTGCAAAGCTATGTCGCGTGCTGCGGTATGCGGAGACACTAAAAGCACCAGAGTAGAACACATAAGAAGCTTCTAAGTTGAAGCAATAGCCAGTAAGAAGCAGTACAATTCAAGTTTTGATTATCGATTATTGATTTTTACCCGGCTTTGGTGGCTTGGACATGACCTAGGACCTTAAGATTTTGCATGATAGGAGGACTAGCAGCCGCGTTGCACGGGAGAATATGAAAAGGGTTCATATGTAGTAAAAACCTGAGAAATCCGTCCCTTTTCGTCATTTGTTATCGAATCGACTTAAAGCCAGATCGCCACATTGGCCGCTCTTCTCTCTGAAACGGTTATATTTATCGTCTGCAAAGCTATGTCGCGTGCTGCGGTATGCGGAAACACTAAAAGCACAATAGTAGAACACAGAAGAAGCTTCTAAGTTGAAGTAGTAGCCAGTAAGAAGTAGTACAATTCAAGTTTTAGTTGTCGATGATTCACTTTTTAGCCGGCTTTGGTGGCTTGGACATGACCTAGGACCTTAAAATTTTTCATGAAAAGAGGACTAGCAGCCGCGTTGCAAGGGAGAATGTGAAAAGTGTTCATATGTAGTAAAAACCTAAGAAATCCGTTTGTTTTCGTCATTTGTTATCGAATCGACTTAAAGCCAAATCATCACATTGGCCGCTTTTATCTCTGAGACGGTTACATTTATCGTCTGCAAAGCTATGTCGCGTGCTGCGGTATGCGGAGACACTAAAATCACCATAGTAGAACACAGAAGAAGCTTCTAAGTTGAAGTAATAGCCAGCAAAGTGTAGTACAATGCAATTATTAGTTGTCGATTATTCACTTTTTAGCCGGCTTTGAAGGCTTGGACATGACCTAGGACTTTAAGATTCTGCATGAAAGGATGACTAGCCGCGTTGCACGGGAGAATGTGAAAAGTATTCATATGTAGTAAAAACCTGAGAAATCCGTCCGTTTTCGTCATTTGTTTCGAATCGACTTAAAGCCAGATCGTCACATTGGCCGCTTTTCTCTCTGAGACGGTTACATGTATCGTCTGCAAAGAAATGTCGCGTGCTGTGGTATGCGGAGACACTAAAAGCACCATAGTAGAACAGCTAAGAAGCTTCTAAGTTGAAGCAATAGCCAGTAAGAAGCAGTACAATTCAAGTTTTGGTTATTGATTAGCGATTTTTACCCGGCTTTGGTGGCTTGGACATGACCTAGGACCTTAAGATTTTGCATGAAAGGAGGACTAGCAGCCGCGTTGCACGGGAGAACATGAAAAGGGTTCATATGTAGTAAAAACCTGAGAAATCCGTCCGTCTTCGTCATTTGTTATCGAATCGACTTAAAGCCAGATCGTCACATTGGCCGCTCTTCTCTCTGAAACGGTTACATTTACCGTCTGCAAAGCTATGTCGCGTGCTGCGGTATGCGGAAACACTAAAAGCACCGTAGTAGAACACAGAAGAAGCTTCTAAGTTGAAGTAGTAGCCAGTAAGAAGTAGTACAATTCAAGTTTTAGTTGTCGATTATTCACTTTTTAGCCGGCTTTGGTGGCTTGGTCATGACCTAGGACCTTAAGATTTTGCATGAAAGGAGGACTAGCAGCCGCGTTGTACGGGAGAATGTGAAAAGGTTTCGTATGTAGTGAAAACCTCAGAAATCAGTCCGTTCTCGTCATTTGTTATCGAATCGACTTAAAGCCAGATCGTCACATTGGCCGCTCTTCTCTCTGAATCTGTAACATTTATCGTCTGCACAGCTATGTCGCGTGCTGCGGTATGCGGAGACACTAAAAGCACCATAGTAGAACACAGAAGAAGCTTCTAAGTTGAAGCAATAGCCAGCAAGAAGTAGTACAATTCAAGTTTTAGTTGTCGATTATTCACTTTTTAGCCGGCTTTGGTGGCTTGGACATGACCTAGGACCTTAAGATTTTGCATGAAAGGAGGACTAGCAGCCCCGTTGCACGGGAGAATGTGAAAAGTGTTCATATGTAGTAAAAACCTGAGAAATCCGTCCGCTTTCGTCATTTGTTATCGAATCGACTTAAAGCCACATCGTCACATTGGCCGCTTTTCTCTCTGCGACGGTTACATTTATCGTCTGCAAAGCTATGTCGCGTGCTGCGGTATGCGGAGACACTAAAAGCACCATAGTAGAACACAGAAGAAGCTTCTAATTTGAAGTAATAGCCAGCAAAAAGTAGTACAATACAAATTTTAGTTGTCGATTATTCACTTTTTAGCCGGCTTTGGTGGCTTGGACATGACCAAGGACCTTAAGATTCTGCATGAAAGGAAGACTAGCCGCGTTGCACGGGACAATGTGAAAAGTGTTCATATGTAGTAAAAACCTGAGAAATCCGTCCGTTTTCGTCATTTGTTATCTAATCTACTTAAAGCCAGATCGTCACATTGGCCGCTTTTCTCTCTGAGACGGTTACATGTATCGGCTGCAAAGCTATGTCGCGTGCTGCGGTATGCGGAGACACTAAAAGCACCATAGTAGAACACAGAAGATGCTTCTAAGTTGAAATAATAGCCAGTAAGAAGCAGTACAATTCAAGTTTTAGTTGTCCATTATTCACTTTTTAGCCGGCTTTGGTGGCTTGGAAATGATCTAGGAACTTAAGATTTTGCATGAAAGGAGGACTTGCAGCCGCGTTGCACGGGAGGATGTGAAAAGTGTTCATATGTAGTAAAAACCTGAGAAATCCGTCCGTTCTCGTCATTTGTTATCGAATCGACTTAAAGCCAGATCTTCACATTGGCCGCTTTTCTCTCTGAGACGGTTACATTTATCGTCTGCAAAGCTATGTCGCGTGCTGCGGTATACGGAGACACTAAAAGCACCATAGTAGAACACAGAAGAAGCTTCTGAGTTGAAGTAATAGCCAGTAAGATGTAGCACAATTCAAGATTTAGTTGTCGATTATTCACTTTTTAGCCGCCTTTGGTGGCTTGGACATGACCAAGGACCTTAAGATTTTGCATGAAAGGAGGACTTGCAGCCGTGTTGCACGGGAGAATGTGAAAAGTGTTCAGATGTAGTAAAAACCTGAGAAATCCGTCCGTTTTCGTCATTTGTTATCGAATCCACCTAAAGCCAGATCGTCACATTGGCCGCTTTTCTCTCTGAGACGGCTACATTTATAGTCTGCCAAGCTATGTCGCGTGCTGCGGTATGCGGAGACACTAAAAGCACCATAGTAGAACACATAAGAAGCTTCTAAGTTGAAGCAATAGTCAGTAAGAAGCAGTACAATTCAAGTTTTGGTTTTCGACTATTGATTTTTAGCCGGCTTTGGTGCCTTGGACATGAGGTGGAACCTTAAGATTTTGCATGAAAGGTGGACTAGCAGCCGAGTTGCACGGGGGAATGTGAAAAGTGTTCATACGTGGTAAAAACCTGAGAAATCTTTCCGTTTTCGTCATTTGTTATCGAATCGACTTAAAGCCAGATCGTCACATTGGCCCCCTTTCTCTCTGAGACGGTTACATTTATCGGCTACAAAGCTATGTCGCGTGCTGCGGTATGCGGAGACACTAAAAGCACCATAGTAGAACACAGAAGAAGCTTCTCAGTTGATGTAATAGCCAGTAAGAAGTAGTAGAAGTCAAGTTTTAGCTGTCGATTATTCACTTTTTACCGGCTTTGGTGGCTTGGACATGACCTAATACCTTAAGATTTTGCATGAAAGGAGGACTAGTTGCCGCGTTGCACGGGAGAATGTGAAAAGTGTTTATATATAGTAAAAACCTGAGAAATCCGTCCGAATTCGTCATTTGTTATCGAATCGACTTAAAGCCAGATCGTCACATTGTCTGCTTTTCTCTCTGAGACGGTTACATTTATCGTCTGCAAAGCTATGTTGCGTGCTACGGTATGCGGAGACACTAAAAGCACCATAGTAGAACACAGAAGAAGCTTCTAAGTTGAAGTAATAGCCAGTAAGAAGTAGTACAATTCAAGTTTTAGTTGTCGATTATTCAATTTTTAGCCGGCTTTGGTGGCTTGGGCTTCACCTAGGACCTTGAAATTTTGCATGAAAGGCGGACTAGCAGCCGCGTTGCACGGGAAAGTGTGAAAATGGTTCATATGTAGTGAAACCTGAAAAATCCGTCCGTTTTCGTCGTTTGTTATCGAATCGACTTAAAGCCAGATCGTCACATTGGCCGCTCTTCTCCCTGAAACGGTTACATTTATCGTGTGCAAAGCTATGTCGCGTGCTGCGGTATGTGGAGACACTAAAAGCACCATAGTAGAACACAGAAGAAGCTTCTAAGTTGAAGCAATAGCCAGTAAGAAGTAGCACAATTGAAGTTTTACTTGCCGATTATTCAATTTAGCCGTCTTTGGTGGCTTGGACATGACCTAGGACCTAAAGATTTTGATGAAAGGAGGACTAGCAGCCCCGTTGCACGGGAGAATGTGAAAAGTGTTCATATGTAGTAAAAACCTGAGAAATCTGTCTGTTTTCGTCATTTGTTATCGAATCGACTTAAAGCCACATCGTCACATAGGCCGCTTATCTCTCTGAGACGGTTACATTTATCGTCTGCAAAGCTATGTCGCGTGCTGCGGTATGCGGAGACACTAAAAGCACAGTAGTAGAACACAGGAGAAGCTTCTAAGTTGAAGCAATAGCCAGTAAGAAGTAGTACAATTCAAGTTTTAGTTGTCGATTATTCACTTTTTAGCCGTCTTTGGTGGCTTGGACTTGACCTAGGACCGTAAGATTTTGCATGAAGGGAGGACTAGCAGTCGCGTTGCACGGGAGAATGTGAAAAGCGTTCATATGTAGTAAAAACCTGAGAAATCCGTCTGTTTTCGTCATTTGTTATCGAATCGACTTACAGCCAGATCGTCACATTGGCCGCTTTTCTCACTAAGGCGGTTACATTTATCGTCTGCAAAGCTATGTCGCGTGCTACGGTATGCGGAGACTCTAAAAGCACCATAGTAGAACACAGAAGAAGCTTCTAAGTTGAAGCAATAGCCAGTAAGAAGCAGAACAAATCAAGTTTCGGTTATCGATTATTGATTTTTGGCCGGCTTTGGTGCCTTGGACATGAGGTGGAACCCTAAGATTTTGTATGAAAGGAGGACTAGCAACCGCGTTGCACGGGAGAATGTGATAAGGGTTCATATGTAGTGAAAACCTGAGAAACTCGTCCGTTTTCGTCATTTGTTATCGAATCGACTTAAAGCCACATCGTCACATTGGCCGCTTTTCTCTCTGCGACGGTTACATTTATCGTCTGCAAAGCTATGTCGCGTGCTGCGGTATACGGAGACACTAAAAGCACCATAGTAGAACACAGAAGAAGCTTCTAATTTGAAGTAATAGCCAGCAAAAAGTAGTACAATACAAATTTTAGTTGTCGATTATTCACTTTTTAGCCGGCTTTGGTGGCTTGGACATGACCAATGACCTTAAGATTCTGCATGAAAGGAAGACTAGCCGCGTTCCACGGGAGAATGTGAAAAGTGTTCATATGTAGTAAAAACCTGAGAAATCCGTCCGTTATCGTCATTTGTTATCGAATCGACTTAAAGCCAGATCGTCATATTGGCCGCTTTTCTCTCTGAGACGGCTACATTTATAGTCTGCCAAGCTATGTCGCGTGCTGCGGTATGCGGAGACACTAAAAGCACAATAGTAGAACACATAAGAAGCTTCTAAGTTGAAGCAATAGTCAGTAAGAAGCAGTACAATCCAAGTTTTGGTTTTCGACTATTGATTTTTAGCCGGCTTTGGTGCCTTGGACATGAGGTGGAACCTTACGATTTTGCATGAAAGGAGGACTAGCAGCCGCGTTGCACGGGAGAACGAGAAAAGTGTTCATATGTAGTAAAAACCTGAGAAATCTTTCCGTTTTCGTCATTTGTTATCGAATCGACTTAAAGCCACATCGTCACATTGGCCGCTTTTCTCTCTGAGACGGTTACATTTATCGTCTGCAAAGCTATGTCGCGTGCTGCGGTATGCGGAGACACTAAAAGCACCATAGTAGAACACAGAAGAAGCTTCTAAGTTGAAGCAATAGCCAGTAAGAAGTAGTACAATTCAAGTTTTGGTTATCGATTATTGATTTTTAGCCGACTTTGGTGCCTTGGACATGACGTGGAACCATAAGATTTTGCATGAAAGGAAGACTAGCAGCCGCGTGTCAGGGGAGAATGAGAAAAGATTTCATATGTAGTAAAAACCTGAGAAATCCGTCCGTTTTCATCATTTGTTATCGAATCGACTTAAAGCTAGATCGTCACATTGGCCGCTTTTCTCTCTGAGACGGTTACATTTATCGTCTGCAAAGCTATGTCGCGTGCTGCGGTATCCGGAGACACTAAAAGCACCATAGTAGAACACAGAAGAAGCATCTAAGTTGAAGCAATAGCCTGTAAGAAGTAGTACAATTCAAGTTTTAATTGTCGATTATTCAATTTGTAAACGGCTTTGGCGGCTTGGAGATGACCTAGGACCTTACGATTTTGCATGAAAGGAGGACTAGCAGCCCCGTTGCACGGGAGAATGTGATAAGTGTTCATAAGAAGTAAAAACCAGAGAAATCCGTCCGTTCTCGTCATTTGTTATCGAATCGACTTAAAGCCACATCGTAACATTGGCCGCTTTTCTCTTTGAGACGGTTACATTTATCGTCTGCAAAGCTATGTCGCGTGCTGCGGTATGCGAAGACACTAAAAGCATCATAGTAGAATACAGAAGAAGCTTCTAAATCCGTCCGTTTTCGTCATTTGTTATCGAATCGACTTAAAGCCAGATCGGCACATTGGCCGCTTTTCTCTCTGAGACGGCTACATTTATAGTCTGCCAAGCTATGTCGCGTGCTGCGGTATGCGGAGACACTAAAAGCACCATAGTAGAACACATAAGAAGCTTCTAAGTTGAAGCAATAGTCAGTAAGAATCAGTACAATTCAAGTTTTGGTTTTCGACTATTGATTTTTAGCCGGCTTCTGTGCCTTGGACATGAGGTGGAACATTAAGATTTTGCATGAAAGGAGGACTAGCAGCCGAGTTGCACGGGAGAATGCGAAAAGTGTTCATACGTGGTAAAAACCTGAGAAATCTTTCCGTTTTCGTCATTTGTTATCGAATCGACTTAAAGCCACATCGTCACATTGGCCGCTTTTCTCTCTGAGACGGTTACATTTATCGTCTGCAAAGCTATGTCGCGTGCTGCGGTATACGGAGACACTAAAAGCACCATAGTAGAACACAGGAGAAGCTTCTAAGTTGAAGCAATAGCCAGTAAGAAGTAGTACAATTCAAGTTTTGGTTATCGATTATTGATTTTTAGCCGACTTTGTTGCCTTGGACATGAGGTGGAACCTTACGATTTTGCATGAAAGGAGGACTATCAGCCGCGTTGCACGGGAGAATGAGAAAAGTGTTCATATGTAGTAAAAACCTGAGAAATCCGTCCGTTTTCGTCATTTGTTATCGAATCGACTTAAAGCCAGATCGTCACATTTGCCGCTCATCTTTCTGAATCGGTTACATTTATCGTCTACAAAGCTATGTCGCGTGCTGCGGTATGCGGAGACACTAAAAGCACCATAGTAGAACACAGATGAAGGTTCTAAGTTGATGTAATAGCCAGTAAGAAGTAGTGGAGTTCAAGTTTTAGTTATCGATTTTTGACTATTTATTAGGCTATGTAATAGCCAGTAAGATGTAGTACAATTCAAGGTTTAGTTGTCGATTATTGCTTATTAGCCGGCTTTGGTGCTTTGGAAATGAGCTATTAACTTAAGATTTTGCATGAATGGAGGACTAGCAGCTGCGTTGCACGGGAAAATGTGAAAAGTAAAAACCTGAGAAATCCGTCCGTTTTCGTCACTTGTTATCGAATCGACTTAAACCCAGATCGTCACATTGGCCGCTCTTCTCTCTGAATCTGTTACATTTATCGTCTGCAAAGCAATGTCGCGTGCTGCGGTATGCTGAGACACTAAAAGCACCATAGTAGAACACAGAAGAAGCATCTAAGCTGAAGCCATAGCCAGTAAGAAGTAGTACAATTCAAGTTTTAATTGTCGATTATTCAATTTGTAAACGGCTTTGGTGGCTTGGAGATGACCTAGGACCTTACGATTTTGCATGAAAGGAGGACTAGCAGCCCCGTAGCACGGGAGAATGTGATAAGTGTTCATATGTAGTAAAAACCTGAGAAATCCGTCCGTTTTCGTCATTTGTTATCTAATCTACTTAAAGCCAGATCGTCACATTGGCCGTTTTTCTCTCTCAGACGGTTACATTTAGCGGCTGCTAAGCTATGTCGCGTGCTGCGGTATGCAGAGACACTAAAAGCACCATAGTAGAACACAGAAGATGCTTCTAAGTTGAAGTAATAGCCAGTAAGAAGCAGTACAATTCAAGTTTTAGTTGTCGATTTTTCACTTTTTAGCCGGCTTTGGTGGCTTGGAAATGATCTAGGAACTTAAGATTTTGCATGAAAGGAGGACTTGCAGCCGCGTTGCACGGGAGAATGTGAAAAGTGTTCATATGTAGTAAAAACCTGAGAAATCCGTCCGTTCTCGTCATTTGTTATCGAATCGACTTAAAGCACGATCTTCACATTGGCCGCTTTTCTCTCTGAGACGGTTACATTTATCGTCTGCAAAGCTATGTCGCGTGCTGCGGTATGCGGTGACACTAAAAGCACCATAGTAGAACACAGAAGAAGCTTCTAAGTTGAAGTAATAGCCAGTAAGATGTAGCACAATTCAAGATTTAGTTGTCGATTATTCACTTTTTAGCCGCCTTTGGTGGCTTGGACATGACCTAGGACCTTAAGATTTTGCATGAAAGGAGGACTTGCAGCCGTGTTGCACGGGAGAATGTGAAAAGTGTTCATATGTAGTAAAAACCTGAGAAATCCGTCCGTTTTCGTCATTTGTTATCGAATCGACTTAAAGCCAGATCGGCATATTGGCCGCTTTTCTCCCTGAGACGGCTACATTTATAGTCTGCCAAGCTATGTCGCGTGCTGCGGTATGCGGAGACACTAAAAGCACCATAGTAGAACACATAAGAAGCTTCTAAGTTGAAGCAATAGTCAGTAAGAAGCAGTACAATTCAAGTTTTGGTTTTCGACTATTGATTTTTAGCCGGCTATGGTGCCTTGGACATGAGGTGGAACATTAAGATTTTGCATGAAAGGAGGACTAGCAGCCGAGTTGCACGGGAGAATGTGAAAAGTGTTCATACGTGGTAAAAACCTGAGAAATCTTTCCGTTTTCGTCATTTGTTATCGAATCGACTTAAAGCCACATCGTCACATTGGCCGCTTTTCTCTCTGAGACGGTTACATTTATCGTCTGCAAAGCTATGTCGCGTGCTGCGGTATGCGGAGACACTAAAAGCACCATAGTAGAACACAGGAGAAGCTTCTAAGTTGAAGCAATAGCCAATAAGAAGTAGTACAATTCAAGTATTGGTTATCGATTATTGATTTTTAGCCGACTTTGTTGCTTTGGACATGAGGTGGAACCTTACGATTTAGCATGAAAGGAGGACTAGCAGCCGCGTTGCACGGGAGAATGAGAAAAGTGTTCATATGTAGTAAAAACCTGAGAAATACGTCCGTTTTCGTCATTTGTTATCGAATCGACTTAAAGCCAGATCGTCACATTGGCCGCTCTTCTTTCTGAATCGGTTACATTTATCGTCTGCAATGCTATGTCGCGTGCTGCGGTATGCGGAGACACTAAAAGCACCATAGTAGAACACAGATGAAGGTTCTAAGTTGATGTAATAGCCAGTAAGAAGTAGTGGAGTTCAAGTTTTAGTTATCGATTTTTGACTATTTATCAGGCTATGTAATAGCCAGTAAGATGTAGTACAATTCAAGGTTTAGTTGTCGATTATTGCTTATTAGCCGGCTTTGGTGCTTTCGAAATGAGCTATTAACTTATGATTTTGCATGAATGGAGGACTAGCAGCTGCGTTGCACGGGAAAATGTGAAAAGTAAAAACCTGAGAAATCCGTCCGTTTTCGTCATTTGTTATCGAATCGACTTAAAGCCAGATCGTCACATTGGCCGCTCTTCTCTCTGAATCTGTTACATTTATCGTCTGCAAAGCTATGTCGCGTGCTGCGGTATGCGGAGGCACTAAAAGCACCATAGTAGAACACAGAAGAAGCATCTAAGTTGAAGCCATAGCCAGTAAGAAGTAGTACAATTCAAGTTTTAATTGTCGATTATTCAATTTGTAAACGGCTTTGGTGGCTTGGAGATGACCTATGACCATACGATTTTGCATGAAAGGAGGACTAGCAGCCCCGTTGCACGGGAGAATGTGATAAGTGTTCATATGTAGTGAAAACCTGAGAAAACCGTCCGTTTTCGTCATTTGTTATCGAATCGACTTAAAGCCACATCGTCACATTGGCCGCTTTTCTCTCTGAGTCGGTTACATTTATCGTCTGCAAAGCTATGTCGCGTGCTGCGGTATGCGGAGACACTAAAAGCATCATAGTAGAACACAGAAGAAGCTTCTAAGTTGAAGTAATAGCCAGCAAAAAGTAGTACAATACAAGTTTTAGTTGTCGATTATTCACTTTTTAGCCGGCTTTGGTGGCTTGGACATGACCAAGGACCTTAAGATTCTGCATGAAAGGAAGACTAGCCGCGTTGCGCGGGAGAATGTGAAAAGTGTTCATATGTAGTAAAAACCTGAGAAATCCGTCCGTTTTCGTCATTTGTTATCTAATCTACTTAAAGCCAGATCGTCACATTGGCCGCTTTTCTCTCTGAGACGGTTACATTTAGCGGCTGCAAAGCTATGTCGCGTGCTGCGGTATGCGGAGACACTAAAAGCACCATAGTAGAACACAGAAGAAGCTTCTAAGTTGAAGTAATAGCCAGTAAGAAGCAGTACAATTCAAGTTTTAGTTGTCGATTATTCACTTTTCAGCCGGCTTTGGTGGCTTGGAAATGATCTAGGAACTTAAGATTTTGCATGAAAGGAGGACTTGCAGCCGCGTTGCACGGGAGAATGTGAAAAGTGTTCATATGTAGTAAAAACCTGAGAAATCCGTCCGTTCTCGTCATTTGTTATCGAATCGACTTAAAGCCAGATCTTCACATTGGCCGCTTTTCTCTCTGAGACGGTTACATTTATCGTCTGCAAAGCTATGTCGCGTGCTGCGGTATGCGGAGACACTAAAAGCACCATAGTAGAACACAGAAGAAGCTTCTAAGTTGAAGTAATAGCCAGAAAGATGTAGCACAATTCAAGATTTAATTGTCGATTATTCACTTTTTAGCCGCCTTTGGTGGCTTGGACATGACCTAGGACCTTAAGATTTTGCATGAAAGGAGGACTTGCAGCCGTGTTGCACGGGAGAATGTGAAAAGTGTTCATATGTAGTAAAAACCTGAGAAATCCGTCCGTTTTCGTCATTTGTTATCGAATCGACTTAAAGCCAGATCGGCACATTGGCCGCTTTTCTCTCTGAGACGGCTACATTTATAGTCTGCCAAGCTATGTCGCGTGCTGCGGTATGCGGAGACACTAAAAGCACCATAGTAGAACACATAAGAAGCTTCTAAGTTGAAGCAATAGTCAGTAAGAGGCAGTACAATTCAAGTTTTGGTTTTCGACTATTGATTTTTAGCCGGCTTTGGTCCTTGGACATGAGGTGGAACATTAAGATTTTGCATGAAAGGAGGACTAGCAGCCGAGTTGCACGGGAGAATGTGAAAAGTGTTCATACGTGGTAAAAACCTGAGAAATCTTTCCGTTTTCGTCATTTGTTATCGAATCGACTTAAAGCCACATCGTCACATTGGCCGCTTTTCTCTCTGAGACGGTTACATTTATCGTCTGCAAAGCTATGTCGCGTGTTGCGGTATGTGGAGACACTAAAAGCACCATAGTAGAACACAGGAGAAGCTTCTAAGTTGAAGCAATAGCCAGTAAGAAGTAGTACAATTCAAGTTTTGGTTATCGATTATTGATTTTTAGCCGACTTTGTTGCCTTGGACATGAGGTGGAACCTTACGATTTTGCATGAAAGGAGGACTAGCAGCCGCGTTGCACGGGAGAATGAGAAAAGTGTTCATATGTAGTAAAAACCTGAGAAATCCGTCCGTTTTCGTCATTTGTTATCGAATCGAATTAAAGCCAGATCGTCACATTGGCCGCTCTTCTTTCTGAATCGGTTACATTTATCGTCTGCAAAGCTATGTCGCGTGCTGCGGTATGCGGAGACACTAAAAGCACCATAGTAGAACACAGATGAAGTTTCTAAGTTGATGTAATAGCCAGTAAGAAGTAGTGGAGTTCAAGTTTTAGTTATCGATTTTTGACTATTTATCAGGCTATGTAATAGCCAGTAAGATGTAGTACAATTCAAGGTTTAGTTGTCGATTATTGCTTATTAGCCGGCTTTGGTGCTTTCGAAATGAGCTATTAACTTAAGATTTTGCATGAATGGAGGACTAGCAGCTGCGTTGCACGGGAAAATGTGAAAAGTAAAAACCTGAGAAATCCGTCCGTTGTCGTCATTTGTTATCGAATCGACTTAAAGCCAGATCGTCACATTGGCCGCTCTTCTCTCTGAATCTGTTACATTTATCGTCTGCAAAGCTATGTCACGTGCTGCGGTATGCGGAGACACTAAAAGCACCATAGTAGAACACAGAATAAGCTTCTAAGTTGAAGTAATAGCCAGTAAGAAGCAGTACAATTCAAGTTTTAGTTGTCGATTATTCACTTTTTAGCCGGCTTTGGTGGCTTGGAAATGATCTAGGAACTTAAGATTTTGCATGAAAGGAGGACTTGCAGCCGCGTTGCACGGGAGAATGTGAAAAGTGTTCATATGTAGTAAAAACCTGAGAAATCCGTCCGTTCTCGTCATTTGTTATCGAATCGACTTAAAGCCAGATCTTCACATTGGCCGCTTTTCTCTCTGAGACGGTTACATTTATCGTCTGCAAAGCTATGTCGCGTGCTGCGGTATGCGGAGACACTAAAAGCACCATTGTAGAACACAGAAGAAGCTTCTAAGTTGAAGCAATAGTGAGTAAGAAGCAGTACAATTCAAGGTTTGGTTTTCGACTATTGATTTTTAGCCGGCTTTGGTGGCTTAGACATGACCTAGGACCTTAAGATTTTGCATGAAAGGAGGACTTGCAGCCGTGTTGCACGGGAGAATGTGGAAAGTGTTCATATGTAGTAAAAATCTGAGAAATCCGTCTTTTTTCGTCATTTGTTATCGAATCGACTTAATGCCAGATCGTCACATTGGCCGCTTTTCTCTCTGAGACGGTTACATTTATAGTCTGCAAAGCTATGTCGCGTGGTGCGGTAGGTGGAGACACTAAAGGAATAATAGTAGAACACATAAGAAGCTTCTAAATTGAAGCAATAGTGAGTAAGAAGCAGTACAATTCAAGTTTTGGTTATCGATTATTGATTTTTAGGCGGGTTTGGTGCCTTGGACATGTGGTGGAACATTAAGATTTTGCATGAAAGGAGGACTAGTAGCCGCGTTGCACGGGAGAATGTGAAAAGGGTTCATATGTAGAGAAAACCTGAGAAATCAGTCCGTTTTCGTCATTTGTTATCGAATCGACTTAAACCCAGATCGTCACATTGGCCGCTCTTCTCTCTGAAACGGTTACATTTATCGTGAGCAAAGCTATGTCGCGTGCTGCGGTATGCGGAGACACTGAAAGCACCATAGTAGAAAACAGAAGAAGCTTCGAAGTTGAAGCATTAGCCAGTAAGAAGCAGTGCAATTCAAGTTTTGGTTATCGATTATTGATTTTTAGGCGGGTTTGGTGCCTTGGACATGTGGTGGACCATTAAGATTTTGCATGAAAGGAGGACTAGCAGCCGCGTTGCATGGGAGAATGTGAAAAGTGTTCATATGTAGTAAAAACCTGATAAATCCGTCCGTTTTCGTCATTTGTTATCGAATCGACTTAAAGCCAGATCGTCACATTGGCCGCTTTCCTCTCTGAGACGGTTACATTATTCGTCTGCAAAGCTATGTCTCGTGCTGCGGTATGCGGAGACACTAAAGGCACCATAGTAGGACACAGAAGAAGCTACTAAGTTGAAGCAATAGCCAGTAAGAGTCAGTACAATTCAAGTTTTTGTTATCGATTATTGATTTTTAACCGGCCTTGGTGCTTTGGACATGAAGTGGAAGCTTAAGATTTTGCATGAAAGGAGGACTAGCACCCGCGTTGCACGGGAGAATGTGAAAAGTAAAAACCTGAGAAATCAGTCCGTTCTCGTCATTTGTTATCGAATCGACTTAAAGCCAGATCGTCACATTGACCGCTTTTCTCTCTGAGACGGTTACATTTATAGTCTGCAAAGCTATGTCGCGTGCTGCGGTATGCGGAAACACTAAAAGCACCATAGTAGAACACATAAGAAGCTTCTAAGTTCAAGCAATAGTCAGTAAGAAGCAGTACAATTAGGGTTTTGGTTATCGATTATTGATTCTTCGCCGGCTTTGGTGCGTTGGAGATGACCTAGGACCTTAAGATTTTGCATGAAAGGAGGACTATCAGCCGCGTTGCACGGGAGAATGTGAAAAGTGTTCATATGTAGTAAAAATCTGAGAAATCCGTCGTTTTTCGTCATTTGTTATCGAATCGACTTAATGCCAGATCGTCACATTGGCCGCTTTTCTCTCTGAGACGGTTACATTTATAGTCTGCAAAGCTATGTCGCGTGGTGCATTAGGTGGAGACACTAAAAGCTTAATAGTAGAACACATAAGAAGCTTCTAAATTGAAGCAATAGTGAGTAAGAAGCAGTACAATTCAAGTTTTGGTTATCGATTATTGATTTTTTGGCGGCTTTGGTGTCATGGACATGACCTAGGACCTTAAGATTTTAAATGAAAGGAGGACTAGCAGCCGCGTTGCACTGGAGAATGTGAAAAGGATTCATATGTAGTAAAAACCTGAGAAATCCGTCCGTTATCGTCATTTGTTATCGAATCGACTTTAAGCCAGATCGCCACATTGGCCGCTTTTCTCTCTGAGACGGTTACATTTATCGTCTGCAAAGCTATGTCGCGTGCTGCGGTATGCACAGACACTAGAAGCACCATAGTAGAACACAGAAGAAGCTTCTAAGGTGAAGTAATAGCCAGTAATAAGTAGTACAATTCAAGTTTTAGTTGTCGATTATTCACTTTTTAGCCGGCTTTGGTGGCTTGGACATGACCTAGGACCTTAAGATTTTGCATGAAAGGAGGACTTGCAGCCGTGTTGCACGGGAGAATGTGAAAAGTATTCATATGTAGTATAAACCTGAGAAATCCGTCCGTTTTCGTCATTTGTTATCGAATCGACTTAAAGCCAGATCGTCACATTGGCCGCTTTTCTTTCTGAGACGGTTACATTTAAAGTCTGTAAAGCTATGTCGCGTGCTGCGGTATGCGGAAACACTAAAAGCACCATAGTAGAACACATAAGAAGCTTCTAAGTTGAAGCAATAGTCAGTAAGAAGCAGTACAATTCAAGTTTTCGTTATCGATTATTGACTTTTAGCCGGCTTTGGTGGCTTGGACATGACCTATTACCTTAAGATTTTGCATGAAAGGAGGACTAGCTGCCGCGTTGCACGGGGGAATGAAAAAAGGGTTCATATGTAGTAAAAACCTGAGAAATCCGTCCGTTTTCGTCATTTGTTATCAAATCGACTTAAAGCCAAATCGTCACATTGGCCGCTTTTCTCTCTGAGACGGTTACATTTATCGTCTGCAAAGCTATGTCGCGTGCTGAGGTATGCGGAAACACTAAAAGCACCATAGTAGAACACAGAAGAAGCTTCTAAGTTGAAGTAATAGCCAGTAAGATGTAGTACAATTCAAGTTTCAGTTGTCGATTATTCACTCTTTAGCCGGCTTTGGTGGCTTGGACATGACCTAGGACCTTAAGGTTTTGCCTGAAAGGAGGACTTGCAGCCGTGTTGCACGGGAGAATGTGAAAAGTGTTCATATGTAAAAAGAACCTGAGAAATCCGTCCGTTATCGTCATTTGTTATCGAATCGACTTAAAGCCAGATCGTCACATTGGCCGCTTTTCTCTCTGAGACGGTTACATTTATCGTCTGCAAAGCTATGTCGCGTGCTGCGGCAAGCAGAGACACTAGAACAACCATAGTAGACCACAGAAGAAGCTTCTAAGTTGAAGTAATAGCCAGTAAGAAGTAGAACAATTCAAGTTTTAGTTGTCGATTATTCACTTTTTAGCCGGCTTTGGTGGCTTGGACATGACCTAGGACCTTAAGATTTTGCATGAAAGGAGGACTTGCAGCCGCGTTGCATGGGAGAATGTGAAAAGGGTTCATATGTAGTAAAAGCCTGAGAAATCCGACAGTTATCGACATTTGTCATCGAATCGACTTAAAGCCAGATCGTCACATTGGCCGCTTTTCTCTCTGAGACGGTTACATTTATCGTCTGCAAAGCAATATCGCGTGCTGCGGTATGCGGAGACTCTAAAAGGACCATAGTAGAACACCGAAGAAGCTACTAAGTTGAAGCAATAGCCAGTAAGAAGCAGTACAATTCAAGTTTTGGTTATCGATTATTAATTTTTGGCCGGCTTTGGTGGCTTCGACATGACCTAGGACCTTAAGATTTTGCATGAGAGGAGGACTAGCAGCCGCGTTGCATGGGAGAATGTGAAAAGGGTTCATATGTAGTAAAAGCCTGAGAAATCCGACAGTTATCGTCATTTGTCATCGAATCGACTTAAAGCCAGATCGTCACATTGGCCGCTTTTCTCTCTGAGACGGTTACATTTATCGTCTGCAAAGCTATGTCGCGTGCTGCGGTAGGTGGAGACACTAAAAGCATAATAGTAGAACACGTATGAAGCTTCTAAATTGAAGCAATAGTGTGTAAGAAGCAGTACAATTCAAGTTTTGGTTATCGATTATTGATTTTTAGGCGGGTTTGGTGCCTTGGACATGTGGTGGACCATTAAGATTTTGCATGAAAGGAGGACTAGCAGCCGCGTTGCATGGGAGAATGTGAAAAGTGTTCATATGTAGTAAAAACCTGAGAAATCCGTCCGTTTTCGTCATTTGTTATCGAATCGACTTAAAGCCAGATCGTCACATTGGCCGCTTTCCTCTCTGAGACGGTTACATTATTCGACTGCAAAGCTATGTCTCGTGCTGCGGTATGCGGAGACACTAAAAGCACCATAGTAGGACACAGAAGAAGCTACTAAGTTGAAGCAATAGCCAGTAAGTGTCAGTACTATTCAAGTTTTTGTTATCGATTATTGATTTTTAACCGGCCTTGGTGCTTTGGACATGAAGTGGAATCTTAAGATTTTGCATGAAAGGAGGACTAGCACCCGCGTTGCACGGGAGAATGTGAAAAGTAAAAACCTGAGAAATCAGTCCGTTCTCGTCATTTGTTATCGAATCGACTTAAAGCCAGATCGTCACATTGGCCGCTTTTCTCTCTGAGACGGTTACATTTATCGTCTGCAAAGCTATGTCGCGTGCTGCGGTATGCGGAGACTCTAAAAGGACCATAGTAGAACACAGAAGAAGCTTGTAAGTTGAAGCAATAGCCAGTAAGAAGCAGTACAATTCAAGTATTGGTTATCGATTATTGATTTTTAGCCGGCTTTTGTGCCTTGGACATGAGGTGGAACCTTAAGATTTTGCATGAAAGGAGGACTAGCAGCCGCGTTGCACGGGAGAATGTGAAAAGGGTTCATATGTAGTATAAACTTGAGAAATCCGCCCGTTATCGTCATTTGTTATCGAATCGACTTAAAGCCAGATCGTCAGATTGGCTGCTTTTCTCTCTGAGACGGTTACATTTATCGTCTGCAAAGCTATGTCGCGTGCTGCGGTATGCGGAGACACTAAAAGCATCATAGTAGAACACAGAAGAAGCTTCTAAGTTGAAGTAATAGCCAGTAAGAAGCAGTACAATTCAAGTTTTAGTTGTCGATTATTCACTTTTCAGCCGGCTTTGGTGGCTTGGAAATGATCTAGGAACTTAAGATTTTGCATGAAAGGAGGACTTGCAGCCGCGTTGCACGGGAGAATGTGAAAAGTGTTCATATGTAGTAAAAACCTGAGAAATCCGTCCGTTCTCGTCATTTGTTATCGAATCGACTTAAAGCCAGATCTTCACATTGGCCGCTTTTCTCTCTGAGACGGTTACATTTATCGTCTGCAAAGCTATGTGGCGTGCTGCGGTATGCGGAGACACAAAAAGCACCATAGTAGAACACAGAAGAAGCTTCTAAGTTGAAGTAATAGCCAGAAAGATGTAGCACAATTCAAGATTTAATTGTCGATTATTCACTTTTTAGCCGCCTTTGGTGGCTTGGACATGACCTAGGACCTTAAGATTTTGCATGAAAGGAGGACTTGCAGCCGTGTTGCACGGGAGAATGTGAAATGTGTTCATATGTAGTAAAAACCTGAGAAATCCGTCCGTTTTCGTCATTTGTTATCGAATCGACTTAAAGCCAGATCGGCACATTGGCCGCTTTTCTCTCTGAGACGGCTACATTTATAGTCTGCCAAGCTATGTCGCGTGCTGCGGTATGCGGAGACACTAAAAGCACCATAGTAGAACACATAAGAAGCTTCTAAGTTGAAGCAATAGTCAGTAAGAGGCAGTACAATTCAAGTTTTGGTTTTCGACTATTGATTTTTAGCCGGCTTTGGTCCTTGGACATGAGGTGGAACATTAAGATTTTGCATGAAAGGAGGACTAGCAGCCGAGTTGCACGGGAGAATGTGAAAAGTGTTCATACGTGGTAAAAACCTGAGAAATCTTTCCGTTTTCGTCATTTGTTATCGAATCGACTTAAAGCCACATCGTCACATTGGCCGCTTTTCTCTCTGAGACGGTTACATTTATCGTCTGCAAAGCTATGTCGCGTGTTGCGGTATGTGGAGACACTAAAAGCACCATAGTAGAACACAGGAGAAGCTTCTAAGTTGAAGCAATAGCCAGTAAGAAGTAGTACAATTCAAGTTTTGGTTATCGATTATTGATTTTTAGCCGACTTTGTTGCCTTGGACATGAGGTGGAACCTTACGATTTTGCATGAAAGGAGGACTAGCAGCCGCGTTGCACGGGAGAATGAGAAAAGTGTTCATATGTAGTAAAAACCTGAGAAATCCGTCCGTTTTCGTCATTTGTTATCGAATCGAATTAAAGCCAGATCGTCACATTGGCCGCTCTTCTTTCTGAATCGGTTACATTTATCGTCTGCAAAGCTATGTCGCGTGCTGCGGTATGCGGAGACACTAAAAGCACCATAGTAGAACACAGATGAAGTTTCTAAGTTGATGTAATAGCCAGTAAGAAGTAGGTGAGTTCAAGTTTTAGTTATCGATTTTTGACTATTTATCAGGCTATGTAATAGCCAGTAAGATGTAGTACAATTCAAGGTTTAGTTGTCGATTATTGCTTATTAGCCGGCTTTGGTGCTTTCGAAATGAGCTATTAACTTAAGATTTTGCATGAATGGAGGACTAGCAGCTGCGTTGCACGGGAAAATGTGAAAAGTAAAAACCTGAGAAATCCGTCCGTTGTCGTCATTTGTTATCGAATCGACTTAAAGCCAGATCGTCACATTGGCCGCTCTTCTCTCTGAATCTGTTACATTTATCGTCTGCAAAGCTATGTCACGTGCTGCGGTATGCGGAGACACTAAAAGCACCATAGTAGAACACAGGATAAGCTTCTAAGTTGAAGTAATAGCCAGTAAGAAGCAGTACAATTCAAGTTTTAGTTGTCGATTATTCACTTTTTAGCCGGCTTTGGTGGCTTGGAAACGATCTAGGAACTTAAGATTTTGCATGAAAGGAGGACTTGCAGCCGCGTTGCACGGGAGAATGTGAAAAGTGTTCATATGTAGTAAAAACCTGAGAAATCCGTCCGTTCTCGTCATTTGTTATCGAATCGACTTAAAGCCAGATCTTCACATTGGCCGCTTTTCTCTCTGAGACGGTTACATTTATCGTCTGCAAAGCTATGTCGCGTGCTGCGGTATGCGGAGACACTAAAAGCACCATTGTAGAACACAGAAGAAGCTTCTAAGTTGAAGCAATAGTGAGTAAGAAGCAGTACAATTCAAGGTTTGGTTTTCGACTATTGATTTTTAGCCGGCTTTGGTGGCTTAGACATGACCTAGGACCTTAAGATTTTGCATGAAAGGAGGACTTGCAGCCGTGTTGCACGGGAGAATGTGGAAAGTGTTCATATGTAGTAAAAATCTGAGAAATCCGTCTTTTTTCGTCATTTGTTATCGAATCGACTTAATGCCAGATCGTCACATTGGCCGCTTTTCTCTCTGAGACGGTTACATTTATAGTCTGCAAAGCTATGTCGCGTGGTGCGGTAGGTGGAGACACTAAAGGAATAATAGTAGAACACATAAGAAGCTTCTAAATTGAAGCAATAGTGAGTAAGAAGCAGTACAATTCAAGTTTTGGTTATCGATTATTGATTTTTAGGCGGGTTTGGTGCCTTGGACATGTGGTGGAACATTAAGATTTTGCATGAAAGGAGGACTAGTAGCCGCGTTGCACGGGAGAATGTCAAAAGGGTTCATATGTAGAGAAAACCTGAGAAATCAGTCCGTTTTCGTCATTTGTTATCGAATCGACTTAAAGCCACATCGTCACATTGGCCGCTTTTCTCTCTGAGACGGTTACATTTATCGTCTGCAAAGCTATGTCGCGTGTTGCGGTATGTGGAGACACTAAAAGCACCATAGTAGAACACAGGAGAAGCTTCTAAGTTGAAGCAATAGCCAGTAAGAAGTAGTACAATTCAAGTTTTGGTTATCGATTATTGATTTTTAGCCGACTTTGTTGCCTTGGACATGAGGTGGAACCTTACGATTTTGCATGAAAGGAGGACTAGCAGCCGCGTTGCACGGGAGAATGAGAAAAGTGTTCATATGTAGTAAAAACCTGAGAAATCCGTCCGTTTTCGTCATTTGTTATCGAATCGAATTAAAGCCAGATCGTCACATTGGCCGCTCTTCTTTCTGAATCGGTTACATTTATCGTCTGCAAAGCTATGTCGCTTGCTGCGGTATGCGGAGACACTAAAAGCACCATAGTAGAACACAGATGAAGTTTCTAAGTTGATGTAATAGCCAGTAAGAAGTAGGTGAGTTCAAGTTTTAGTTATCGATTTTTGACTATTTATCAGGCTATGTAATAGCCAGTAAGATGTAGTACAATTCAAGGTTTAGTTGTCGATTATTGCTTATTAGCCGGCTTTGGTGCTTTCGAAATGAGCTATTAACTTAAGATTTTGCATGAATGGAGGACTAGCAGCTGCGTTGCACGGGAAAATGTGAAAAGTAAAAACCTGAGAAATCCGTCCGTTGTCGTCATTTGTTATCGAATCGACTTAAAGCCAGATCGTCACATTGGCCGCTCTTCTCTCTGAATCTGTTACATTTATCGTCTGCAAAGCTATGTCACGTGCTGCGGTATGCGGAGACACTAAAAGCACCATAGTAGAACACAGGATAAGCTTCTAAGTTGAAGTAATAGCCAGTAAGAAGCAGTACAATTCAAGTTTTAGTTGTCGATTATTCACTTTTTAGCCGGCTTTGGTGGCTTGGAAACGATCTAGGAACTTAAGATTTTGCATGAAAGGAGGACTTGCAGCCGCGTTGCACGGGAGAATGTGAAAAGTGTTCATATGTAGTAAAAACCTGAGAAATCCGTCCGTTCTCGTCATTTGTTATCGAATCGACTTAAAGCCAGATCTTCACATTGGCCGCTTTTCTCTCTGAGACGGTTACATTTATCGTCTGCAAAGCTATGTCGCGTGCTGCGGTATGCGGAGACACTAAAAGCACCATTGTAGAACACAGAAGAAGCTTCTAAGTTGAAGCAATAGTGAGTAAGAAGCAGTACAATTCAAGGTTTGGTTTTCGACTATTGATTTTTAGCCGGCTTTGGTGGCTTAGACATGACCTAGGACCTTAAGATTTTGCATGAAAGGAGGACTTGCAGCCGTGTTGCACGGGAGAATGTGGAAAGTGTTCATATGTAGTAAAAATCTGAGAAATCCGTCTTTTTTCGTCATTTGTTATCGAATCGACTTAATGCCAGATCGTCACATTGGCCGCTTTTCTCTCTGAGACGGTTACATTTATAGTCTGCAAAGCTATGTCGCGTGGTGCGGTAGGTGGAGACACTAAAGGAATAATAGTAGAACACATAAGAAGCTTCTAAATTGAAGCAATAGTGAGTAAGAAGCAGTACAATTCAAGTTTTGGTTATCGATTATTGATTTTTAGGCGGGTTTGGTGCCTTGGACATGTGGTGGAACATTAAGATTTTGCATGAAAGGAGGACTAGTAGCCGCGTTGCACGGGAGAATGTCAAAAGGGTTCATATGTAGAGAATACCTGAGAAATCAGTCCGTTTTCGTCATTTGTTATCGAATCGACTTAAACCCAGATCGTCACATTGGCCGCTCTTCTCTCTGAAACGGTTACATTTATCGTGAGCAAAGCTATGTCGCGTGCTGCGGTATGCGGAGACACTGAAAGCACCATAGTAGAAAACAGAAGAAGCTTCGAAGTTGAAGCAATAGCCAGTAAGAAGCAGTGCAATTCAAGTTTTGGTTATCGATTATTTATTTTTAGGCGGGTTTGGTGCCTTGGACATGTGGTGGACCATTAAGATTTTGCATGAAAGGAGGACTAGCAGCCGCGTTGCATGGGAGAATGTGAAAAGTGTTCATATGTAGTAAAAACCTGATAAATCCGTCCGTTTTCGTCATTTGTTATCGAATCGACTTAAAGCCAGATCGTCACATTGGCCGCTTTCCGCTCTGAGACGGTTACATTATTCGTCTGCAAAGCTATGTCTCGTGCTGCGGTATGCGGAGACACTAAAGGCACCATAGTAGGACACAGAAGAAGCTACTAAGTTGAAGCAATAGCCAGTAAGAGTCAGTACAATTCAAGTTTTTGTTATCGATTATTGATTTTTAACCGGCCTTGGTGCTTTGGACATGAAGTGGAAGCTTAAGATTTTGCATGAAAGGAGGACTAGCACCCGCGTTGCACGGGAGAATGTGAAAAGTAAAAACCTGAGAAATCAGTCCGTTCTCGTCATTTGTTATCGAATCGACTTAAAGCCAGATCGTCACATTGACCGCTTTTCTCTCTGAGACGGTTACATTTATAGTCTGCAAAGCTATGTCGCGTGCTGCGGTATGCGGAAACACTAAAAGCACCATAGTAGAACACATAAGAAGCTTCTAAGTTCAAGCAATAGTCAGTAAGAAGCAGTACAATTAGGGTTTTGGTTATCGATTATTGATTCTTCGCCGGCTTTGGTGCGTTGGAGATGACCTAGGACCTTAAGATTTTGCATGAAAGGAGGACTATCAGCCGCGTTGCACTGGAGAATGTGAAAAGGGTTCATATGTAGTAAAAACCTGAGAAATCCGTCCGTTATCGTCATTTGTTATCGAATCGACTTTAAGCCAGATCGCCACATTGGCCGCTTTTCTCTCTGAGACGGTTACATTTATCGTCTGCAAAGCTATGTCGCGTGCTGCGGTATGCACAGACACTAGAAGCACCATAGTAGAACACAGAAGAAGCTTCTAAGGTGAAGTAATAGCCAGTAATAAGTAGTACAATTCAAGTTTTAGTTGTCGATTATTCACTTTTTAGCCGGCTTTGGTGGCTTGGACATGACCTAGGACCTTAAGATTTTGCATGAAAGGAGGACTTGCAGCCGTGTTGCACGGGAGAATGTGAAAAGTATTCATATGTAGTATAAACCTGAGAAATCCGTCCGTTTTCGTCATTTGTTATCGAATCGACTTAAAGCCAGATCGTCACATTGGCCGCTTTTCTTTCTGAGACGGTTACATTTAAAGTCTGTAAAGCTATGTCGCGTGCTGCGGTATGCGGAAACACTAAAAGCACCATAGTAGAACACATAAGAAGCTTCTAAGTTGAAGCAATAGTCAGTAAGAAGCAGTACAATTCAAGTTTTCGTTATCGATTATTGACTTTTAGCCGGCTTTGGTGGCTTGGACATGACCTATTACCTTAAGATTTTGCATGAAAGGAGGACTAGCAGCCGCGTTGCACGGGAGAATGTGAAAAGAGTTCATATGTAGTATAAACTTGAGAAATCCGCCCGTTATCGTCATTTGTTATCGAATCGACTTAAAGCCAGATCGTCAGATTGGCTGCTTTTCTCTCTGAGACGGTTACATTTATCGTCTGCAAAGCAATGTCGCGTGCTGCGGTATGCGGAGACTCTAAAAGGACCATAGTAGAACACAGAAGAAGCTACTAAGTTGAAGCAATAGCCAGTAAGAAGCAGTACAATTCAAGTTTTGGTTATCGATTATTAATTTTTGGCCGGCTTTGGTGGCTTCGACATGACCTAGGACCTTAAGATTTTGCATGAGAGGAGGACTAGCAGCCGCGTTGCATGGGAGAATGTGAAAAGGGTTCATATGTAGTAAAAGCCTGAGAAATCCGACAGTTATCGTCATTTGTCATCGAATCGACTTAAAGCCAGATCGTCACATTGGCCGCTTTTCTCTCTGAGACGGTTACATTTATCGTCTGCAAAGCTATGTCGCGTGCTGCGGTAGGTGGAGACACTAAAAGCATAATAGCAGAACACGTATGAAGCTTCTAAATTGAAGCAATAGTGTGTAAGAAGCAGTACAATTCAAGTTTTGGTTATCGATTATTGATTTTTAGGCGGGTTTGGTGCCTTGGACATGTGGTGGACCATTAAGATTTTGCATGAAAGGAGGACTAGCAGCCGCGTTGCATGGGAGAATGTGAAAAGTGTTCATATGTAGTAAAAACCTGAGAAATCCGTCCGTTTTCGTCATTTGTTATCGAATCGACTTAAAGCCAGATCGTCACATTGGCCGCTTTCCTCTCTGAGACGGTTACATTATTCGACTGCAAAGCTATGTCTCGTGCTGCGGTATGCGGAGACACTAAAAGCACCATAGTAGGACACAGAAGAAGCTACTAAGTTGAAGCAATAGCCAGTAAGAGTCAGTACAATTCAAGTTTTTGTTATCGATTATTGATTTTTAACCGGCCTTGGTGCTTTGGACATGAAGTGGAATCTTAAGATTTTGCATGAAAGGAGGACTAGCACTCGCGTTGCACGGGAGAATGTGAAAAGTAAAAACCTGAGAAATCAGTCCGTTCTCGTCATTTGTTATCGAATCGACTTAAAGCCAGATCGTCACATTGGCCGCTTTTCTCTCTGAGACGGTTACATTTATCGTCTGCAAAGCTATGTCGCGTGCTGTGGTATGCGGAGACTCTAAAAGGACCATAGTAGAACACAGAAGAAGCTTGTAAGTTGAAGCAATAGCCAGTAAGAAGCAGTACAATTCAAGTATTGGTTATCGATTATTGATTTTTAGCCGGCTTTGGTGCCTTGGACATGAGGTGGAACCTTAAGATTTTGCATGAAAGGAGGACTAGCAGCCGCGTTGCACGGGAGAATGTGAAAAGGGTTCATATGTAGTATAAACTTGAGAAATCCGCCCGTTATCGTCATTTGTTATCGAATCGACTTAAAGCCAGATCGTCAGATTGGCTGCTTTTCTCTCTGAGACGGTTACATTTATCGTCTGCAAAGCTATGTTGCGTGCTGCGGTATGCGGAGACACTAAAAGCACCATAGTAGAACACAGAAGAAGCTTCTGAGTTGAAGTAATAGCCAGTAAGAAGTAGTACAATTCAAGTTTTGGTTATCGATTATTGATTTTTAGCCGACTTTGTTGCCTTGGACATGAGGTGGAACCTTACGATTTTGCATGAAAGGAGGACTAGCAGCCGCGTTGCACGGGAGAATGAGAAAAGTGTTCATATGTAGTAAAAACCTGAGAAATCCGTCCGTTTTCGTCATTTGTTATCGAATCGACTTAAAGCCAGATCGTCACATTGGCCGCTCTTCTTTCTGAATCGGTTACATTTATCGTCTGCAAAGCTATGTCGCGTGCTGCGGTATGCGGAGACACTAAAAGCACCATAGTAGAACACAGATGAAGGTTCTAAGTTGATGTAATAGCCAGTAAGAAGTAGTGGAGTTCAAGTTTTAATTATCGATTTTTGACTATTTATCAGGCTATGTAATAGCCAGTAAGATGTAGTACAATTCAAGGTTTAGTTGTCGATTATTGCTTATTAGCCGGCTTTGGTGCTTTCGAAATGAGCTATTAACTTAAGATTTTGCATGAATGGAGGACTAGCAGCTGCGTTGCACGGGAAAATGTGAAAAGTAAAAACCTGAGAAATCCGTCCGTTTTCGTCATTTGTTATCGAATCGACTTAAAGCCAGATCGTCACATTGGCCGCTCTTCTCTCTGAATCTGTTACATTTATCGTCTGCAAAGCTATGTCACGTGCTGCGGTATGCGGAGACACTAAAAGCACCATAGTAGAACACAGAAGAAGCATCTAAGTTGAAGCCATAGCGAGTAAGAAGTAGTACAATTCAAGTTTTAATTGTTGATTATTCAATTTGTAAACGGCTTTGGTGGCTTGGAGATGACCTAGGACCTTACGATTTTGCATGAAAGGAGGACTAGCAGCCCCGTTGCACGGGAGAATGTGATAAGTGTTCATATGTAGTAAAAACCTAAGAAATCCGTCCGTTTTCGTCATTTGATATCGAATCGACTTAAAGCCACATCGTCACATTGGCCGCTTTTCTCTCTGAGACGGTTACATTTATCGTCTGCAAAGCTTTGTCGCGTGCTGCGGTATGCGGAGACACTAAAAGCACCATAGTAGAACACAGAATAAGCTTCTAAGTTGAAGTAATAGCCAGTAAGAAGCAGTACAATTCAAGTTTTAGTTGTCGATTATTCACTTTTTAGCCGGCTTTGGTGGCTTGGAAATGATCTAGGAACTTAAGATTTTGCATGAAAGGAGGACTTGCAGCCGTGTTGCACGGGAGAATGTGAAAAGTGTTCATATGTAGTAAAAACCTGAGAAATCCGTCCGTTCTCGTCATTTGTTATCGAATCGACTTAAAGCCAGATCTTCACATTGGCCGCTTTTCTCTCTGAGACGGTTACATTTATCGTCTGCAAAGCTATGTCGCGTGCTGCGGTATGCGGAGACACTAAAAGCACCATAGTAGAACACATAAGAAGCTTCTAAGTTGAAGTAATAGCCAGTAAGATGTAGCACAATTCAAGATTTAGTTGTCGATTATTCACTTTTTAGCCGCCTTTGGTGGCTTGGACATGACCTAGGACCTTAAGATTTTGCATGAAAGGAGGACTTGCAGCCGTGTTGCACGGGAGAATGTGAAAAGTGTTCATATGTAGTAAAAACCTGAGAAATCCGACCGTTTTCGTCATTTGTTATCGAATCGAATTAAAGCCAGATCGGCACATTGGCCGCTTTTCTCTCTGAGACGGCTACATTTATAGTCTGCCAAGCTATGTCGCGTGCTGCGGTATGCGGAGACACTAAAAGCACCATAGTAGAACACAGAAGAAGCTTCTAAGTTGAAGCAATAGTGAGTAAGAAGCAGTACAATTCAAGGTTTGGTTTTCGACTATTGATTTTTAGCCGGCTTTGGTGCCTTGGACATGAGGTGGAACATTAAGATTTTGCATGAAAGGAGGACTAGCAGCCGAGTTGCACGGGGGAATGTGAAAAGTGTTCATACGTGGTAAAAACCTGAGCAATCCGTCCGTTTTCGTCATTTGTTATTGAATCGAATTAAAGCCAGATCGTCACATCGGCCGCTTTTCTCTCTAAAACGGTTACATTTATCTTCTGCAAAGCTATGTCGCGTGGTGCGGTATGCGGAGACACTAAAAGCACCATAGTAGAACACAGAAGAAGCTTCTAAGTTGAAACAATAGCCAGTAAGAAGCAGTAAAATTCAAGTTTTGGTTATCAATTATTGATTTTTAGCCGGCTTTGGTGCCTTGGACATAAGGTGGAATCTTTAGATTTTGCATAAAATGAGGACTAGCAGCCGCGTTGCCCGGGAGAATGTGAAAAGGGTTCATATGTAGTAAAAGCCTGAGAAATCCGGCAGTTATCGTCATTTGTTATCGAATCGACTTAAAGCCTGATCGTCACATTGGCCGCTTTTCTCTCTGAGACGGTTACATTTATCGTGAGCAAAGCTATGTCGCGTGCTGCGGTATGCGGAGACACTGAAAGCACCATAGTAGAAAACAGAAGAAGCTTCGAAGTTGAAGCAATAGCCAGTAAGAAGCAGTGCAATTCAAGTTTTGGTTATCGATTATTAATTTTTAGGCGGGTTTGGTGCCTTGGACATGTGGTGGACCATTAAGATTTTGCATGAAAGGAGGACTAGCAGCCGCGTTGCATGGGAGAATGTGAAAAGTGTTCATATGTAGTAAAAACCTGAGAAATCCGTCCGTTTTCGTCATTTGTTATCGAATCGACTTAAAGCCAGATCGTCACATTGGCCGCTTTCCTCTCTGAGACGGTTACATTATTCGTCTGCAAAGCTATGTCCCGTGCTGCGGTATGCGGAGACACCAAAAGCACCATAGTAGGACACAGAAGAAGCTACTAAGTTGAAGCAATAGCCAGTAAGAGTCAGTACAGTTCAAGTTTTTGTTATCGATTATTGATTTTTAACCGGCCTTGGTGCTTTGGACATGAAGTGGAAGCTTAAGATTTTGCATGAAAGGAGGACTTGCAGCCGTGTTGCACGGGAGAATGTGGAAAGTGTTCATATGTAGTAAAAATCTGAGAAATCCGTCTTTTTTCGTCATTTGTTATCGAATCGACTTAATGCCAGATCGTCACATTGGCCGCTTTTCTCTCTGAGACGGTTACATTTATAGTCTGCAAAGCTATGTCGCGTGGTGCGGTAGGTGGAGACACTAAAGGAATAATAGTAGAACACATAAGAAGCTTCTAAATTGAAGCAATAGTGAGTAAGAAGCAGTACAATTCAAGTTTTGGTTATCGATTATTGATTTTTAGGCGGGTTTGGTGCCTTGGACATGTGGTGGAACATTAAGATTTTGCATGAAAGGAGGACTAGTAGCCGCGTTGCACGGGAGAATGTGAAAACGGTTCATATGTAGAGAAAACCTGAGAAATCAGTCCGTTTTCGTCATTTGTTATCGAATCGACTTAAACCCAGATCGTCACATTGGCCGCTCTTCTCTCTGAAACGGTTACATTTATTGTGAGCAAAGCTATGTCGCGTGCTGCGGTATGCGGAGACACTGAAAGCACCATAGTAGAAAACAGAAGAAGCTTCGTAGTTGAAGCAATAGCCAGTAAGAAGCAGTGCAATTCAAGTTTTGGTTATCGATTATTGATTTTTAGGCGGGTTTGGTGCCTTGGACATGTGGTGGACCATTAAGGTTTTGCATGAAAGGAGGACTAGCAGCCGCGTTGCATGGGAGAATGTGAAAATGTTCATATGTAGTAAAAACCTGATAAATCCGTCCGTTTTCGTCATTTGTTATCGAATCGACTTAAAGCCAGATCGTCACATTGGCCGCTTTCCTCTCTGAGACGGTTACATTATTCGTCTGCAAAGCTATGTCTCGTGCTGCGGTATGTGGAGACACTAAAGGCACCATAGTAGGACACAGAAGAAGCTACTAAGTTGAAGCAATAGCCAGTAAGAGTCAGTACAATTCAAGTTTTTGTTATCGATTATTGATTTTTAACCGGCCTTGGTGCTTTGGACATGAAGTGGAAGCTTAAGATTTTGCATGAAAGGAGGACTAGCACCCGCGTTGCACGGGAGAATGTGAAAAGTAAAAACCTGAGAAATCAGTCCGTTCTCGTCATTTGTTATCGAATCGACTTAAAGCCAGATCGTCACATTGGCCGCTTTTCTCTCTGAGACGGTTACATTTATCGTCTGCAAAGCTATGTCGCGTGCTGCGGTATGCGGAGACTCTAAAAGGACCATAGTAGAACACAGAAGAAGCTTCTAAGTTGAAGCAATAGCCAGTAAGAAGCAGTACAATTCAAGTATTGGTTATCGATTATTGATTTTTAGCCGGCTTTGGTGCCTTGGACATGAGGTGGAACCTTAAGATTTTGCATGAAAGGAGGACTAGCAGCCACGTTGCACGGGAGAATGTGAAAAGGGTTCATATGTAGTAAAAACCTGAGAAATCCGCCCGTTATCGTCATTTGTTATCGAATCGACTTAAAGCCAGATCGTCACATTTTCTGCTTTTGTCTCTGAGACGGTTACATTTATCGTCTGCAAAGCTATGTTGCGTGCTGCGGTATGCGGAGACACTAAAAGCACCATAGTAGAACACAGAAGAAGCTTCTGAGTTGAAGTAATAGCCAGTAAGAAGTAGTACAATTCAAGTTTTAGTTGTCGATTATTCACTTTTTAGCCGACTTTGGTGGCTTGGACATGACCTATGACCTTAAGATTTTGCATGAAAGGAGGACTTGCAGCCGTGTTGCACGGGAGAATGTGAAAAGTGTTCATATGTAGTAAAAATCTGATAAATCCGTCTTTTTTCGTCATTTGTTATCGAATCGACTTAATGCCAGATCGTCACATTGGCCGCTTTTCTCTCTGAGACGGTTACATTTATAGTCTGCAAAGCTATGTCGCGTGGTGCGGTAGGTGGAGACACTAAAAGCATAATAGTAGAACACATAAGAAGCTTCTAAATTGAAGCAATAGTGAGTAAGAAGCAGGACTATTCAAGTTTTGGTTATCGATTATTGATTTTTTTGCCGTCTTTGGTGAGATGGACATGACCTAGGACCTTAAGATTTTAAATGAAAGGAGGACTAGCCGCCGCGTTGCACTGGAGAATGTGACAAGGGTTCATATGTAGTAAAAACCTGAGATATCCGTCCGTTATCGTCATTTGTTATCGAATCGACTTAAAGCCAGATCGCCACATTGGCCGCTTTTCTCTCTGAGACGGTTACATTTATCGTCTGCAAAGCTATGTCGCGTGTTGCGGTATGCAGAGACACTAGAAGCACCATAGTAGAACACAGAAGAAGCTTCTAAGGTGAAGTAATAGTCAGTAAGAAGCAGTACAATTCAAGTTTTAGTTGTCGATTATTTACTTTTTAGCCGGCTTTGGTGGCTTGGACATGACCTAGGACCTTAAGATTTTGCATGAAAGGAGGACTTGCAGCCGTGTTGCACGGCAGAATGTGAAAAGTGTTCATATGTAGTACAAACCTGAGAAATCCGTCCGTTTTCGTCATTTGTTATCGAATCGACTTAAATCCAGATCGTCACATTGGCCGCTTTCCTCTCTGAGACGGTTACATTATTCGTCTGCAAAGCTATGTCTCGTGCTGCGGTATGTGGAGACACTAAAGGCACCATAGTAGGACACAGAAGAAGCTACTAAGTTGAAGCAATAGCCAGTAAGAGTCAGTACAATTCAAGTTTTTGTTATCGATTATTGATTTTTAACCGGCCTTGGTGCTTTGGACATGAAGTGGAAGCTTAAGATTTTGCATGAAAGGAGGACTAGCACCCGCGTTGCACGGGAGAATGTGAAAAGTAAAAACCTGAGAAATCAGTCCGTTCTCGTCATTTGTTATCGAATCGACTTAAAGCCAGATCGTCACATTGGCCGCTTTTCTCTCTGAGACGGTTACATTTATCGTCTGCAAAGCTATGTCGCGTGCTGCGGTATGCGGAGACTCTAAAAGGACCATAGTAGAACACAGAAGAAGCTTGTAAGTTGAAGCAATAGCCAGTAAGAAGCAGTACAATTCAAGTATTGGTTATCGATTATTGATTTTTAGCCGGCTTTGGTGCCTTGGACATGAGGTGGAACCTTAAGATTTTGCATGAAAGGAGGACTAGCAGCCGCGTTGCACGGGAGAATGTGAAAAGGGTTCATATGTAGTAAAAACTTGAGAAATCCGCCCGTTATCGTCATTTGTTATCGAATCGACTTAAAGCCAGATCGTCACATTGGCTGCTTTTCTCTCTGAGACGGTTACATTTATCGTCTGCAAAGCTATGTTGCGTGCTGCGGTATGCGGAGACACTAAAAGCACCATAGTAGAACACAGAAGAAGCTTCTGAGTTGAAGTAATAGCCAGTAAGAAGTAGTACAATTCAAGTTTTAGTTGTCGATTATTCACTTTTTAGCCGGCTTTGGTGGCTTGGACATGACCTATGACCTTAAGATTTTGCATGAAAGGAGGACTTGCAGCCGTGTTGCACGGGAGAATGTGAAAAGTGTTCATATGTAGTAAAAATCTGAGAAATCCGTCTTTTTTCGTCATTTGTTATCGAATCGACTTAATGCCAGATCGTCACATTGGCCGCTTTTCTCTCTGTGACGGTTACATTTATAGTCTGCAAAGCTATGTCGCGTGGTGCGGTAGGTGGAGACACTAAAAGCATAATAGTAGAACACATAAGAAGCTTCTAAATTGAAGCAATAGTGAGTAAGAAGCAGGACAATTCAAGTTTAGGTTATCGATTATTGATTATTTGCCGGCTTTGGTGCCATGGACATGACCTAGGACCTTAAGATTTTAAATGAAAGGAGGACTAGCAGCCGCGTTGCACGGGAGAATGTGAAAAGGGTTCATATGTAGTAAAAACCTGAGATATCCGTCCGTTATCGTCATTTGTTATCGAATCGACTTAAAGCCAGATCGCCACATTGGCCGCTTTTCTCTCTGAGACGGTTACATTTATCGTCTGCAAAGCTATGTCGCGTGTTGCGGTATGCAGAGACACTAGAAGCACCATAGTAGAACACAGAAGAAGCTTCTAAGGTGAAGTAATAGTCAGTAAGAAGCAGTACAATTCAAGTTTTAGTTGTCGATTATTTACTTTTTAGCCGGCTTTGGTGGCTTGGACATGACCTAGGACCTTAAGATTTTGCATGAAAGGAGGACTTGCAGCCGTGTTGCACGGCAGAATGTGAAAAGTGTTCATATGTAGTACAAACCTGAGAAATCCGTCCGTTTTCGTCATTTGTTATCGAATCGACTTAAAGCCAGATCGACACATTGACCGCTTTTCTCTCTGAGACGGTTACATTTATAGTCTGCAAAGCTATGTCGCGTGCTGCGGTATGCGGAAACACTAAAAACACCATAGTAGAACACAGAAGAAGCTTCTAAGTTGAAGTAATAGCCAGTAAGATGTAGTACAATTCAAGTTTTAGTTGTCGATTATTCACTTTTTAGCCGGCTTTGGTGGCTTGGACATGACCTAGGACCTTAAGGTTTTGCCTGAAAGGAGGACTTGCAGCCGTGTTGCACGGGAAAATGTGAAAAGTGTTCATATGTAAAAAGAACCTGAGAAATCCGTCCGTTATCGTCATTTGTTATCGAATCGACTTAAAGCCAGATCGCCACATTGGCCGTTTTTCTCTCTGAGACGGTTACATTTATCGTCTGCAAAGCTATGTCGCGTGCTGCGGTATGCAGAGACACTAGAAGCACCATAGTAGAACACAGAAGAAGCTTCTAAGGTGAAGTAATAGCCAGTAAGAAGTAGTACAATTCAAGTTTTAGTTGTCGATTATTCACTTTTTAGCCGGCTTTGGTGGCTTGGACATGACCTAGGACCTTAAGATTTTGCATGAAAGGAGGACTTGCAGCCGCGTTGCACGGGAGAATGTGAAAAGAGTTCATATGTAGAGAAAACCTGAGAAATCAGTCTGTTTTCGTCATTTGTTATCGAATCGACTTAAACCCAGATCGTCACATTGGCCGCTCTTCTCTTTGATACGGTTACATTCATCGTGTGCAAAGCTATGTTGCGTGCTGCGGTATGCGGAGACACTAAAAGCACCATAGTAGAAAACAGAAGAAGGTTCGAAGTTGAAGCAATAGCCAGTAAGAAGCAGTACAATTCAAGTTTTGGTTATCGACTATTGATTTTTTGGCGGGTTTGGTGCCTTGGACATGAGGTTGAACATTAAGACTTTGCATGAAAGGAGGACTAGCAGCCGCGTTGCACGGGAGAATGTGAAAAGTGTTCATATGTAGTAAAAACCTGAGAAATCCGCCCGTTATCGTCATTTGTTATCGAATCGACTTAAAGCCAGATCGTCACATTGGCTGTTTTTCTCTCTGAGACGGTTACATTTATCGTCTGCAAAGCTATGTTGCGTGCTGCGGTATGCGGAGACACTAAAAGCACCATAGTAGAACACAGAAGAAGCTTCTGAGTTGAAGTAATAGCCAGTAAGAAGTAGTACAATTCAAGTTTTAGTTGTCGATTATTCACTTTTTAGCCGGCTTTGGTGGCTTGGACATGACCTATGACCTTAAGATTTTGCATGAAAGGAGGACTTGCAGCCGTGTTGCACGGGAGAATGTGAAAAGTGTTCATATGTAGTAAAAATCTGAGAAATCCGTCTTTTTTCGTCATTTGTTATCGAATCGACTTAATGCCAGATCGTCACATTGGCCGCTTTTCTCTCTGAGACGGTTACATTTATAGTCTGCAAAGCTATGTCGCGTGGTGCGGTAGGTGGAGACACTAAAAGCACCATATTAGAACACAGAAGAAGCTTGTAAGTTGAAGTAATAGCCAGTAAGATGTAGTACAATTCAAGTTTTAGTTGTCGATTATTCACTTTTTAGCCGGCTTTGGTGCCATGGACATGACCTAGGACCTTAAGATTTTAAATGAAAGGAGGACTAGCAGCCGCGTTGCACGGGAGAATGTGAAAAGGGTTCATATGTAGTAAAAACCTGAGATATCCGTCCGTTATCGTCATTTTTTATCGAATCGACTTAAAGCCAGGTCGCCACATTGGCCGCTTTTCTCTCTGAGACGGTTACATTTATCGTCTGCAAAGCTATGTCGCGTGTTGCGGTATGCAGAGACACTAGAAGCACCATAGTAGAACACAGAAGAAGCTTCTAAGGTGAAGTAATAGTCAGTAAGAAGCAGTACAATTCAAGTTTTAGTTGTCGATTATTTACTTTTAGCCGGCTTTGGTGGCTTGGACATGACCTAGGACCTTAAGATTTTGCATGAAAGGAGGACTTGCAGCCGTGTTGCACGGCAGAATGTGAAAAGTGTTCATATGTAGTACAAACCTGAGAAATCCGTCCGTTTTCGTCATTTGTTATCGAATCGACTAAAGCCAGATCGACACATTGACCGCTTTTCTCTCTGAGACGGTTACATTTATAGTCTGCAAAGCTATGTCGCGTGCTGCGGTATGCGGAAACACTAAAAGCACCATAGTAGAACACATAAGAAGCTTCTAAGTTCAAGCAATAGTCAGTAAGAAGCAGTACAATTAGGGTTTTGGTTATCGATTATTGAGTTTTCGCCGGATTTGGTGCCTTGGAGATGACCTAGGACCTTAAGATTTTGCATGAAAGGAGGACTAGCAGCCGCGTTGCACGGGAGAATGTGAAAAGTGTTCATATGTAGTAAAAATCTGAGAAATCCGTCGTTTTTCGTCATTTGTTATCGAATCGACTTAATGCCAGATCGTCACATTGTCCGCTTTTCTCTCTGAGACGGTTACATTTATAGTCTGCAAAGCTATGTCGCGTGCTGCGGCAAGCAGAGACACTAGAACAACCATAGTAGACCACAGAAGAAGCTTCTAAGTTGAAGTAATAGCCAGTAAGAAGTAGTACAATTCAAGTTTTAGTTGTCGATTATTCACTTTTTAGCCGGCTTTGGTGGCTTGGACATGACCTAGGACCTTGAGATTTTGCATGAAAGGAGGACTTGCAGCCGCGTTGCACGGGAGAATGTGAAAAGAGTTCATATGTAGAGAAAACCTGAGAAATCAGTCTGTTTTCGTCATTTGTTATCGAATCGACTTAAACCCAGATCGTCACATTGGCCGCTCTTCTCTTTGAAACGGTTACATTTATCGTGTGCAAAGCTATGTCGCGTGCTGCGGTATGCGGAGACACTAAAAGCACCATAGTAGAAAACAGAAGAAGCTTCGAAGTTGAAGCAATAGCCAGTAAGAAGCAGTACAATTCAAGTTTTGGTTATCGATTATTGATTTTTAGGCGGGTTTGGTGCCTTGGACATGAGGTTGAACATTAAGACTTTGCATGAAAGGAGGACCAGCAGCCGCGTTGCACGGGAGAATGTGAAAAGTGTTCATATGTAGTAAAAACCTGAGAAATCCGTCCGTTTTCGCCATTTGTTATCGAATCGAATTAAAGCTAGATCGTCACATTGGCCGCTTTCCTCTCTGAGACGGTTACATTTTTCATCTGCAAAGCTATGTCCCGTGCTGCGGTATGCGGAGACACTAAAAGCACCATAGTAGAACACAGAAGAAGCTTCTAAGTTGAAGCAATAGCCAGTAAGAAGCAGTACAATTCAAGTTTTGGTTATCGATTATTGATTTTTAGCCGGCCTTGGTGCTTTGGACATGAAGTGGAACCTTAAGATTTTGCATGAAAGGAGGACTAGAACCCGCGTTGCACGGCATTATGTAAAAAGTAAAAACCTGAGAAATCAGTCCGTTCTCGTCATTTGTTGTCGAATCGACTTAAAGCCAGATCGTCACATTGGCCGCTTTTCTCTCTGAGACGGTTACATTTATCGTCTGCAAAGCTATGTCGCGTGCTGCGGTATGCGGAGACTCTAAAAGGACCATAGTAGAACACAGAAGAAGCTTCTAAGTTGAAGCAATAGCCAGTAAGAAGCAGTACAATTCAAGTTTTGGTTATCGATTATTAATTTTTGGCCGGCTTTGGTGGCTTGGACATGACCTAGGACCTTAAGATTTTGCATGAGAGGAGGACTAGCAGCCGCGTTGCATGGGAGAATGTGAAAAGGGTTCATATGTAGTAAAAGCCTGAGAAATCCGACAGTTATCGTCATTTGTCATCGAATCGACTTAAAGCCAGATCGTCACATTGGCCGCTTTTCTCTCTGAGACGGTTACATTTATCGTCTGCAAAGCTATGTCGCGTGCTGCGGTAGGTGGAGACACTAAAAGCATAATAGTAGAACACGTATGAAGCTTCTAAATTGATGCAATAGTGAGTAAGAAGCAGTACAATTCAAGTTTTGGTTATCGATTATTGATTTTTAGCCGGCTTTGGTGCCTTGGACATGAGGTGGAACCTTAAGATTTTGCATGAAAGGAGGACTAGTAGCCGCGTTGCACGGGAGAATGTGAAAAGTCTTCATATGTAGAGAAAACCTGAGAAATCAGTCTGTTTTCGTCATTTGTTATCTAATTGACTTAAAGCCAGATCGTCACATTGGCCGCTCTTCTCTCTGAAACGGTTACATTTATCGTGTGCAAAGCTATGTCGCGTGCTGCGGTATGCGGAGACACTGAAAGCACCATAGTAGAAAACAGAAGAAGCTTCGAAGTTGAAGCAATAGCCAATAAGAAGCAGTACAATTCAAGTTTTGGTTATCGATTATTGATTTTTAGGCGGGTTTGGTGCCTTGGACATGAGGTGGAACATTAAGATTTTGCATGAAAGGAGGACTAGCAGCCGCGTTGCACGGGAGAATGTGAAAGTGTTCATATGTAGTAAAAACCTGAGAAATCCGTCCGTTTTCGTCATTTGTTATCGAATCGAATTAAAGCCAGATCGTCACATTGGCCGCTCTCCTCTCTGAGACGGTTACATTTTTCGTCTGCAAAGCTATGTCCCGTAATGCGGTATGCGGAGACACTAAAAGCACCATAGTAGAACACAGAAGAAGCTTCTAAGTTGAAGCAATAGCCAGTAAGAAGCAGTGCAATTCAAGTTTTGGATATCGATTATTGATTTTTAGCCGGCCTTGGTGCTTTGGACATGAAGTGGAACCTTAAGATTTTGCATGAAAGGAGGACTAGCACCCGCGTTGCACGGGAGTATGTGAAAAATAAAAACCTGAGAAATCAGTCCGTTATCGTCATTTGTGATCGAATCGATTTAAAGCCAGATCGTCACATTGGCCGCTTTCCTCTCTGAGACGGTAACATTTTTCGTCTGCAAAGCTATGTCCCGTGCTGCGGTATGCGGAGACACTAAAAGCACCATAGTAGAACACAGAAGAAGTTCTAAGTTGAAGTAATAGCCATTAAGAAGTAGTACAATTCAAGTTTTAGTTGTCGATTATTCACTTTTTGCCCGGCTTTGGTGGCTTGGACATGACCTAGGACCTTAAGGTTTTGCCTGAAAGGAGGACTTGCAGCCGTGTTGCACGGGAGAATGTGAAAAGTGTTCATATGTAAAAAGAACCTGAGAAATCCGTCCGTTATCGTCATTTGTTATCGAATCGACTTAAAGCCAGATCGTCACATTGGCCGCTTTTCTCTCTGAGACGGTTACATTTATCGTCTGCAAAGCTATGTCGCGTGCTGCGGCAAGCAGAGACACTAGAACAACCATAGTAGACCACAGAAGAAGCTTCTAAGTTGAAGTAATAGCCAGTAAGAAGTAGTACAATTCAAGTTTTAGTTGTCGATTATTCACTTTTTAGCCGTCTTTGGTGGCTTGGACATGACCTAGGACTTTAAGATTTTGCATGAAAGGAGGACTTGCAGCCGCGTTGCACGGGAGAATGTGAAAAGAGTTCATATGTAGAGAAAACCTGACAAATCAGTCTGTTTTCGTCATTTGTTATCTAATCGACTTAAAGCCAGATCGTCACATTGGCCGCTCTTCTCTTTGAAACGGTAACATTTATCGTGTGCAAAGCTATGTCGCGTGCTGCGGTATGCGGAGACACCAAAAGCACCATAGTAGAAAACAGAAGAAGCTTCGAAGTTGAAGCAATAGCCAGTAAGAAGCAGTACAATTCAAGTTTTGGTTATCGATTATTGATTTTTAGGCGGGTTTGGTGCCTTGGACATGAGGTTGAACATTAAGACTTTGCATGAAAGGAGGACTAGCAGCCGCGTTGCACGGGAGAATGTGAAAAGTGTTCATATGTAGTAAAAACCTGAGAAATCCGCCCGTTATCGTCATTTCTTATCGAATCGACTTAAAGCCAGATAGTCACATTGGCTGCTTTTCTCTCTGAGACGGTTACATTTATCGTCTGCAAAGCTATGTTGCGTGCTGCGGTATGCGGAGACACTAAAAGCACCATAGTAGAACACAGAAGAAGCTTCTGAGTTGAAGTAATAGCCAGTAAGAAGTAGTACAATTCAAGTTTTAGTTGTCGATTATTCACTTTTTAGCCGGCTTTGGTGGCTTGGACATGACCTATGTCCTTAAGATTTTGCATGAAAGGAGGACTTGCAGCCGCGTTGCACGGGAGAATGTGAAAAGAGTTCATATGTAGAGAAAACCTGAGATATCAGTCTGTTTTCGTCATTTGTTATCGAATCGACTTAAACCCAGATCGTCACATTGGCCGCTCTTCTCTTTGAAACGGTTACATTTATCGTCTGCAAAGCTATGTCGCGTGCTGCGGTACGTGGAGACACTAAAAGCACCATAGTGGAACACAGATGAAGCTTCTAAGTTGATGTAATAGCCAGTAAGAAGTAGTACAACTCAAGTTTTGGTTATCGATTATTGATTATTTGCCGGCTTTGGTGCCATGGACATGACCTAGGACCTTAAGATTTTAAATGAAAGGAGGACTAGCAGCCGCGTTGCACGGGAGAATGTGAAAAGGGTTCATATGTAGTAAAAACCTGAGATATACGTCCGTTATCGTCATTTGTTATCGAATCGACTTAAAGCCAGATCGCCACATTGGCCGCTTTTCTCTCTGAGACGGTTACATTTATCGTCTGCAAAGCTATGTCGCGTGTTGCGGTATGCAGAGACACTAGAAGCACCATAGTAGAACACAGAAGAAGCTTCTAAGGTGAAGTAATAGTCAGTAAGAAGCAGTACAATTCAAGTTTTAGTTGTCGATTATTTACTTTTTAGCCGGCTTTGGTGGCTTGGACATGACCTAGGACCTTAAGATTTTGCATGAAAGGAGGACTTGCAGCCGTGTTGCACGGCAGAATGTGAAAAGTGTTCATATGTAGTACAAACCTGAGAAATCCGTCCGTTTTCGTCATTTGTTATCGAATCGACTTAAAGCCAGATCGACACATTGACCGCTTGTCTGTCTGAGACGGTTACATTTATAGTCTGCAAAGCTATGTCGCGTGCTGCGGTATGCGGAAACACTAAAAGCACCATAGTAGAACACATAAGAAGCTTCTAAGTTCAAGCAATAGTCAGTAAGAAGCAGTACAATTAGGGTTTTGGTTATCGATTATTGAGTTTTCGCCGGCTTTGGTGCCTTGGAGATGACCTAGGACCTTAAGATTTTGCATGAAAGGAGGACTAGCAGCCGCGTTGCACGGGAGAATGTGAAAAGTGTTCATATGTAGTAAAAATCTGAGAAATCCGTCGTTTTTCGTCATTTGTTATCGAATCGACTTAATGCCAGATCGTCACATTGGCCGCTTTTCTCTCTGAGACGGTTACATTTATAGTCTGCAAAGCTATGTCGCGTGGTGCGGTAGGTGGAGACACTAAAAGCATAATAGTAGAACACATAAGAAGCTTCTAAATTGAAGCAATAGTGAGTAAGAAGCAGTACAATTCAAGTTTTGGTTATCGATTATTGATTTTTTGCCGGCTTTGGTGTCATGGACATGACCTAGGACCTTAAGATTTTAAATGAAAGGAGGACTAGCAGCCGCGTTGCACTGGAGAATGTGAAAAGGGTTCATATGTAGTAAAAACCTGAGAAATCCGTCCGTTATCGTCATTTGTTATCGAATCGACTTAAAGCCAGATCGCCACATTGGCCGCTTTTCTCTCTGAGACGGTTACATTTATCGTCTGCAAAGCTATGTCGCGTGCTGCGGTATGCAGAGACACTAGAAGCACCATAGTAGAACACAGAAGAAGCTTCTAAGGTGAAGTAATAGCCAGTAATAAGTAGTACAATTCAAGTTTTAGTTGTCGATTATTCACTTTTTAGCCGGCTTTGGTGGCTTGGACATGAGCTAGGACCTTAAGATTTTGCATGAAAGGAGGACTTGCAGCCGTGTTGCACGGGAGAATGTGAAAAGTATTCATATGTAGTATAAACCTGAGAAATCCGTCCGTTTTCGTCATTTGTTATCGAATCGACTTAAAGCCAGATCGTCACATTGGCCGCTTTTCTTTCTGAGACGGTTACATTTATAGTCTGTAAAGCTATGTCGAGTGCTGCGGTATGCGGAAACACTAAAAGCACCATAGTAGAACACATAAGAAGCTTCTAAGTTGAAGCAATAGTCAGTAAGAAGCAGTACAATTCAAGTTTTCGTTATCGATTATTGACTTTTAGCCGGCTTTGGTGGCTTGGACATGACCTAGGACCTTAAGATTTTGCATGAAAGGAGGACTAGCTACCGCGTTGCACGGGGGAATGAGAAAAGGGTTCATATGTAGTAAAAACCTGAGAAATCCGTCCGTTTTCGTCATTTGTTATCGAATCGACTTAAAGCCAGATCGTCACATTGGCCGCTTTTCTCTCTGAGACGGTTACATTTATCGTCTGCAAAGCTATGTCGCGTGCTGCGGTATGCGGAAACACTAAAAGCACCATAGTAGAACACTGAAGAAGCTTCTAAGTTGAAGTAATAGCCAGTAAGATGTAGTACAATTCAAGTTTTAGTTGTCGATTATTCACTTTTTAGCCGGCTTTGGTGGCTTGGACATGACCTAGGACCTTAAGGTTTTGCCTGAAAGGAGGAGTTGCAGCCGTGTTGCACGGGAGAATGTGAAAAGTGTTCATATGTAAAAAGAACCTGAGAAATCCGTCCGTTATCGTCATTTCTTATCGAATCGACTTAAAGCCAGATCGTCACATTGGCCGCTTTTCTCTCTGAGACGGTTACATTTATCGTCTGCAAAGCTATGTCGCGTGCTGCGGCAAGCAGAGACACTAGAACAACCATAGTAGACCACAGAAGAAGCTTCTAAGTTGAAGTAATAGCCAGTAAGAAGTAGTACAATTCAAGTTTTAGTTGTCGATTATTCACTTTTTAGCCGGCTTTGGTGGCTTGGACATGATCTAGGACCTTAAGATTTTGCATGAAAGGAGGACTTGCAGCCGCGTTGCACGGGAGAATGTGAAACGAGTTCATATGTAGAGAAAACCTGACAAATCAGTCTGTTTTCGTCATTTGTTATCGAATCGACTTCAACCCAGATCGTCACATTGGCCGCTCTTCTCTTTGAAACGGTTACATTTATCGTGTGCAAAGCTATGTAGCGTGCTGCGGTATGCGGAGACACTAAAAGCACCATAGTAGAAAACAGAAGAAGCTTCGAAGTAGAAGCAATAGCCAGTAAGAAGCAGTACAATTCAAGTTTTGGTTATCGATTATTGATTTTTAGGGGGGTTTGGTGCCTTGGACATGAGGTTGAACATTAAGACTTTACATGAAAGGAGGACTAGCAGCCGCGTTGCACGGGAGAATGTGAAAAGTGGTCATATGTAGTAAAAACCTGAGAAATCCGTCCGTTTTCGCCATTTGTTATCGAATCGAATTAAAGCCAGATCGTCACATTGGCCGCTTTCCTCTCTGAGACGGTTACATTTTTCATCTGCAAAGCTATGTCCCGTGCTGCGGTATGCGGAGACACTAAAAGCACCATAGTAGAACACAGAAGAAGCTTCTAAGTTGAAGCAATAGCCAGTAAGAAGCAGTACAATTCAAGTTTTGGTTATCGATTATTGATTTTTAGCCGGCCTTGGTGCTTTGGACATGAAGTGGAACCTTAAGATTTTGCATGAAAGGGGCACTAGCACCCGCGTTGCACGGGAGTATGTGAAAAATAAAAACCTGAGAAATCAGTCCGTTATCGTCATTTGTGATCGAATCGATTTAAAGCCAGATCGTCACATTGGCCGCTTTCCTCTCTGAGACGGTAACATTTTTCGTCTGCAAAGCTATGTCCCGTGCTGCGGTATGCGGAGACACTAAAAGCACCATAGTAGAACACAGAAGAAGCTACTAAGTTGAAGTAATAGCCAGTAAGAAGCAGTACAATTAGGGTTTTGGTTATTGATTATTGAGTTTTCGCCGGCTTTGGTGCCTTGGAGATGACCTAGGACCTTAAGATTTTGCATGAAAGGAGGACTAGCAGCCGCGTTGCACGGGAGAATGTGAAAAGTGTTCATATGTAGTAAAAATCTGAGAAATCCGTCGTTTTTCGTCATTTGTTATCGAATCGACTTAATGCCAGATCGTCACATTGGCCGCTTTTCTCTCTGAGACGGTTACATTTATAGTCTGCAAAGCTATGTCGCGTGGTGCGGTAGGTGGAGACACTAAAAGCATAATAGTAGAACACATAAGAAGCTTCTAAATTGAAGCAATAGTGAGTAAGAAGCAGTACAATTCAAGTTTTGGTTATCGATTATTGATTTTTTGCCGGCTTTGGTGTCATGGACATGACCTAGGACCTTAAGATTTTAAATGAAAGGAGGACTAGCAGCCGCGTTGCACTGGAGAATGTGAAAAGTGTTCATATGTAGTAAAAACCTGAGAAATCCGTCCGTTTTCGTCATTTGTTATCGAATCGACTTAAAGCCAGATCGTCACATTGGCCGCTTTTCTTTCTGAGACGGTTACATTTATAGTCTGTAAAGCTATGTCGAGTGCTGCGGTATGCGGAAACACTAAAAGCACCATAGTAGAACACATAAGAAGCTTCTAAGTTGAAGCAATAGTCAGTAAGAAGCAGTACAATTCAAGTTTTCGTTATCGATTATTGACTTTTAGCAGGCTTTGGTGGCTTGGACATGACCTAGGACCTTAAGATTTTGCATGAAAGGAGGAGTAGCTACCGCGTTGCACGGGGGAATGAGAAAAATGTTCATATGTAGTAAAAACCTGAGAAATCCGTCCGTTTTCGTCATTTGTTATCGAATCGACTTAAAGCCAGATCGTCACATTGGCCGCTTTTCTCTCTGAGACGGTTACATTTATCGTCTGCAAAGCTATGTCGCGTGCTGCGGTATGCGGAAACACTAAAAGCACCATAGTAGAACACTGAAGAAGCTTCTAAGTTGAAGTAATAGCCAGTAAGATGTAGTACAATTCAAGTTTTAGTTGTCGATTATTCACTTTTTAGCCGGCTTTGGTGGCTTGGACATGACCTAGGACCTTAAGGTTTTGCCTGAAAGGAGGACTTGCAGCCGTGTTGCACGGGAGAATGTGAAAAGTGTTCATATGTAAAAAGAACCTGAGAAATACGTCCGTTATCGTCATTTCTTATCGAATCGACTTAAAGCCAGATCGTCACATTGGCCGCTTTTCTCTCTGAGACGGTTACATTTATCGTCTGCAAAGCTATGTCGCGTGCTGCGGCAAGCAGAGACACTAGAACAACCATAGTAGACCACAGAAGAAGCTTCTAAGTTGAAGTAATAGCCAGTAAGAAGTAGTACAATTCAAGTTTTAGTTGTCGATTATTCACTTTTTAGCCGGCTTTGGTGGCTTGGACATGACCTAGGACCTTAAGATTTTGCATGAAAGGAGGACTTGCAGCCGCGTTGCACGGGAGAATGTGAAAAGAGTTCATATGTAGAGAAAACCTGACAAATCAGTCTGTTTTCGTCATTTGTTATCGAATCGACTTGAACCCAGATCGTCACATTGGCCGCTCTTCTCTTTGAAACGGTTACATTTATCGTGTGCAAAGCTATGTAGCGTGCTGCGGTATGCGGAGACACTAAAAGCACCATAGTAGAAAACAGAAGAAGCTTCGAAGTTGAAGCAATAGCCAGTAAGAAGCAGTACAATTCAAGTTTTGGTTATCGATTATTGATTTTTAGGGGGGTTTGGTGCCTTGGACATGAGGTTGAACATTAAGACTTTGCATGAAAGGAGGACTAGCAGCCGCGTTGCACGGGAGAATGTGAAAAGTGTTCATATGTAGTAAAAACCTGAGAAATCCGTCCGTTTTCGCCATTTGTTATCGAATCGAATTAAAGCCAGATCGTCACATTGGCCGCTTTCCTCTCTGAGACGGTTACATTTTTCATCTGCAAAGCTATGTCCCGTGCTGCGGTATGCGGAGACACTAAAAGCACCATAGTAGAACACAGAAGAAGCTTCTAAGTTGAAGCAATAGCCAGTAAGAAGCAGTACAATTCAAGTTTTGGTTATCGATTATTGATTTTTAGCCGGCCTTGGTGCTTTGGACATGAAGTGGAACCTTAAGATTTTGCATGAAAGGGGCACTAGCACCCGCGTTGCACGGGAGTATGTGAAAAATAAAAACCTGAGAAATCAGTCCGTTATCGTCATTTGTGATCGAATCGATTTAAAGCCAGATCGTCACATTGGCCGCTTTCCTCTCTGAGACGGTAACATTTTTCGTCTGCAAAGCTATGTCCCGTGCTGCGGTATGCGGAGACACTTAAAGCACCATAGTAGAACACAGAAGAAGCTTCTAAGTTGAAGTAATAGCCAGTAAGAAGTAGTACAATTCAAGTTTTAGTTGTCGATTATTCACTTTTTAGCCGGCTTTGGTGGCTTGGACATGACCTAGGACCTTAAGATTTTGCATGAAAGGAGGACTTGCAGCCGCGTTGCACGGGAGAATGTGAAAAGAGTTCATATGTAGAGAAAACCTGAGAAATCAGTCTGTTTTCGTCATTTGTTATCGAATCGACTTAATGCCAGATCGTCACATTGGCCGCTCTTCTCTTTGAAACGGTTACATTTATCGTGTGCAAAGCTATGTCGCGTGCTGCGGTATGCGGAGACACTAAAAGCACCATAGTAGAAAACAGAAGAAGCTTCGAAGCTGAAGCAATAGCCAGTAAGAAGCAGTACAATTCAAGTTTTGGTTATCGATTATTGATTTTTAGGCGGGTTTGGTGCCTTGGACATGAGGTTGAACATTAAGACTTTGCATGAAAGGAGGACTAGCAGCCGCGTTGCACGGGAGAATGTGAAAAGTGGTCATATGTAGTAAAAACCTGAGAAATCCGTCCGTTTTCGCCATTTGTTATCGAATCGAATTAAAGCCAGATCGTCACATTGGCCGCTTTCCTCTCTGAGACGGTTACATTTTTCATCTGCAAAGCTATGTCCCGTGCTGCGGTATGCGGAGACACTAAAAGCACCATAGTAGAACACAGAAGAAGCTTCTAAGTTGAAGCAATAGCCAGTAAGAAGCAGTACAATTCAAGTTTTGGTTATCGATTATTGATTTTTAGCCGGCCTTGGTGCTTTGGACATGAAGTGGAACCTTAAGATTTTGCATGAAAGGAGGACTTGCAGCCGTGTTGCACGGGAGAATGTGAAAAGTGTTCATATGTAGTAAAAATCTGAGAAATCCGTCTTTTTTCGTCATTTGTTATCGAATCGACTTAATGCCAGATCGTCACATTGGAAGCTTTTCTCTCTGAGACGGTTACATTTATAGTCTGCAAAGCTATGACGCGTGGTGCGGTAGGTGGAGACACTAAAAGCATAATAGTAGAACACATAAGAAGCTTCTAAATTGAAGCAATAGTGAGTAAGAAGCAGTACAATTCAAGTTTTGGTTATCGATTATTGATTTTTTGACGGCTTTGGTGCCATGGACATGACCTAGGACGTTAAGATTTTGCATGAAAGGAGGACTTGCAGCCGTGTTGCACGGGAGAATGTGAAAAGGGTTCATATGTAGTATAAACCTGAGAAATCCGTCCGTTTTCGTCATTTGTTATCGAATCGACTTAAAGCCAGATCGTCACATTGGCCGCTTTTCTTTATGAGACGGTTACATTTATAGTCTGTAAAGCTATGTCGCGTGCTGCGGTATGCGGAAACACTAAAAGCACCATAGTAGAACACATAAGAAGCTTCTAAGTTGAAGCAATAGTCAGTAAGAAGCAGTACAATTCAAGTTTTCGTTATCGATTATTGACTTTTAGCCGGCTTTGGTGGCTTAGACATGACCTAGGACCTGAAGATTTTGCATGAAAGGAGGACTAGCTGCCGCGTTGCACGGGAGAATGTGAAAAGGGTTCATATGTAAAAAAGAACCTGAGAAATCCGTCCGTTATCGTCATTTGTTATCGAATCGACTTAAAGCCAGATCGTCACATTGGCCGCTTTTCTCTCTGAGACGGTTACATTTATCGTCTGCAAAGCTATGTCGCGTGCTGCGGTATGCGGAGACACTAAAAGCACCATAGTAGAACACAGAAGAAGCTTCTAAGTTGAAGTAATAGCCAGTAAGATGTAGTACAATTCAAGTTTTAGTTGTCGATTATTCACTTTTTAGCCGGCTTTGGTGGCTTGGACATGACCTAGGACCGTAAGGTTTTTGCCTGAAAGGAGGACTTGCAGCCGTGTTGCACGGGAGAATGTGAAAAGTGTTCATATGTAAAAAGAACCTGAGAAATCCGTCCGTTATCGTCATTTGTTATCGAATCGACTTAAAGCCAGATCGTCACATTGGCCGCTTTTCTCTCTGAGACGGTTACATTTATCGTCTGCAAAGCTATGTCGCGTGCTGCGGCAAGCAGAGACACTAGAACAACCATAGTAGACCACAGAAGAAGCTTCTAAGTTGAAGTAATAGCCAGTAAGAAGTAGTACAATTCAAGTTTTAGTTGTCGATTATTCACTTTTTAGCCGGCTTTGGTGGCTTGGACATGACCTAGGACCTTAAGATTTTGCATGAAAGGAGGACTTGCAGCCGCGTTGCACGGGAGAATGTGAAAAGAGTTCATATGTAGAGAAAACCTGAGAAATCCGTCTGTTTTCGTCATTTGTTATCTAATCGACTTAAAGCCAGATCGTCACATTGGCCGCTCTTCTCTTTGAAACGGTTACATTTATCGTGTGCAAAGCTATGTCGCGTGCTGCGGTATGCGGAGACACTAAAAGCACCATAGTAGAAAACAGAAGAAGCTTCGAAGTTGAAGCAATAGCCAGTAAGAAGCAGTACAATTCAAGTTTTGGTTATCGATTATTGATTTTTAGGCGGGTTTGGTGCCTTGGACATGAGGTTGAACATTAAGACTTTGCATGAAAGGAGGACTAGCAGCCGCGTTGCACGGGAGAATGTGAAAAGTGTTCATATGTAGTAAAAACCTGAGAAATCCGTCCGTTTTCGCCATTTGTTATCGAATCGAATTAAAGCCAGATCGTCACATTGGCCGCTTTCCTCTCTGAGACGGTTACATTTTTCATCTGCAAAGCTATGTCCCGTGCTGCGGTATGCGGAGACACTAAAAGCACCATAGTAGAACACAGAAGAAGCTTCTAAGTTGAAGCAATAGCCAGTAAGAAGCAGTACAATTCAAGTTTTGGTTATCGATTATTGATTTTTAGCCGGCCTTGGTGCTTTGGACATGAAGTGGAACCTTAAGATTTTGCATGAAAGGAGGACTAGAACCCGCGTTGCACGGCAGTATGTAAAAAGTAAAAACCTGAGAAATCAGTCCGTTCTCGTCATTTGTTATCGAATCGACTTAAAGCGAGATCGTCACATTGGCGTTGCATGGGAGAATGTGAAAAGGGTTCATATGTAGTAAAAGCCTGAGAAATCCGACAGTTATCGTCATTTGTCATCGAATCGACTTAAAGCCAGATCGTCACATTGGCCGCTTTTCTCTCTGAGACGGTTACATTTATCGTCTGCAAAGCTATGTCGCGTGCTGCGGTAGGTGGAGACACTAAAAGCATAATAGTAGAACACGTATGAAGCTTCTAAATTGAAGCAATAGTGAGTAAGAAGCAGTACAAGTCAAGTTTTGGTTATCGATTATTGATTTTTAGCCGGCTTTGGTGCCTTGGACATGAGGTGGAACCTTAAGATTTTGCATGAAAGGAGGACTAGTAGCCGCGTTGCACGGGAGAATGTGAAAAGTCTTCATATGTAGAGAAAACCTGAGAAATCAGTCTGTTTTCGTCATTTGTTATCGAATTGACTTAAAGCCAGATCGTCACATTGGCCGCTCTTCTCTCTGAAACGGTTACATTTATCGTGTGCAAAGCTATGTCGCGTGCTGCGGTGTGCGGAGACACTGAAAGCACCATAGTAGAAAACAAAGAAGCTTCGAAGTTGAAGCAATAGCCAGTAAGAAGCAGTACAATTCAAGTTTTGGTTATCGATTATTGATTTTTAGGCGGGTTTGGTGCCTTGGACATGAGGTGGAACATTAAGATTTTGCATGAAAGGAGGACTAGCAGCCGCGTTGCACGGGAGAATGTGAAAAGTGTTCATATGTAGTAAAAACCTGAGAAATCCGTCCGTTTTCGTCATTTGTTATCGAATCGAATTAAAGCCAGATCGTCACATTGGCCGCTCTCCTCTCTGAGACGGTTACATTTTTCGTCTGCAAAGCTATGTCCCGTAATGCGGTATGCGGAGACACTAAAAGCACCATAGTAGAACACAGAAGAAGCTTCTAAGTTGAAGCAATAGCCAGTAAGAAGCAGTACAATTCAAGTTTTGGATATCGATTATTGATTTTTAGCTATCCTTGGTGCTTTGGACATGAAGTGGAACCTTAAGATTTTGCATGAAAGGAGAACTAGCACCCGCGTTGCACGGGAGTATGTGAAAAATAAAAACCTGAGAAATCAGTCCGTTATCGTCATTTGTGATCGAATCGATTTAAAGCCAGATCGTCACATTGGCCGCTTTCCTCTCTGAAACGGTAACATTTTTCGTCTGCAAAGCTATGTCCCGTGCTGCGGTATGCGGAGACAGTAAAAGCACCATTGTAGAACACAGAAGAAGCTTCTAAGTTGAAGCAATAGCCAGTAAGAAGCAGTACAATTCAAGTTTTGGTTATCGATTATTGATTTTTAGCCGGCCTTGGTGCTTTGGACATGAAGTGGAACCTTAAGATTTTGCATGAAAGGAGGACTTGCAGCCGTGTTGCACGGGAGAATGTGAAAAGTGTTCATATGTAGTAAAAATCTGAGAAATCCGTCTTTTTTCGTCATTTGTTATCGAATCGACTTAATGCCAGATCGTCACATTGGCCGCTTTTCTCTCTGAGACGGTTACATTTATAGTCTGCAAAGCTATGTCGCGTGGTGCGGTAGGTGGAGACACTAAAAGCATAATAGTAGAACACATAAGAAGCTTCTAAATTGAAGCAATAGTGAGTAAGAAGCAGTACAATTCAAGTTTTGGTTATCGATTATTGATTTTTTGACGGCTTTGGTGCCATGGACATGACCTAGGACTTTACGATTTTGCATGAAAGGAGGGCTTGCAGCCGTGTTGCACGGGAGAATGTGAAAAGTGTTCATAAGTAGTATAAACCTGAGAAATCCGTCCGTTTTCGTCATTTGTTATTGAATCGACTTAAAGCCAGATCGTCACATTGGCCGCTTTTCTTTCTGAGACGGTTACATTTATAGACTGTAAAGCTATGTCGCGTGCTGCGGTATGCGGAGACACTAAAAGCACCATAGTAGAAAACAGAAGAAGCTTCGAAGTTGAAGCAATAGCCAGTAAGAAGCAGTAAAATTCAAGTTTTGGTTATCGATTATTGATTTTTAGGCGGGTTTGGTGCCTTGGACATGAGGTTGAACATTAAGACTTTGCATGAAAGGAGGACTAGCAGCCGCGTTGCACGGGAGAATGTGAAAAGTGTTCATATGTAGTAAAAACCTGAGAAATCCGTCCGTTTTCGCCATTTGTTATCGAATCGAATTAAAGCCAGATCGTCACATTGGCCGCTTTCCTCTCTGAGACGGTTACATTTTTCATCTGCAAAGCTATGTCCCGTGCTGCGGTATGCGGAGACACTAAAAGCACCATAATAGAACACAGAAGAAGCTTCTAAGTTGAAGCAATAGCCAGAAAGAAGCAGTACAATTCAAGTTTTGGTTATCGATTATTGATTTTTAGCCGGCCTTGGTGCTTTGGACATGAAGTGGAACCTTAAGATATTGCATGAAAGGAGGACTAGAACCCGCGTTGCACGGCAGTATGTAAAAAGTAAAAACCTGAGAAATCAGTCCGTTCTCGTCATTTGTTATCGAATCGACTTAAAGCCAGATCGTCACATTGGCCGCTTTTCTCTCTGAGACGGTTACATTTATCGTCTGCAAAGCTATGTCGCGTGCTGCGGTATGCGGAGACTCTAAAAGGACCATAGTAGAACACAGAAGAAGCTTCTAAGTTGAAGCAATAGCCAGTAAGAAGCAGTACAATTCAAGTTTTGGTTATCGATTATTAATTTTTGGCCGGCTTTGGTGGCTTAGACATGACCTAGTACCTTAAGATTTTGCATGAGAGGAGGACTAGCAGCCGCGTTGCATGGGAGAATGTGAAAAGGGTTCATATGTAGTAAAAGCCTGAGAAATCCGACAGTTATCGTCCTTTGTCATCGAATCGACTTAAAGCCAGATCGTCACATTGGCCGCTCTTCTCTCTGAAACGGTTACATTTATCGTGTGCAAAGCTGCGGTGCGGTATGCGGAAACACTGAAAGCACCATAGTAGAAAACAAAGAAGCTTCGAAGTTGAAGCAATAGCCAGTAAGAAGCAGTACAATTCAAGTTTTGGTTATCGATTATTGATTTTTAGGCGGGTTTGGTGCCTTGGACATGAGGTGGAACATTAAGATTTTGCATGAAAGGAGGACTAGCAGCCGCGTTGCACGGGAGAATGTGAAAAGTGTTCATATGTAGTAAAAACCTGAGAAATCCGTCCGTTTTCGTCATTTGTTATCGAATCGAATTAAAGCCAGATCGTCACATTGGCCGCTCTCCTCTCTGAGACGGTTACATTTTTCGTCTGCAAAGCTATGTCCCGTAATGCGGTATGCGGAGACACTAAAAGCACCATAGTAGAACACAGAAGAAGCTTCTAAGTTGAAGCAATAGCCAGTAAGAAGCAGTACAATTCAAGTTTTGGATATCGATTATTGATTTTTAGCTGGCCTTGGTGCTTTGGACATGAAGTGGAACCTTAAGATTTTGCATGAAAGAAGAACTAACACCCGCGTTGCACGGGAGTATGTGAAAAATAAAAACCTGAGAAATCAGTCCGTTATCGTCATTTGTGATCGAATCGATTTAAAGCCAGATCGTCACATTGGCCGCTTTCCTCTCTGAAACGGTAACATTTTTCGTCTGCAAAGCTATGTCCCGTGCTGCGGTATGCGGAGACAGTAAAAGCACCATAGTAGAACACAGAAGAAGCTTCTAAGTTGAAGCAATAGCCAGTAAGAAGCAGTACAATTCAAGTTTTGGTTATCGATTATTGATTTTTAGCCGGCCTTGGTGCTTTGGACATGAAGTGGAACCTTAAGATTTTGCATGAAAGGAGGACTTGCAGCCGTGTTGCACGGGAGAATGTGAAAAGTGTTCATATGTAGTAAAAATCTGAGAAATCCGTCTTTTTTCGTCATTTGTTATCGAATCGACTTAATGCCAGATCGTCACATTGGCCGCTTTTCTCTCTGAGACGGTTACATTTATAGTCTGCAAAGCTATGTCGCGTGGTGCGGTAGGTGGAGACACTAAAAGCATAATAGTAGAACACATAAGAAGCTTCTAAATTGAAGCAATAGTGAGTAAGAAGCAGTACAATTCAAGTTTTGGTTATCGATTATTGATTTTTTGACGGCTTTGGTGCCATGGACATGACCTAGGACTTTAAGATTTTGCATGAAAGGAGGGCTTGCAGCCGTGTTGCACGGGAGAATGTGAAAAGTGTTCATATGTAGTATAAACCTGAGAAATCCGTCCGTTTTCGTCATTTGTTATTGAATCGACTTAAAGCCAGATCGTCACATTGGCCGCTTTTCTTTCTGAGACGGTTACATTTATAGACTGTAAAGCTATGTCGCGTGCTGCGGTATGCGGAGACACTAAAAGCACCATAGTAGAAAACAGAAGAAGCTTCGAAGTTGAAGCAATAGCCAGTAAGAAGCAGTACAATTCAAGTTTTGGTTATCGATTATTGATTTTTAGGCGGGTTTGGTGCCTTGGACATGAGGTTGAACATTAAGACTTTGCATGAAAGGAGGACTAGCAGCCGCGTTGCACGGGAGAATGTGAAAAGTGTTCATATGTAGTAAAAACCTGAGAAATCCGTCCGTTTTCGCCATTTGTTATCGAATCGAATTAAAGCCAGATCGTCACATTGGCCGCTTTCCTCTCTGAGACGGTTACATTTTTCATCTGCAAAGCTATGTCCCGTGCTGCGGTATGCGGAGACACTAAAAGCACCATAATAGAACACAGAAGAAGCTTCTAAGTTGAAGCAATAGCCAGAAAGAAGCAGTACAATTCAAGTTTTGGTTATCGATTATTGATTTTTAGCCGGCCTTGGTGCTTTGGACATGAAGTGGAACCTTAAGATATTGCATGAAAGGAGGACTAGAACCCGCGTTGCACGGCAGTATGTAAAAAGTAAAAACCTGAGAAATCAGTCCGTTCTCGTCATTTGTTATCGAATCGACTTAAAGCCAGATCGTCACATTGGCCGCTTTTCTCTCTGAGACGGTTACATTTATCGTCTGCAAAGCTATGTCGCGTGCTGCGGTATGCGGAGACTCTAAAAGGACCATAGTAGAACACAGAAGAAGCTTCTAAGTTGAAGCAATAGCCAGTAAGAAGCAGTACAATTCAAGTTTTGGTTATCGATTATTAATTTTTGGCCGGCTTTGGTGGCTTAGACATGACCTAGAACCTTAAGATTTTGCATGAGAGGAGGACGAGCAGCCGCGTTGCATGGGAGAATGTGAAAAGGGTTCATATGTAGTAAAAGCCTGAGAAATCCGACAGTTATCGTCCTTTGTCATCGAATCGACTTAAAGCCAGATCGTCACATTGGCCGCTTTTCTCTCTGAGACGGTTACATTTATCGTCTGCAAAGCTATGTCGCGTGCTGCGGTAGGTGGAGACACTAAAAGCATAATAGTAGAACACGTATGAAGCTTCTAAATTGAAGCAATAGTGAGTAAGAAGCAGTACAATTCAAGTTTTGGTTATCGATTATTGATTTTTAGCCGGCTTTGGTGCCTTGGACATGAGGTGGAACATTAAGATTTTGCATGAAAGGAGGACGAGCAGCCGCGTTGCACGGGAGAATGTGAAAAGTGTTCATATGTAGTAAAAACCTGAGAATTCCGTCCGTTTTCGTCATTTGTTATCGAATCGAATTAAAGCTAGATCGTCACATTGGCCGCTCTCCTCTCTGAGACGGTTACATTTTTCGTCTGCAAAGCTATGTCCTGTAATGCGGTATGCGGAGACACTAAAAGCACCATAGTAGAACACAGAAGAAGCTTCTAAGTTGAAGCAATAGCCAGTAAGAAGCAGTACAATTCAAGTTTTGGATATCGATTATTGATTTTTTGCCGGCCTTGGTGCTTTGGACATGAAGTGGAACCTTAAGATTTTGCATGAGAGGAGGACTAGCACCCGCGTTGCACGGGAGTGTGTGAAAAATAAAAACCTGAGAAATCAGTGCGTTTTCGTCATTTGTGATCGAATCGATTTAAAGCCAGATCGTCACATTGGCCGCTTTCCTGTCTGAGACGGTAACATATTTCGTCTGCAAGCTATGTCCCGTGCTGCGGTATGCGGAGACACTAAAAGCACCATAGTAGAACACAGAAGAAGCTTCTAAGTTGAAGTAATAGCCAGTAAGAAGTAGTACAATTCAAGTTTTAGTTGTCGATTATTCACTTTTTGCCCGGCTTTGGTGGCTTGGACATGACCTATGACCTTAAGATTTTGCATGAAAGGAGGACTTGCAGCCGTGTTGCACGGGAGAATGTGAAAAGTGTTCATATGTAGTAAAACTCTGAGAAATCCGTCTTTTTTCGTCATTTGTTATCGAATCGACTTAATGCCAGATCGTCACATTGGCCGCTTTTCTCTCTGAGACGGTTACATTTATCGTCTGCAAAGCTATGTCGCGTGCTGCGGTAGGTGGAGACACTAAAAGCATAATAGTAGAACACGTATAAAGCTTCTAAATTGAAGCAATAGTGAGTAAGAAGCAGTACAAGTCAAGTTTTGGTTATCGATTATTGATTTTTAGCCGGCTTTGGTGCCTTGGACATGAGGTGGAACCTTAAGATTTTGCATGAAAGGAGGACTAGTAGCCGCGTTGCACGGGAGAATGTGAAAAGTCTTCATATGTAGAGAAAACCTGAGAAATCAGTCTGTTTTCGTCATTTGTTATCGAATTGACTTAAAGCCAGATCGTCACATTGGCCGCTCTTCTCTCTGAAACGGTTACATTTATCGTGTGCAAAGCTATGTCGCGTGCTGCGGTATGCGGAGACACTGAAAGCACCATAGTAGAAAACAAAGAAGCTTCGAAGTTGAAGCAATAGCCAGTAAGAAGCAGTACAATTCAAGTTTTGGTTATCGATTATTGATTTTTAGGCGGGTTTGGTGCCTTGGACATGAGGTGGAACATTAAGATTTTGCATGAAAGGAGGACTAGCAGCCGCGTTGCACGGGAGAATGTGAAAAGTGTTCATATGTAGTAAAAACCTGAGAAATCCGTCCGTTTTCGTCATTTGTTATCGAATCGAATTAAAGCCAGATCGTCACATTGGCCGCTCTCCTCTCTGAGACGGTTACATTTTTCGTCTGCAAAGCTATGTCCCGTAATGCGGTATGCGGAGACACTAAAAGCACCATAGTAGAAAACAGAAGAAGCTTCTAAGTTGAAGCAATAGCCAGTAAGAAGCAGTACAATTCAAGTTTTGGATATCGATTATTGATTTTTAGCTGGCCTTGGTGCTTTGGACATGAAGTGGAACCTTAAGATTTTGCATGAAAGGAGAACTAGCACCCGCGTTGCAAGGGAGTATGTGAAAAATAAAAACCTGAGAAATCAGTCCGTTATCGTCATTTGTGATCGAATCGATTTAAAGCCAGATCGTCACATTGGCCGCTTTCCTCTCTGAAACGGTAACATTTTTCGTCTGCAAAGCTATGTCCCGTGCTGCGGTATGCGGAGACAGTAAAAGCACCATAGTAGAACACAGAAGAAGCTTCTAAGTTGAAGCAATAGCCAGTAAGAAGCAGTACAATTCAAGTTTTGGTTATCGATTATTGATTTTTAGCCGGCCTTGGTGCTTTGGACATGAAGTGGAACCTTAAGATTTTGCATGAAAGGAGGACTTGCAGCCGTGTTGCACGGGAGAATGTGAAAAGTGTTCATATGTAGTAAAAGTCTGAGAAATCCGTCTTTTTTCGTCATTTGTTATCGAATCGACTTAATGCCAGATCGTCACATTGGCCGCTTTTCTCTCTGAGACGGTTACATTTATAGTCTGCAAAGCTATGTCGCGTGCTGCGGTTTGCGGAGACTCTAAAAGGACCATAGTAGAACACAGAAGAAGCTTCTAAGTTGAAGCAATAGCCAGTAAGAAGCAGTACAATTCAAGTTTTGGTTATCGATTATTAATTTTTGGCCGGCTTTGGTGGCTTAGACATGACCTAGTACCTTAAGATTTTGCATGAGAGGAGGACTAGCAGCCGCGTTGCATGGGAGAATGTGAAAAGGGTTCATATGTAGTAAAAGCCTGAGAAATCCGACAGTTATCGTCCTTTGTCATCGAATCGACTTAAAGCCAGATCGTCACATTGGCCGCTTTTCTCTCTGAGACGGTTACATTTATCGTCTGCAAAGCTATGTCGCGTGCTGCGGTAGGTGGAGACACTAAAAGCATAATAGTAGAACACGTATGAAGCTTCTAAATTGAAGCAATAGTGAGTAAGAAGCAGTACAATTCAAGTTTTGGTTATCGATTATTGATTTTTAGCCGGCTTTGGTGCCTTGGACATGAGGTGGAACATTAAGATTTTGCATGAAAGGAGGACTAGCAGCCGCGTTGCACGGGAGAATGTGAAAAGTGTTCATATGTAGTAAAAACCTGAGAAATCCGTCCGTTTTCGTCATTTGTTATCGAATCGAATTAAAGCCAGATCGTCACATTGGCCGCTCTCCTCTCTGAGACGGTTACATTTTTCGTCTGCAAAGCTATGTCCTGTAATGCGGTATGCGGAGACACTAAAAGCACCATAGTAGAACACAGAAGAAGCTTCTAAGTTGAAGCAATAGCCAGTAAGAAGCAGTACAATTCAAGTTTTGGATATCGATTATTGATTTTTTGCCGGCCTTGGTGCTTTGGACATGAAGTGGAACCTTAAGATTTTGCATGAGAGGAGGACTAGCACACGCGTTGCACGGGAGTATGTGAAAAATAAAAACCTGAGAAATCAGTGGGTTTTCGTCATTTGTGATCGAATCGATTTAAAGCCAGATCGTCACATTGGCCGCTTTCCTCTCTGAGACGGTAACATATTTCGTCTGCAAGCTATGTCCCGTGCTGCGGTATGCGGAGACACTAAAAGCACCATAGTAGAACACAGAAGAAGCTTCTAAGTTGAAGTAATAGCCAGTAAGAAGTAGTACAATTCAAGTTTTAGTTGTCGATTATTCACTTTTTGCCCGGCTTTGGTGGCTTGGACATGACCTATGACCTTAAGATTTTGCATGAAAGGAGGACTTGCAGCCGTGTTGCCGGGAGAATGTGAAAAGTGTTCATATGTAGTAAAACTCTGAGAAATCCGTCTTTTTTCGTCATTTGTTATCGAATCGACTTAATGCCAGATCGTCACATTGGCCGCTTTTCTCTCTGAGACGGTTACATTTATAGTCTGCAAAGCTATGTCGCGTGGTGCGGTAGGTGGAGACACTAAAAGCATAATAGTAGAACACATAAGAAGCTTCTAAATTGAAGCAATAGTGAGTAAGAAGCAGTACAATTCAAGTTTTGGTTATCGATTATTGATTTTTTGACGGCTTTGGTGCCATGGACTTGACCCAGGACGTTAAGATTTTGCATGAAAGGAGGACTTGCAGCCGTGTCGCACGGGAGAATGTGAAAAGTGTTCATATGTAGTATAAACCTGAGAAATCCGTCCGTTTTCGTCATTTGTTATCGAATCGACTTAAAGCCAGATCGTCACATTGGCCGCTTTTCTTTCTGAGACGGTTACATTTATAGTCTGTAAAGCTATGTCGCGTGCTGCGGTATGCGGAAACACTAAAAGCACCATAGTAGAACACATAAGAAGCTTCTAAGTTGAAGCAATAGTCAGTAAGAAGCAGTACAATTCAAGTTTTCGTTATCGATTATTGACTTTTAGCCGGCTTTGGTGGCTTAGACATGACCTAGGACCTGAAGATTTTGCATGAAAGGAGAACTAGCTGCCGCGTTGCACGGGAGAATGTGAAAAGGGTTCATATGTAGTAAAAACCTGAGAAATCCGTCCGTTCTCGTCATTTGTTATCGAATCGACTTAAAGCCAGATCGTCACATTGGCCGCTTTTCTCTCTGAGACGGTTACATTTATCGTCTGCAAAGCTATGTCGCGTGCTGCGGTAACCAGAGACACTAGAACAACCATAGTAGACCACAGAAGAAGCTTCTAAGTGGAAGTAATATCCAGTAAGAAGTAGTACAATTCAAGTTTTAGTTGTCGATTATTCACTTTTTAGCCGGCATTGGTGGCTTGGACATGACCTAGGACCTTAAGATTTTGCATGAAAGGAGGACTTGCAGCCGTGTTGCACGGCGGAATGTGAAAAGTGTTCATATGTAGTACAAACCTGAGAAATCCGTCCGTTTTCGTCATTTGTTATCGAATCGACTTAAAGCCAGATCGTCACATTGACCGCTTTTCTCTCTGAGACGGTTACATTTATAGTCTGCAAAGCTATGTCGCGTGCTGCGGTATGCGGAGACACTGAAAGCACCATAGTAGAAAACAGAAGAAGCTTCGAAGTTGAAGCAATAGCCAGTAAGAAGCAGTACAATTCAAGTTTTGGTTATCGATTATTGATTTTTAGCCGGCCTTGGTGCGTTGGACATGATGTGGAACCTTAAGATTTTGCACGAAAGGAGGACTAGCACCCGCGTTGCACGGGAGTATGTGAAAAGTAAAAACCTGAGAAATCAGTCCGTTCTCGTCATTTGTTATCGATTCGACTTAAAGCCAGATCGTCACATTGGCCGCTTTTCTCTCTGAGACGGTTACATTTATCGTCTGCAAAGCTATGTCGCGTGCTGCGGTATGCAGAGACACTAGAAGCACCATAGTAGAACACAGAAGAAGCTTCTAAGTAGTAGTAATAGCCAGTAAGAAGTAGTACAATTCAAGTTTTAGTTGTCGATTATTCACTTTTTAGCCGGCTTTGGTGGCTTGGACATGACCTAGGACCTTAAGATTTTGCATGAAAGGAGGACTAGCAGCCACGTTGCACGGGGGAATGTGAAAAGTGTTCATGTGTAGTAAAAACCTGAGAAATCCGTCCGTTTTCGTCATTTGTTATCGAATCGACTTAAAGCCAGTTCGTCAGATTGGCCGCTCTTCTCTCTGAATCGGTTACATTTATCGTCTGCAAAGCTGTGTTGCGTGCTGCGGTATGCGGAGACACTAAAAGCACCATAGTAGAACACAGAAGAAGTTTCTAAGTTGAAGCAATAGCCAGCAAGAAGTAGTACAATTCAAGTTCTAGTTGTCGATTATTCACTTTTTAGCCGTCTTTGGTGGCTTGGACATGACCTAGGACCTTAAGATTTTGCATGAAAGGAGGACTAGCAGCCGCGTTGCACGGGAGAATGTGAAAAGGGTTCATATGTAGTAAAAGCCTGAGAAATCCGACAGTTATCGTCATTTGTTATCGAATCGACTTAAAGCCAGATCGTCACATTGGCCGCTTTTCCCTCTGAGACGGTTACATTTATCGTCTGCAAAGCTATGTCGCGTGCTGCGGTAGGTGCAGACACTAAAAGCATAATAGTAGAACACGAATGAAGCTTCTAAATTGAAGCAATAGTGAGTAAGAAGGAGTACAATTCAAGTGTTGGTTATCGATTATTGATTTTTCGCCGGCTTCGGTGCCTTGGACATGAGGTGGAACCTTAAGATTTTGCATGAAAGGAGGACTAGTAGCCGCGTTGCACGGGAGAATGTGAAAAGGGTTCATATGTAGAGAAAACCTGAGAAATCAGTCTGTTTTCGTCATTTGTTATCGAATCGACTTAAAGCCAGATCGTCACATTGGCCGCTCTTCTCTCTGAAACGGTTACATTTATCGTGTGCAAAGCTATGTCGCGGGCTGCGGTATGCGGAGACACTGAAAGCACCATAGTAGAAAACAGAAGAAGCTTCGAAGTTGAAGCAATAGCCAGTAAGAAGCAGTACAATTCAAGTTTTGGTTAGCGATTATTGATTTTTAGGCGGGTTTGGTGCCTTGGACATGAGGTCGAACATTAAGATTTTGCATGAAAGGAGGACTAGCACCCGCGTTGCACGGGAGTATGTGAAAAGTAAAAACCTGAGAAATCAGTCCGTTCTCGTCATTTGTTATCGAATCGACTTAAAGCCAGATCGTCACATTGGCCGCTTTTCTCTCAGAGACGGTTACATTTATCGTCTGCAAAGCTATGTCGCTTGCTGCGGTAGGTGGAGACATTAAAAGCATAATACTAGAACACGTATGAAGCTTCTAAATTGAAGCAATAGTGAGTAAGAAGCAGTACAATTCAAGTTTTGGTTATCGATTATTGATTTTTAGCCGGCTTTGGTGCCTTGGACATGAGGTGGAACCTTAAGATTTTGCATGAAAGGAGGACTAGTAGCCGCGTTGCACGGGAGAATGTGAAAAGGGTTCATATGTAGAGAAAACCTGAGAAATCAGTCTGTTTTCGTCATTTGTTATCGAATCGACTTAAAGCCAGATCGCCACATTGGCCGCTCTTCTCTCTGAAACGGTTACATTTATCGTGTGCAAAGCTATGTCGCGGGCTGCAGTATGCGGAGACACTGAAAGAACCATAGTAGAAAACAGAAGAAGCTTCGAAGTTGAAGCTATAGCCAGTAAGAAGCAGTACAATTCAAGTTTTGGTTATCGATTATTGATTTTTAGGCGGGTTTGGTGCTTTGGACATGAGGTGGAACATTAAGATTTTGCATGAAAGGAGGACTAGCACCCGCGTTGCACGGGAGTATGTGAAAAGTAAAAACCTGAGAAATCAGTCCGTTCTCGTCATTTGTTATCGAATCGACTTAAAGCCAGATCGTCACATTGGCCGCTTTTCTCTCTGAGACGGTTACATTTATCGTCTGCAAAGCTATGTCGCGTGCTGCGGTATGCGGAGACTCTAAAAGGACCATAGTAGAACACAGAAGAAGCTTCTAAGTTGAAGCAATAGCCAGTAAGAAGGAGTACAATTCAAGTATTGGTTATCGATTATTGATTTTTAGCCGGCTTTGGTGCCTTGGACATGAGGTGGAACCTTAAGATTTTGCATGAAAGGAGGACTAGCAGCCGCGTTGCACGGGAGAATGTGAAAAGGGTTCATATGTAGTAGAAACCTGAGTAATCCGTCCGTTATCGTCATTTGTTATCGAATCGACTTAAAGCCAGATCGTCACATTGGCCGCTTTTCTCTCTGAGACGGTTACATTTATCGTCTGCAAAGCTATGTCGCGTGCTGCGGTATGCGGAGACTCTAAAAGGACCATAGTAGAACACAGAAGAAGCTTCTAAGTTGAAGCAATAGCCAGTAAGAAGGAGTACAATTCAAGTATTGGTTATCGATTATTGATTTTTAGCCGGCTTTGGTGCCTTGGACATGAGGTGGAACCTTAAGATTTTGCATGAAAGGAGGACTAGCAGCCGCGTTGCACGGGAGAATGTGAAAAGGGTTCATATGTAGTAGAAACCTGAGTAATCCGTCCGTTATCGTCATTTGTTATCGAATCGACTTAAAGCCAGATCGTCACATTGGCCGCTTTTCTCTCTGAAACGGTAACATTTTTCGTCTGCAAAGCTATGTCCCGTGCTGCGGTATGCGGAGACAGTAAAAGCACCATAGTAGAACACAGAAGAAGCTTCTAAGTTGAAGCAATAGCCAGTAAGAAGCAGTACAATTCAAGTTTTGGTTATCGATTATTGATTTTTAGCCGGCCTTGGTGCTTTGGACATGAAGTGGAACCTTAAGATTTTGCATGAAAGGAGGACTTGCAGCCGTGTTGCACGGGAGAATGTGAAAAGTGTTCATATGTAGTAAAAGTCTGAGAAATCCGTCTTTTTTCGTCATTTGTTATCGAATCGACTTAATGCCAGATCGTCACATTGGCCGCTTTTCTCTCTGAGACGGTTACATTTATAGTCTGCAAAGCTATGTCGCGTGCTGCGGTTTGCGGAGACTCTAAAAGGACCATAGTAGAACACAGAAGAAGCTTCTAAGTTGAAGCAATAGCCAGTAAGAAGCAGTACAATTCAAGTTTTGGTTATCGATTATTAATTTTTGGCCGGCTTTGGTGGCTTAGACATGACCTAGTACCTTAAGATTTTGCATGAGAGGAGGACTAGCAGCCGCGTTGCATGGGAGAATGTGAAAAGGGTTCATATGTAGTAAAAGCCTGAGAAATCCGACAGTTATCGTCCTTTGTCATCGAATCGACTTAAAGCCAGATCGTCACATTGGCCGCTTTTCTCTCTGAGACGGTTACATTTATCGTCTGCAAAGCTATGTCGCGTGCTGCGGTAGGTGGAGACACTAAAAGCATAATAGTAGAACACGTATGAAGCTTCTAAATTGAAGCAATAGTGAGTAAGAAGCAGTACAATTCAAGTTTTGGTTATCGATTATTGATTTTTAGCCGGCTTTGGTGCCTTGGACATGAGGTGGAACATTAAGATTTTGCATGAAAGGAGGACTAGCAGCCGCGTTGCACGGGAGAATGTGAAAAGTGTTCATATGTAGTAAAAACCTGAGAAATCCGTCCGTTTTCGTCATTTGTTATCGAATCGAATTAAAGCCAGATCGTCACATTGGCCGCTCTCCTCTCTGAGACGGTTACATTTTTCGTCTGCAAAGCTATGTCCTGTAATGCGGTATGCGGAGACACTAAAAGCACCATAGTAGAACACAGAAGAAGCTTCTAAGTTGAAGCAATAGCCAGTAAGAAGCAGTACAATTCAAGTTTTGGATATCGATTATTGATTTTTTGCCGGCCTTGGTGCTTTGGACATGAAGTGGAACCTTAAGATTTTGCATGAGAGGAGGACTAGCACACGCGTTGCACGGGAGTATGTGAAAAATAAAAACCTGAGAAATCAGTGGGTTTTCGTCATTTGTGATCGAATCGATTTAAAGCCAGATCGTCACATTGGCCGCTTTCCTCTCTGAGACGGTAACATATTTCGTCTGCAAGCTATGTCCCGTGCTGCGGTATGCGGAGACACTAAAAGCACCATAGTAGAACACAGAAGAAGCTTCTAAGTTGAAGTAATAGCCAGTAAGAAGTAGTACAATTCAAGTTTTAGTTGTCGATTATTCACTTTTTGCCCGGCTTTGGTGGCTTGGACATGACCTATGACCTTAAGATTTTGCATGAAAGGAGGACTTGCAGCCGTGTTGCCGGGAGAATGTGAAAAGTGTTCATATGTAGTAAAACTCTGAGAAATCCGTCTTTTTTCGTCATTTGTTATCGAATCGACTTAATGCCAGATCGTCACATTGGCCGCTTTTCTCTCTGAGACGGTTACATTTATAGTCTGCAAAGCTATGTCGCGTGGTGCGGTAGGTGGAGACACTAAAAGCATAATAGTAGAACACATAAGAAGCTTCTAAATTGAAGCAATAGTGAGTAAGAAGCAGTACAATTCAAGTTTTGGTTATCGATTATTGATTTTTTGACGGCTTTGGTGCCATGGACTTGACCCAGGACGTTAAGATTTTGCATGAAAGGAGGACTTGCAGCCGTGTCGCACGGGAGAATGTGAAAAGTGTTCATATGTAGTATAAACCTGAGAAATCCGTCCGTTTTCGTCATTTGTTATCGAATCGACTTAAAGCCAGATCGTCACATTGGCCGCTTTTCTTTCTGAGACGGTTACATTTATAGTCTGTAAAGCTATGTCGCGTGCTGCGGTATGCGGAAACACTAAAAGCACCATAGTAGAACACATAAGAAGCTTCTAAGTTGAAGCAATAGTCAGTAAGAAGCAGTACAATTCAAGTTTTCGTTATCGATTATTGACTTTTAGCCGGCTTTGGTGGCTTAGACATGACCTAGGACCTGAAGATTTTGCATGAAAGGAGAACTAGCTGCCGCGTTGCACGGGAGAATGTGAAAAGGGTTCATATGTAGTAAAAACCTGAGAAATCCGTCCGTTCTCGTCATTTGTTATCGAATCGACTTAAAGCCAGATCGTCACATTGGCCGCTTTTCTCTCTGAGACGGTTACATTTATCGTCTGCAAAGCTATGTCGCGTGCTGCGGTAACCAGAGACACTAGAACAACCATAGTAGACCACAGAAGAAGCTTCTAAGTGGAAGTAATATCCAGTAAGAAGTAGTACAATTCAAGTTTTAGTTGTCGATTATTCACTTTTTAGCCGGCATTGGTGGCTTGGACATGACCTAGGACCTTAAGATTTTGCATGAAAGGAGGACTTGCAGCCGTGTTGCACGGCGGAATGTGAAAAGTGTTCATATGTAGTACAAACCTGAGAAATCCGTCCGTTTTCGTCATTTGTTATCGAATCGACTTAAAGCCAGATCGTCACATTGACCGCTTTTCTCTCTGAGACGGTTACATTTATAGTCTGCAAAGCTATGTCGCGTGCTGCGGTATGCGGAGACACTGAAAGCACCATAGTAGAAAACAGAAGAAGCTTCGAAGTTGAAGCAATAGCCAGTAAGAAGCAGTACAATTCAAGTTTTGGTTATCGATTATTGATTTTTAGCCGGCCTTGGTGCGTTGGACATGATGTGGAACCTTAAGATTTTGCACGAAAGGAGGACTAGCACCCGCGTTGCACGGGAGTATGTGAAAAGTAAAAACCTGAGAAATCAGTCCGTTCTCGTCATTTGTTATCGATTCGACTTAAAGCCAGATCGTCACATTGGCCGCTTTTCTCTCTGAGACGGTTACATTTATCGTCTGCAAAGCTATGTCGCGTGCTGCGGTATGCAGAGACACTAGAAGCACCATAGTAGAACACAGAAGAAGCTTCTAAGTAGTAGTAATAGCCAGTAAGAAGTAGTACAATTCAAGTTTTAGTTGTCGATTATTCACTTTTTAGCCGGCTTTGGTGGCTTGGACATGACCTAGGACCTTAAGATTTTGCATGAAAGGAGGACTAGCAGCCACGTTGCACGGGGGAATGTGAAAAGTGTTCATGTGTAGTAAAAACCTGAGAAATCCGTCCGTTTTCATCATTTGTTATCGAATCGACTTAAAGCCAGTTCGTCAGATTGGCCGCTCTTCTCTCTGAATCGGTTACATTTATCGTCTGCAAAGCTGTGTTGCGTGCTGCGGTATGCGGAGACACTAAAAGCACCATAGTAGAACACAGAAGAAGTTTCTAAGTTGAAGCAATAGCCAGCAAGAAGTAGTACAATTCAAGTTCTAGTTGTCGATTATTCACTTTTTAGCCGTCTTTGGTGGCTTGGACATGACCTAGGACCTTAAGATTTTGCATGAAAGGAGGACTAGCAGCCGCGTTGCACGGGAGAATGTGAAAAGGGTTCATATGTAGTAAAAGCCTGAGAAATCCGACAGTTATCGTCATTTGTTATCGAATCGACTTAAAGCCAGATCGTCACATTGGCCGCTTTTCCCTCTGAGACGGTTACATTTATCGTCTGCAAAGCTATGTCGCGTGCTGCGGTAGGTGCAGACACTAAAAGCATAATAGTAGAACACGAATGAAGCTTCTAAATTGAAGCAATAGTGAGTAAGAAGGAGTACAATTCAAGTGTTGGTTATCGATTATTGATTTTTCGCCGGCTTCGGTGCCTTGGACATGAGGTGGAACCTTAAGATTTTGCATGAAAGGAGGACTAGTAGCCGCGTTGCACGGGAGAATGTGAAAAGGGTTCATATGTAGAGAAAACCTGAGAAATCAGTCTGTTTTCGTCATTTGTTATCGAATCGACTTAAAGCCAGATCGTCACATTGGCCGCTCTTCTCTCTGAAACGGTTACATTTATCGTGTGCAAAGCTATGTCGCGGGCTGCGGTATGCGGAGACACTGAAAGCACCATAGTAGAAAACAGAAGAAGCTTCGAAGTTGAAGCAATAGCCAGTAAGAAGCAGTACAATTCAAGTTTTGGTTAGCGATTATTGATTTTTAGGCGGGTTTGGTGCCTTGGACATGAGGTCGAACATTAAGATTTTGCATGAAAGGAGGACTTGCAGCCGTGTTGCCGGGAGAATGTGAAAAGTGTTCATATGTAGTAAAACTCTGAGAAATCCGTCTTTTTTCGTCATTTGTTATCGAATCGACTTAATGCCAGATCGTCACATTGGCCGCTTTTCTCTCTGAGACGGTTACATTTATAGTCTGCAAAGCTATGTCGCGTGGTGCGGTAGGTGGAGACACTAAAAGCATAATAGTAGAACACATAAGAAGCTTCTAAATTGAAGCAATAGTGAGTAAGAAGCAGTACAATTCAAGTTTTGGTTATCGATTATTGATTTTTTGACGGCTTTGGTGCCATGGACTTGACCCAGGACGTTAAGATTTTGCATGAAAGGAGGACTTGCAGCCGTGTCGCACGGGAGAATGTGAAAAGTGTTCATATGTAGTATAAACCTGAGAAATCCGTCCGTTTTCGTCATTTGTTATCGAATCGACTTAAAGCCAGATCGTCACATTGGCCGCTTTTCTTTCTGAGACGGTTACATTTATAGTCTGTAAAGCTATGTCGCGTGCTGCGGTATGCGGAAACACTAAAAGCACCATAGTAGAACACATAAGAAGCTTCTAAGTTGAAGCAATAGTCAGTAAGAAGCAGTACAATTCAAGTTTTCGTTATCGATTATTGACTTTTAGCCGGCTTTGGTGGCTTAGACATGACCTAGGACCTGAAGATTTTGCATGAAAGGAGAACTAGCTGCCGCGTTGCACGGGAGAATGTGAAAAGGGTTCATATGTAGTAAAAACCTGAGAAATCCGTCCGTTCTCGTCATTTGTTATCGAATCGACTTAAAGCCAGATCGTCACATTGGCCGCTTTTCTCTCTGAGACGGTTACATTTATCGTCTGCAAAGCTATGTCGCGTGCTGCGGTAACCAGAGACACTAGAACAACCATAGTAGACCACAGAAGAAGCTTCTAAGTGGAAGTAATATCCAGTAAGAAGTAGTACAATTCAAGTTTTAGTTGTCGATTATTCACTTTTTAGCCGGCATTGGTGGCTTGGACATGACCTAGGACCTTAAGATTTTGCATGAAAGGAGGACTTGCAGCCGTGTTGCACGGCGGAATGTGAAAAGTGTTCATATGTAGTACAAACCTGAGAAATCCGTCCGTTTTCGTCATTTGTTATCGAATCGACTTAAAGCCAGATCGTCACATTGACCGCTTTTCTCTCTGAGACGGTTACATTTATAGTCTGCAAAGCTATGTCGCGTGCTGCGGTATGCGGAGACACTGAAAGCACCATAGTAGAAAACAGAAGAAGCTTCGAAGTTGAAGCAATAGCCAGTAAGAAGCAGTACAATTCAAGTTTTGGTTATCGATTATTGATTTTTAGCCGGCCTTGGTGCGTTGGACATGATGTGGAACCTTAAGATTTTGCACGAAAGGAGGACTAGCACCCGCGTTGCACGGGAGTATGTGAAAAGTAAAAACCTGAGAAATCAGTCCGTTCTCGTCATTTGTTATCGATTCGACTTAAAGCCAGATCGTCACATTGGCCGCTTTTCTCTCTGAGACGGTTACATTTATCGTCTGCAAAGCTATGTCGCGTGCTGCGGTATGCAGAGACACTAGAAGCACCATAGTAGAACACAGAAGAAGCTTCTAAGTAGTAGTAATAGCCAGTAAGAAGTAGTACAATTCAAGTTTTAGTTGTCGATTATTCACTTTTTAGCCGGCTTTGGTGGCTTGGACATGACCTAGGACCTTAAGATTTTGCATGAAAGGAGGACTAGCAGCCACGTTGCACGGGGGAATGTGAAAAGTGTTCATGTGTAGTAAAAACCTGAGAAATCCGTCCGTTTTCGTCATTTGTTATCGAATCGACTTAAAGCCAGTTCGTCAGATTGGCCGCTCTTCTCTCTGAATCGGTTACATTTATCGTCTGCAAAGCTGTGTTGCGTGCTGCGGTATGCGGAGACACTAAAAGCACCATAGTAGAACACAGAAGAAGTTTCTAAGTTGAAGCAATAGCCAGCAAGAAGTAGTACAATTCAAGTTCTAGTTGTCGATTATTCACTTTTTAGCCGTCTTTGGTGGCTTGGACATGACCTAGGACCTTAAGATTTTGCATGAAAGGAGGACTAGCAGCCGCGTTGCACGGGAGAATGTGAAAAGGGTTCATATGTAGTAAAAGCCTGAGAAATCCGACAGTTATCGTCATTTGTTATCGAATCGACTTAAAGCCAGATCGTCACATTGGCCGCTTTTCCCTCTGAGACGGTTACATTTATCGTCTGCAAAGCTATGTCGCGTGCTGCGGTAGGTGCAGACACTAAAAGCATAATAGTAGAACACGAATGAAGCTTCTAAATTGAAGCAATAGTGAGTAAGAAGGAGTACAATTCAAGTGTTGGTTATCGATTATTGATTTTTCGCCGGCTTCGGTGCCTTGGACATGAGGTGGAACCTTAAGATTTTGCATGAAAGGAGGACTAGTAGCCGCGTTGCACGGGAGAATGTGAAAAGGGTTCATATGTAGAGAAAACCTGAGAAATCAGTCTGTTTTCGTCATTTGTTATCGAATCGACTTAAAGCCAGATCGTCACATTGGCCGCTCTTCTCTCTGAAACGGTTACATTTATCGTGTGCAAAGCTATGTCGCGGGCTGCGGTATGCGGAGACACTGAAAGCACCATAGTAGAAAACAGAAGAAGCTTCGAAGTTGAAGCAATAGCCAGTAAGAAGCAGTACAATTCAAGTTTTGGTTAGCGATTATTGATTTTTAGGCGGGTTTGGTGCCTTGGACATGAGGTCGAACATTAAGATTTTGCATGAAAGGAGGACTAGCACCCGCGTTGCACGGGAGTATGTGAAAAGTAAAAACCTGAGAAATCAGTCCGTTCTCGTCATTTGTTATCGAATCGACTTAAAGCCAGATCGTCACATTGGCCGCTTTTCTCTCAGAGACGGTTACATTTATCGTCTGCAAAGCTATGTCGCTTGCTGCGGTAGGTGGAGACATTAAAAGCATAATACTAGAACACGTATGAAGCTTCTAAATTGAAGCAATAGTGAGTAAGAAGCAGTACAATTCAAGTTTTGGTTATCGATTATTGATTTTTAGCCGGCTTTGGTGCCTTGGACATGAGGTGGAACCTTAAGATTTTGCATGAAAGGAGGACTAGTAGCCGCGTTGCACGGGAGAATGTGAAAAGGGTTCATATGTAGAGAAAACCTGAGAAATCAGTCTGTTTTCGTAATTTGTTATCGAATCGACTTAAAGCCAGATCGCCACATTGGCCGCTCTTCTCTCTGAAACGGTTACATTTATCGTGTGCAAAGCTATGTCGCGGGCTGCAGTATGCGGAGACACTGAAAGAACCATAGTAGAAAACAGAAGAAGCTTCGAAGTTGAAGCTATAGCCAGTAAGAAGCAGTACAATTCAAGTTTTGGTTATCGATTATTGATTTTTAGGCGGGTTTGGTGCTTTGGACATGAGGTGGAACATTAAGATTTTGCATGAAAGGAGGACTAGCACCCGCGTTGCACGGGAGTATGTGAAAAGTAAAAACCTGAGAAATCAGTCCGTTCTCGTCATTTGTTATCGAATCGACTTAAAGCCAGATCGTCACATTGGCCGCTTTTCTCTCTGAGACGGTTACATTTATCGTCTGCAAAGCTATGTCGCGTGCTGCGGTATGCGGAGACTCTAAAAGGACCATAGTAGAACACAGAAGAAGCTTCTAAGTTGAAGCAATAGCCAGTAAGAAGGAGTACAATTCAAGTATTGGTTATCGATTATTGATTTTTAGCCGGCTTTGGTGCCTTGGACATGAGGTGGAACCTTAAGATTTTGCATGAAAGGAGGACTAGCAGCCGCGTTGCACGGGAGAATGTGAAAAGGGTTCATATGTAGTAGAAACCTGAGTAATCCGTCCGTTATCGTCATTTGTTATCGAATCGACTTAAAGCCAGATCGTCACATTGGCCGCTTTTCTCTCTGAGACGGTTACATTTATCGTCTGCAAAGCTATGTCGCGTGCTGCGGTATGCGGAGACACTAAAAGCACCATAGTAGAACACAGAAGAAGCTTCTAAGTTGAAGTAATAGCCAGTAAGAAGCAGTACAATTCAAGTTTTGGTTATCGATTATTGATTTTTGGCCGGCTTTGGTGCCTTGGACATGACCTAGGGCCTTAAGATTTTAAATGAAAGGAGGACTAGCAGCCGCGTTGCACGGGAGAATGTGGAAAGGGATCATATGTAGTAAAAACCTGAGAAATCCGTCCGTTATCGTCATTTGTTATCGAATCGACTTAAAGCCAGATCGTCACATTGGCCGCTTTTCCCTCTGAGACGGTTACATTTATCGTCTGCAAAGCTATGTCGCGTGTTGCGGTATGCAGAGACACTGGAAGCACCATAGTAGAACACAGAAGAAGCTTCTAAGTTGTAGTAATAGCCAGTAAGAAGTAGTACAATTCAAGTTTTAGTTGTCGATTATTCACTTTTTAGCCGGCTTTGGTGGCTTGGACATGACCTAGGACCTTAAGATTTAGCATGAAAGGAGGACTAGCAGCCACGTTGCACGGGGGAATGTGAACAGTGTTCATGTGTAGTAATAACCTGAGAAATCCGTCCGTTATCGTCATTTGTTATCGAATCGACTTAAAGCCAGATCGTCACATTGGCCGCTTTTCTCTCTGAGACGGTTACATTTATCGTCTGCAAAGCTATGTCGCGTGTTGCGGTATGCAGAGACACTGAAAGCACCATAGTAGAAAACAAAGAAGCTTCGAAGTTGAAGCAATAGCCAGTAAGAAGCAGTACAATTCAAGTTTTAGTTATCGATTATTGATTTTTAGGCGGGTTTGGTGCCTTGGACATGAGGTGGAACATTAAGATTTTGCATGAAAGGAGGACTAGCAGCCGCGTTGCACGGGAGAATGTGAAAAGTGTTCATATGTAGTAAAAACCTGAGAAATCCGTCCGTTTTCGTCATTTGTTATCGAATCGAATTAAAGCCAGATCGTCACATTGGCTGCTCTCCTCTCTGAGACGGTTACATTTTTCGTCTGCAAAGCTATGTCCCGTAATGCGGTATGCGGAGACACTAAAAGCACCATAGTAGAACACAGAAGAAGCTTCTAAGTTGAAGCAATAGCCAGTAAGAAGCAGTACAATTCAAGTTTTGGATATCGATTATTGATTTTTAGCTGGCCTTGGTGCTTTGGACATGAAGTGGAACCTTAAGATTTTGCATGAAAGGAGAACTAGCACCCGCGTTGCACGGGAGTATGTGAAAAATAAAAACCTGAGAAATCAGTCCGTTATCGTCATTTGTGATCGAATCGATTTAAAGCCAGATCGTCACATTGGCCGCTTTCCTCTCTGAAACGGTAACATTTTTCGTCTGCAAAGCTATGTCCCGTGCTGCGGTATGCGGAGACAGTAAAAGCACCATAGTAGAACACAGAAGAAGCTTCTAAGTTGAAGCAATAGCCAGTAAGAAGCAGTACAATTCAAGTTTTGGTTATCGATTATTGATTTTTAGCCGGCCTTGGTGCTTTGGACATGAAGTGGAACCTTAAGATTTTGCATGAAAGGAGGACTTGCAGCCGTGTTGCACGGGAGAATGTGAAAAGTGTTCATATGTAGTAAAAATCTGAGAAATCCGTCTTTTTTCGTCATTTGTTATCGAATCGACTTAATGCCAGATCGTCACATTGGCCGCTTTTCTCTCTGAGACGGTTACATTTATAGTCTGCAAAGCTATGTCGCGTGGTGCGGTAGGTGGAGACACTAAAAGCATAATAGTAGAACACATAAGAAGCTTCTAAATTGAAGCAATAGTGAGTAAGAAGCAGTACAATTCAAGTTTTGGTTATCGATTATTGATTTTTTGACGGCTTTGGTGCCATGGACATGACCTAGGACTTTAAGATTTTGCATGAAAGGAGGGCTTGCAGCCGTGTTGCACGGGAGAATGTGAAAAGTGTTCATATGTAGTATAAACCTGAGAAATCCGTCCGTTTTCGTCATTTGTTATTGAATCGACTTAAAGCCAGATCGTCACATTGGCCGCTTTTCTTTCTGAGACGGTTACATTTATAGACTGTAAAGCTATGTCGCGTGCTGCGGTATGCGGAGACACTAAAAGCACCATAGTAGAAAACAGAAGAAGCTTCGAAGTTGAAGCAATAGCCAGTAAGAAGCAGTACAATTCAAGTTTTGGTTATCGATTATTGATTTTTAGGCGGGTTTGGTGCCTTGGACATGAGGTTGAACATTAAGACTTTGCATGAAAGGAGGACTAGCAGCCGCGTTGCACGGGAGAATGTGAAAAGTGTTCATATGTAGTAAAAACCTGAGAAATCCGTCCGTTTTCGCCATTTGTTATCGAATCGAATTAAAGCCAGATCGTCACATTGGCCGCATTCCTCTCTGAGACGGTTACATTTTTCATCTGCAAAGCTATGTCCCGTGCTGCGGTATGCGGAGACACTAAAAGCACCATAATAGAACACAGAAGAAGCTTCTAAGTTGAAGCAATAGCCAGAAAGAAGCAGTACAATTCAAGTTTTGGTTATCGATTATTGATTTTTAGCCGGCCTTGGTGCTTTGGACATGAAGTGGAACCTTAAGATATTGCATGAAAGGAGGACTAGAACCCGCGTTGCACGGCAGTATGTAAAAAGTAAAAACCTGAGAAATCAGTCCGTTCTCGTCATTTGTTATCGAATCGACTTAAAGCCAGATCGTCACATTGGCCGCTTTTCTCTCTGAGACGGTTACATTTATCGTCTGCAAAGCTATGTCGCGTGCTGCGGTATGCGGAGACTCTAAAAGGACCATAGTAGAACGCAGAAGAAGCTTCTAAGTTGAAGCAATAGCCAGTAAGAAGCAGTACAATTCAAGTTTTGGTTATCGATTATTAATTTTTGGCCGGCTTTGGTGGCTTAGACATGACCTAGTACCTTAAGATTTTGCATGAGAGGAGGACTAGCAGCCGCGTTGCATGGGAGAATGTGAAAAGGGTTCATATGTAGTAAAAGCCTGAGAAATCCGACAGTTATCGTCCTTTGTCATCGAATCGACTTAAAGCCAGATCGTCACATTGGCCGCTTTTCTCTCTGAGACGGTTACATTTATCGTCTGCAAAGCTATGTCGCGTGCTGCGGTAGGTGGAGACACTAAAAGCATAATAGTAGAACACGTATGAAGCTTCTAAATTGAAGCAATAGTGAGTAAGAAGCAGTACAATTCAAGTTTTGGTTATCGATTATTGATTTTTAGCCGGCTTTGGTGCCTTGGACATGAGGTGGAACATTAAGATTTTGCATGAAAGGAGGACTAGCAGCCGCGTTGCACGGGAGAATGTGAAAAGTGTTCATATGTAGTAAAAACCTGAGAAATCCGTCCGTTTTCGTCATTTGTTATCGAATCGAATTAAAGCCAGATCGTCACATTGGCCGCTCTCCTCTCTGAGACGGTTACATTTTTCGTCTGCAAAGCTATGTCCTGTAATGCGGTATGCGGAGACACTAAAAGCACCATAGTAGAACACAGAAGAAGCTTCTAAGTTGAAGCAATAGCCAGTAAGAAGCAGTACAATTCAAGTTTTGGATATCGATTATTGATTTTTTGCCGGCCTTGGTGCTTTGGACATGAAGTGGAACCTTAAGATTTTGCATGAGAGGAGGACTAGCACCCGCGTTGCACGGGAGTATGTGAAAAATAAAAACCTGAGAAATCAGTGCGTTTTCGTCATTTGTGATCGAATCGATTTAAAGCCAGATCGTCACATTGGCCGCTTTCCTCTCTGAGACGGTAACATATTTCGTCTGCAAGCTATGTCCCGTGCTGCGGTATGCGGAGACACTAAAAGCACCATAGTAGAACACAGAAGAAGCTTCTAAGTTGAAGTAATAGCCAGTAAGAAGTAGTACAATTCAAGTTTTAGTTGTCGATTATTCACTTTTTGCCCGGCTTTGGTGGCTTGGACATGACCTATGACCTTAAGATTCTGCATGAAAGGAGGACTTGCAGCCGTGTTGCACGGGAGAATGTGAAAAGTGTTCATATGTAGTAAAACTCTGAGAAATCCGTCTTTTTTCGTCATTTGTTATCGAATCGACTTAATGCCAGATCGTCACATTGGCCGCTTTTCTCTCTGAGACGGTTACATTTATAGTCTGCAAAGCTATGTCGCGTGGTGCGGTAGGTGGAGACACTAAAAGCATAATAGTAGAACACATAAGAAGCTTCTAAATTGAAGAAATAGTGAGTAAGAAGCAGTACAATTCAAGTTTTGGTTATCGATTATTGATTTTTTGACGGCTTTGGTGCCATGGACATGACCCAGGACGTTAAGATTTTGCATGAAAGGAGGACTTGCAGCCGTGTCGCACGGGAGAATGTGAAAAGTGTTCATATGTAGTATAAACCTGAGAAATCCGTCCGTTTTCGTCATTTGTTATCGAATCGACTTAAAGCCAGATCGTCACATTGGCCGCTTTTCTTTCTGAGACGGTTACATTTATAGTCTGTAAAGCTATGTCGCGTGCTGCGGTATGCGGAAACACTAAAAGCACCATAGTAGAACACATAAGAAGCTTCTAAGTTGAAGCAATAGTCAGTAAGAAGCAGTACAATTCAAGTTTTCGTTATCGATTATTGACTTTTAGCCGGCTTTGGTGGCTTAGACATGACCTAGGACCTGAAGATTTTGCATGAAAGGAGAACTAGCTGCCGCGTTGCACGGGAGAATGTGAAAAGGGTTCATATGTAGTAAAAACCTGAGAAATCCGTCCGTTCTCGTCATTTGTTATCGAATCGACTTAAAGCCAGATCGTCACATTGGCCGCTTTTCTCTCTGAGACGGTTACATTTATCGTCTGCAAAGCTATGTCGCGTGCTGCGGTAACCAGAGACACTAGAACAACCATAGTAGACCACAGAAGAAGCTTCTAAGTGGAAGTAATATCCAGTAAGAAGTAGTACAATTCAAGTTTTAGTTGTCGATTATTCACTTTTTAGCCGGCATTGGTGGCTTGGACATGACCTAGGACCTTAAGATTTTGCATGAAAGGAGGACTTGCAGCCGTGTTGCACGGCGGAATGTGAAAAGTGTTCATATGTAGTACAAACCTGAGAAATCCGTCCGTTTTCGTCATTTGTTATCGAATCGACTTAAAGCCAGATCGTCACATTGACCGCTTTTCTCTCTGAGACGGTTACATTTATAGTCTGCAAAGCTATGTCGCGTGCTGCGGTATGCGGAGACACTGAAAGCACCATAGTAGAAAACAGAAGAAGCTTCGAAGTTGAAGCAATAGCCAGTAAGAAGCAGTACAATTCAAGTTTTGGTTATCGATTATTGATTTTTAGCCGGCCTTGGTGCGTTGGACATGATGTGGAACCTTAAGATTTTGCACGAAAGGAGGACTAGCACCCGCGTTGCACGGGAGTATGTGAAAAGTAAAAACCTGAGAAATCAGTCCGTTCTCGTCATTTGTTATCGATTCGACTTAAAGCCAGATCGTCACATTGGCCGCTTTTCTCTCTGAGACGGTTACATTTATCGTCTGCAAAGCTATGTCGCGTGCTGCGGTATGCAGAGACACTAGAAGCACCATAGTAGAACACAGAAGAAGCTTCTAAGTAGTAGTAATAGCCAGTAAGAAGTAGTACAATTCAAGTTTTAGTTGTCGATTATTCACTTTTTAGCCGGCTTTGGTGGCTTGGACATGACCTAGGACCTTAAGATTTTGCATGAAAGGAGGACTAGCAGCCACGTTGCACGGGGGAATGTGAAAAGTGTTCATGTGTAGTAAAAACCTGAGAAATCCGTCCGTTTTCGTCATTTGTTATCGAATCGACTTAAAGCCAGTTCGTCAGATTGGCCGCTCTTCTCTCTGAATCGGTTACATTTATCGTCTGCAAAGCTGTGTTGCGTGCTGCGGTATGCGGAGACACTAAAAGCACCATAGTAGAACACAGAAGAAGTTTCTAAGTTGAAGCAATAGCCAGCAAGAAGTAGTACAATTCAAGTTCTAGTTGTCGATTATTCACTTTTTAGCCGTCTTTGGTGGCTTGGACATGACCTAGGACCTTAAGATTTTGCATGAAAGGAGGACTAGCAGCCGCGTTGCACGGGAGAATGTGAAAAGGGTTCATATGTAGTAAAAGCCTGAGAAATCCGACAGTTATCGTCATTTGTTATCGAATCGACTTAAAGCCAGATCGTCACATTGGCCGCTTTTCCCTCTGAGACGGTTACATTTATCGTCTGCAAAGCTATGTCGCGTGCTGCGGTAGGTGCAGACACTAAAAGCATAATAGTAGAACACGAATGAAGCTTCTAAATTGAAGCAATAGTGAGTAAGAAGGAGTACAATTCAAGTGTTGGTTATCGATTATTGATTTTTCGCCGGCTTCGGTGCCTTGGACATGAGGTGGAACCTTAAGATTTTGCATGAAAGGAGGACTAGTAGCCGCGTTGCACGGGAGAATGTGAAAAGGGTTCATATGTAGAGAAAACCTGAGAAATCAGTCTGTTTTCGTCATTTGTTATCGAATCGACTTAAAGGCAGATCGTCACATTGGCCGCTCTTCTCTCTGAAACGGTTACATTTATTGTGTGCAAAGCTATGTCGCGGGCTGCGGTATGCGGAGACACTGAAAGCACCATAGTAGAAAACAGAAGAAGCTTCGAAGTTGAAGCAATAGCCAGTAAGAAGCAGTACAATTCAAGTTTTGGTTAGCGATTATTGATTTTTAGGCGGGTTTGGTGCCTTGGACATGAGGTCGAACATTAAGATTTTGCATGAAAGGAGGACTAGCACCCGCGTTGCACGGGAGTATGTGAAAAGTAAAAACCTGAGAAATCAGTCCGTTCTCGTCATTTGTTATCGAATCGACTTAAAGCCAGATCGTCACATTGGCCGCTTTTCTCTCTGAGACGGTTACATTTATCGTCTGCAAAGCTATGTCGCTTGCTGCGGTAGGTGGAGACATTAAAAGCATAATACTAGAACACGTATGAAGTTTCTAAATTGAAGCAATAGTGAGTAAGAAGCAGTACAATTCAAGTTTTGGTTATCGATATTTGATTTTAAGCCGGCTTTGGTGCCTTGGACATGAGGTGGAACCTTAAGATTTTGCATGAAAGGAGGACTAGTAGCCGCGTTGCACGGGAGAATGTGAAAAGGGTTCATATGTAGAGAAAACCTGAGAAATCAGTCTGTTTTCGTCATTTGTTATCGAATCGACTTAAAGCCAGATCGCCACATTGGCCGCTCTTCTCTCTGAAACGGTTACATTTATCGTGTGCAAAGCTATGTCGCGGGCTGCAGTATGCGGAGACACTGAAAGAACCATAGTAGAAAACAGAAGAAGCTTCGAAGTTGAAGCTATAGCCAGTAAGAAGCAGTACAATTCAAGTTTTGGTTATCGATTATTGATTTTTAGGCGGGTTTGGTGCTTTGGACATGAGGTGGAACATTAAGATTTTGCATGAAAGGAGGACTAGCACCCGCGTTGCACGGGAGTATGTGAAAAGTAAAAACCTGAGAAATCAGTCCGTTCTCGTCATTTGTTATCGAATCGACTTAAAGCCAGATCGTCACATTGGCCGCTTTTCTCTCTGAGACGGTTACATTTATCGTCTGCAAAGCTATGTCGCGTGCTGCGGTATGCGGAGACTCTAAAAGGACCATAGTAGAACACAGAAGAAGCTTCTAAGTTGAAGCAATAGCCAGTAAGAAGGAGTACAATTCAAGTATTGGTTATCGATTATTGATTTTTAGCCGGCTTTGGTGCCTTGGACATGAGGTGGAACCTTAAGATTTTGCATGAAAGGAGGACTAGCAGCCGCGTTGCACGGGAGAACGTGAAAAGGGTTCATATGTAGTAGAAACCTGAGTAATCCGTCCGTTATCGTCATTTGTTATCGAATCGACTTAAAGCCAGATCGTCACATTGGCCGCTTTTCTCTCTGAGACGGTTACATTTATCGTCTGCAAAGCTATGTCGCGTGCTGCGGTATGCGGAGACACTAAAAGCACCATAGTAGAACACAGAAGAAGCTTCTTAGTTGAAGTAATAGCCAGTAAGAAGCAGTACAATTCAAGTTTTGGTTATCGATTATTGATTTTTGGCCGGCTTTGGTGCCTTGGACATGACCTAGGGCCTTAAGATTTTAAATGAAAGGAGGACTAGCAGCCGCGTTGCACGGGAGAATGTGGAAAGGGTTCATATGTAGTAAAAACCTGAGAAATCCGTCCGTTATCGTCATTTGTTATCGAATCGACTTAAAGCCAGATCGTCACATTGGCCGCTTTTCTCTCTGAGACGGTTACATTTATCGTCTGCAAAGCTATGTCGCGTGTTGCGGTATGCAGAGACACTGGAAGCACCATAGTAGAACACAGAAGAAGCTTCTAAGTTGTAGTAATAGCCAGTAAGAAGTAGTACAATTCAAGTTTTAGTTGTCGATTATTCACTTTTTAGCCGGCTTTGGTGGCTTGGACATGACCTAGGACCTTAAGATTTAGCATGAAAGGAGGACTAGCAGCCACGTTGCACGGGGGAATGTGAACAGTGTTCATGTGTAGTAATAACCTGAGAAATCCGTCCGTTATCGTCATTTGTTATCGAATCGACTTAAAGCCAGATCGTCACATTGGCCGCTTTTCTCTCTGAGACGGTTACATTTATCGTCTGCAAAGCAATGTCGCGTGTTGCGGTATGCAGAGACACTGAAAGCACCATAGTAGAAAACAAAGAAGCTTCGAAGTTGAAGCAATAGCCAGTAAGAAGCAGTACAATTCAAGTTTTAGTTATCGATTATTGATTTTTAGGCGGGTTTGGTGCCTTGGACATGAGGTGGAACATTAAGATTTTGCATGAAAGGAGGACTAGCAGCCGCGTTGCACGGGAGAATGTGAAAAGTGTTCATATGTAGTAAAAACCTGAGAAATCCGTCCGTTTTCGTCATTTGTTATCGAATCGAATTAAAGCCAGATCGTCACATTGGCCGCTCTCCTCTCTGAGACGGTTACATTTTTCGTCTGCAAAGCTATGTCCCGTAATGCGGTATGCGGAGACACTAAAAGCACCATAGTAGAACACAGAAGAAGCTTCTAAGTTGAAGCAATAGCCAGTAAGAAGCAGTACAATTCAAGTTTTGGATATCGATTATTGATTTTTAGCTGGCCTTGGTGCTTTGGACATGAAGTGGAACCTTAAGATTTTGCATGAAAGGAGAACTAGCACCCGCGTTGCACGGGAGTATGTGAAAAATAAAAACCTGAGAAATCAGTCCGTTATCGTCATTTGTGATCGAATCGATTTAAAGCCAGATCGTCACATTGGCCGCTTTCCTCTCTGAAACGGTAACATTTTTCGTCTGCAAAGCTATGTCCCGTGCTGCGGTATGCGGAGACAGTAAAAGCACCATAGTAGAACACAGAAGAAGCTTCTAAGTTGAAGCAATAGCCAGTAAGAAGCAGTACAATTCAAGTTTTGGTTATCGATTATTGATTTTTAGCCGGCCTTGGTGCTTTGGACATGAAGTGGAACCTTAAGATTTTGCATGAAAGGAGGACTTGCAGCCGTGTTGCACGGGAGAATGTGAAAAGTGTTCATATGTAGTAAAAATCTGAGAAATCCGTCTTTTTTCGTCATTTGTTATCGAATCGACTTAATGCCAGATCGTCACATTGGCCGCTTTTCTCTCTGAGACGGTTACATTTATAGTCTGCAAAGCTATGTCGCGTGGTGCGGTAGGTGGAGACACTAAAAGCATAATAGTAGAACACATAAGAAGCTTCTAAATTGAAGCAATAGTGAGTAAGAAGCAGTACAATTCAAGTTTTGGTTATCGATTATTGATTTTTTGACGGCTTTGGTGCCATGGACATGACCTAGGACTTTAAGATTTTGCATGAAAGGAGGGCTTGCAGCCGTGTTGCACGGGAGAATGTGAAAAGTGTTCATATGTAGTATAAACCTGAGAAATCCGTCCGTTTTCGTCATTTGTTATTGAATCGACTTAAAGCCAGATCGTCACATTGGCCGCTTTTCTTTCTGAGACGGTTACATTTATAGACTGTAAAGCTATGTCGCGTGCTGCGGTATGCGGAGACACTAAAAGCACCATAGTAGAAAACAGAAGAAGCTTCGAAGTTGAAGCAATAGCCAGTAAGAAGCAGTACAATTCAAGTTTTGGTTATCGATTATTGATTTTTAGGCGGGTTTGGTGCCTTGGACATGAGGTTGAACATTAAGACTTTGCATGAAAGGAGGACTAGCAGCCGCGTTGCACGGGAGAATGTGAAAAGTGTTCATATGTAGTAAAAACCTGAGAAATCCGTCCGTTTTCGCCATTTGTTATCGAATCGAATTAAAGCCAGATCGTCACATTGGCCGCTTTCCTCTCTGAGACGGTTACATTTTTCATCTGCAAAGCTATGTCCCGTGCTGCGGTATGCGGAGACACTAAAAGCACCATAATAGAACACAGAAGAAGCTTCTAAGTTGAAGCAATAGCCAGAAAGAAGCAGTACAATTCAAGTTTTGGTTATCGATTATTGATTTTTAGCCGGCCTTGGTGCTTTGGACATGAAGTGGAACCTTAAGATATTGCATGAAAGGAGGACTAGAACCCGCGTTGCACGGCAGTATGTAAAAAGTAAAAACCTGAGAAATCAGTCCGTTCTCGTCATTTGTTATCGAATCGACTTAAAGCCAGATCGTCACATTGGCCGCTTTTCTCTCTGAGACGGTTACATTTATCGTCTGCAAAGCTATGTCGCGTGCTGCGGTATGCGGAGACTCTAAAAGGACCATAGTAGAACGCAGAAGAAGCTTCTAAGTTGAAGCAATGGCCAGTAAGAAGCAGTACAATTCAAGTTTTGGTTATCGATTATTAATTTTTGGCCGGCTTTGGTGGCTTAGACATGACCTAGTACCTTAAGATTTTGCATGAGAGGAGGACTAGCAGCCGCGTTGCATGGGAGAATGTGAAAAGGGTTCATATGTAGTAAAAGCCTGAGAAATCCGACAGTTATCGTCCTTTGTCATCGAATCGACTTAAAGCCAGATCGTCACATTGGCCGCTTTTCTCTCTGAGACGGTTACATTTATCGTCTGCAAAGCTATGTCGCGTGCTGCGGTAGGTGGAGACACTAAAAGCATAATAGTAGAACACGTATGAAGCTTCTAAATTGAAGCAATAGTGAGTAAGAAGCAGTACAATTCAAGTTTTGGTTATCGATTATTGATTTTTAGCCGGCTTTGGTGCCTTGGACATGAGGTGGAACATTAAGATTTTGCATGAAAGGAGGACTAGCAGCCGCGTTGCACGGGAGAATGTGAAAAGTGTTCATATGTAGTAAAAACCTGAGAAATCCGTCCGTTTTCGTCATTTGTTATCGAATCGAATTAAAGCCAGATCGTCACATTGGCCGCTCTCCTCTCTGAGACGGTTACATTTTTCGTCTGCAAAGCTATGTCCTGTAATGCGGTATGCGGAGACACTAAAAGCACCATAGTAGAACACAGAAGAAGCTTCTAAGTTGAAGCAATAGCCAGTAAGAAGCAGTACAATTCAAGTTTTGGATATCGATTATTGATTTTTTGCCGGCCTTGGTGCTTTGGACATGAAGTGGAACCTTAAGATTTTGCATGAGAGGAGGACTAGCACCCGCGTTGCACGGGAGTATGTGAAAAATAAAAACCTGAGAAATCAGTGCGTTTTCGTCATTTGTGATCGAATCGATTTAAAGCCAGATCGTCACATTGGCCGCTTTCCTCTCTGAGACGGTAACATATTTCGTCTGCAAGCTATGTCCCGTGCTGCGGTATGCGGAGACACTAAAAGCACCATAGTAGAACACAGAGAAGCTTCTAAGTTGAAGTAATAGCCAGTAAGAAGTAGTACAATTCAAGTTTTAGTTGTCGATTATTCACTTTTTGCCCGGCTTTGGTGGCTTGGACATGACCTATGACCTTAAGATTCTGCATGAAAGGAGGACTTGCAGCCGTGTTGCACGGGAGAATGTGAAAAGTGTTCATATGTAGTAAAACTCTGAGAAATCCGTCTTTTTTCGTCATTTGTTATCGAATCGACTTAATGCCAGATCGTCACATTGGCCGCTTTTCTCTCTGAGACGGTTACATTTATAGTCTGCAAAGCTATGTCGCGTGCTGCGGTAACCAGAGACACTAGAACAACCATAGTAGACCACAGAAGAAGCTTCTAAGTGGAAGTAATATCCAGTAAGAAGTAGTACAATTCAAGTTTTAGTTGTCGATTATTCACTTTTTAGCCGGCATTGGTGGCTTGGACATGACCTAGGACCTTAAGATTTTGCATGAAAGGAGGACTTGCAGCCGTGTTGCACGGCGGAATGTGAAAAGTGTTCATATGTAGTACAAACCTGAGAAATCCGTCCGTTTTCGTCATTTGTTATCGAATCGACTTAAAGCCAGATCGTCACATTGACCGCTTTTCTCTCTGAGACGGTTACATTTATAGTCTGCAAAGCTATGTCGCGTGCTGCGGTATGCGGAGACACTGAAAGCACCATAGTAGAAAACAGAAGAAGCTTCGAAGTTGAAGCAATAGCCAGTAAGAAGCAGTACAATTCAAGTTTTGGTTATCGATTATTGATTTTTAGCCGGCCTTGGTGCGTTGGACATGATGTGGAACCTTAAGATTTTGCACGAAAGGAGGACTAGCACCCGCGTTGCACGGGAGTATGTGAAAAGTAAAAACCTGAGAAATCAGTCCGTTCTCGTCATTTGTTATCGATTCGACTTAAAGCCAGATCGTCACATTGGCCGCTTTTCTCTCTGAGACGGTTACATTTATCGTCTGCAAAGCTATGTCGCGTGCTGCGGTATGCAGAGACACTAGAAGCACCATAGTAGAACACAGAAGAAGCTTCTAAGTAGTAGTAATAGCCAGTAAGAAGTAGTACAATTCAAGTTTTAGTTGTCGATTATTCACTTTTTAGCCGGCTTTGGTGGCTTGGACATGACCTAGGACCTTAAGATTTTGCATGAAAGGAGGACTAGCAGCCACGTTGCACGGGGGAATGTGAAAAGTGTTCATGTGTAGTAAAAACCTGAGAAATCCGTCCGTTTTCGTCATTTGTTATCGAATCGACTTAAAGCCAGTTCGTCAGATTGGCCGCTCTTCTCTCTGAATCGGTTACATTTATCGTCTGCAAAGCTGTGTTGCGTGCTGCGGTATGCGGAGACACTAAAAGCACCATAGTAGAACACAGAAGAAGTTTCTAAGTTGAAGCAATAGCCAGCAAGAAGTAGTACAATTCAAGTTCTAGTTGTCGATTATTCACTTTTTAGCCGTCTTTGGTGGCTTGGACATGACCTAGGACCTTAAGATTTTGCATGAAAGGAGGACTAGCAGCCGCGTTGCACGGGAGAATGTGAAAAGGGTTCATATGTAGTAAAAGCCTGAGAAATCCGACAGTTATCGTCATTTGTTATCGAATCGACTTAAAACCAGATCGTCACATTGGCCGCTTTTCCCTCTGAGACGGTTACATTTATCGTCTGCAAAGCTATGTCGCGTGCTGCGGTAGGTGCAGACACTAAAAGCATAATAGTAGAACACGAATGAAGCTTCTAAATTGAAGCAATAGTGAGTAAGAAGGAGTACAATTCAAGTGTTGGTTATCGATTATTGATTTTTCGCCGGCTTCGGTGCCTTGGACATGAGGTGGAACCTTAAGATTTTGCATGAAAGGAGGACTAGTAGCCGCGTTGCACGGGAGAATGTGAAAAGGGTTCATATGTAGAGAAAACCTGAGAAATCAGTCTGTTTTCGTCATTTGTTATCGAATCGACTTAAAGCCAGATCGTCACATTGGCCGCTCTTCTCTCTGAAACGGTTACATTTATTGTGTGCAAAGCTATGTCGCGGGCTGCGGTATGCGGAGACACTGAAAGCACCATAGTAGAAAACAGAAGAAGCTTCGAAGTTGAAGCAATAGCCAGTAAGAAGCAGTACAATTCAAGTTTTAGTTAGCGATTATTGATTTTTAGGCGGGTTTGGTGCCTTGGACATGAGGTCGAACATTAAGATTTTGCATGAAAGGAGGACTAGCACCCGCGTTGCACGGGAGTATGTGAAAAGTAAAAACCTGAGAAATCAGTCCGTTCTCGTCATTTGTTATCGAATCGACTTAAAGCCAGATCGTCACATTGGCCGCTTTTCTCTCTGAGACGGTTACATTTATCGTCTGCAAAGCTATGTCGCTTGCTGCGGTAGGTGGAGACATTAAAAGCATAATACTAGAACACGTATGAAGCTTCTAAATTGAAGCAATAGTGAGTAAGAAGCAGTACAATTCAAGTTTTGGTTATCGATATTTGATTTTTAGCCGGCTTTGGTGCCTTGGACATGAGGTGGAACCTTAAGATTTTGCATGAAAGGAGGACTAGTAGCCGCGTTGCACGGGAGAATGTGAAAAGGGTTCATATGTAGAGAAAACCTGAGAAATCAGTCTGTTTTCGTCATTTGTTATCGAATCGACTTAAAGCCAGATCGCCACATTGGCCGCTCTTCTCTCTGAAACGGTTACATTTATCGTGTGCAAAGCTATGTCGCGGGCTGCAGTATGCGGAGACACTGAAAGAACCATAGTAGAAAACAGAAGAAGCTTCGAAGTTGAAGCTATAGCCAGTAAGAAGCAGTACAATTCAAGTTTTGGTTATCGATTATTGATTTTTAGGCGGGTTTGGTGCTTTGGACATGAGGTGGAACATTAAGATTTTGCATGAAAGGAGGACTAGCACCCGCGTTGCACGGGAGTATGTGAAAAGTAAAAACCTGAGAAATCAGTCCGTTCTCGTCATTTGTTATCGAATCGACTTAAAGCCAGATCGTCACATTGGCCGCTTTTCTCTCTGAGACGGTTACATTTATCGTCTGCAAAGCTATGTCGCGTGCTGCGGTATGCGGAGACTCTAAAAGGACCATAGTAGAACACAGAAGAAGCTTCTAAGTTGAAGCAATAGCCAGTAAGAAGGAGTACAATTCAAGTATTGGTTATCGATTATTGATTTTTAGCCGGCTTTGGTGCCTTGGACATGAGGTGGAACCTTAAGATTTTGCATGAAAGGAGGACTAGCAGCCGCGTTGCACGGGAGAATGTGAAAAGGGTTCATATGTAGTAGAAACCTGAGTAATCCGTCCGTTATCGTCATTTGTTATCGAATCGACTTAAAGCCAGATCGTCACATTGGCCGCTTTTCTCTCTGAGACGGTTACATTTATCGTCTGCAAAGCTATGTCGCGTGCTGCGGTATGCGGAGACACTAAAAGCACCATAGTAGAACACAGAAGAAGCTTCTAAGTTGAAGTAATAGCCAGTAAGAAGCAGTACAATTCAAGTTTTGGTTATCGATTATTGAATTTTGGCCGGCTTTGGTGCCTTGGACATGACCTAGGGCCTTAAGATTTTAAATGAAAGGAGGACTAGCAGCCGCGTTGCACGGGAGAATGTGGAAAGGGTTCATATGTAGTAAAAACCTGAGAAATCCGTCCGTTATCGTCATTTGTTATCGAATCGACTTAAAGCCAGATCGTCACATTGGCCGCTTTTCTCTCTGAGACGGTTACATTTATCGTCTGCAAAGCTATGTCGCGTGTTGCGGTATGCAGAGACACTGGAAGCACCATAGTAGAACACAGAAGAAGCTTCTAAGTTGTAGTAATAGCCAGTAAGAAGTAGTACAATTCAAGTTTTAGTTGTCGATTATTCACTTTTTAGCCGGCTTTGGTGGCTTGGACATGACCTAGGACCTTAAGATTTAGCATGAAAGGAGGACTAGCAGCCACGTTGCACGGGGGAATGTGAACAGTGTTCATGTGTAGTAATAACCTGAGAAATCCGTCCGTTATCGTCATTTGTTATCGAATCGACTTAAAGCCAGTTCGTCAGATTGGCCGCTCTTCTCTCTGAATCGGTTACATTTATCGTCTGCAAAGCTGTGTCGCGTGCTGCGGTATGCGGAGACACTAAAAGCACCATAGTAGAACACAGAAGAAGTTTCTAAGTTGAAGCGATAGCCAGCAAGAAGTAGTACAATTCAAGTTTTAGTTGTCGATTATTCACTTTTCAGCCGTCTTTGGTGGCTTGGACATGACCTAGGACTTTAAGATTTTGCATGAACGGAGGACTAGCAGCCGCGTTGCATGGGAGAATGTGAAAAGGGTTCATATGTAGTAAAAGCCTGAGAAATCCGACAGTTATCGTCATTTGTTATCGAATCGACTTAAAGCCAGATCGTCACATTGGCCGCTTTTCTCTCTGAGACGGTTACATTTATCGTCTGCAAAGCTATGTCGCGTGTTGCGGTAGGTGGAGACCATAAAAGCATAATAGTAGAACACGTATGAAGCTTCTAAATTTATGCAATAGTGAGTAAGAAGCAGTACAATTCAAGTTTTGGTTATCGATTATTGATTTTTAGCCGGCTTTGGTGCCTTGGACATGAGGTGGAACTTTAAGATTTTGCATGAAAGGAGGAATAGTAGCCGCTTTGCACGGGAGAATGTGAAAAGGGTTCATATGTAGAGATAACCTGAGAAATCAGTCTGTTTTCGTCATTTGTTATCGAATCGACTTAAAGCCAGATCGTCACATTGGCCGCTCTTCTCTCTGAAACGGTTACATTTATCGTGTGCAAAGCTATGTCGCGTGCTGCGGTATGCGGAGACACTGAAAGCACCATAGTAGAAAACAGAAGAAGCTTCGAAGTTAAAGCAATAGCCAGTAAGAAGCAGTACAATTCAAGTTTTGGTTATCGATTATTGATTTTTAGGCGGGTTTGGTGACTTGGACATGAGGTGGAACATTAAGATTTTGCATGAAAGGAGGACCAGCAGCCGCGTTGCACGGGAGAATGTGAAAAGTGTTCATATGTAGTAAAAACCTGAGAAATCCGTCCGTATTCGTCATTTGTTATCGAATCGAATTAAAGCCAGATCGTCACATTGGCCGCTCTCCTCTCTGAGACGGTTACATTTTTCGTCTGCAAAGTTATGTCCCGTGCTGCGGTATGCGGAGACACTAAAAGCACCAGAGTAGAACACAGAAGAAGCTTCTAAGTTGAAGCAACAGCCAGTAAGAAGCAGTACAATTCAAGTTTTGGTTATCGATTATTGATTTTTAGCCGGCCTTGGTGCTTTGGACATGAAGTGGAATCTTAAAATTTTGCATGAAAGGAGGACAGCACCCGCGTTGCACGGGAGTATGTGAAAAGTAAAAACCTGAGAAATCAGTCCGTTCTCGTCATTTGTTATCGAATCGACTTAAAGCCAGATCGTCACATTGGACGCTTTTCTCTCTGAGACGGTTACATTTATCGTCTGCAAAGCTATGTCGCGTGCTGCGGTAAGCGGAGACTCTAAAAGGACCATAGTAGAACACAGAAGAAGCTTCTAAGTTGAAGCAATAGCCAGTAAGAAGGAGTACAATTCAAGTATTGGTTATCGGTTATTGATTTTTAGCCGGCTTTGGTGCCTTGGACATGAGGTGGAACCTTAAGATTTTGCATGAAAGGAGGACTAGCAGCCGCGTTGCACGGGAGAATGTGAAAAGGGTTCATATGTAGTATAAACCTGAGAAATCCGGCCGTTTTCGACATTTGTTATCGAATCGACTTAAAGCCAGATCGTCACATTGGCCGCTTTTCTCTCTGAGACGGTTACATTTATCGTCTGCAAAGCTATGTCGCGTGCTGCGGTATGCGGAGACACTAAAAGCACCATAGTAGAACACAGAAGAAGCTTCTAAGTTGAAGTAATAGCCAGTAAGAAGTAGTACAATTCAAGTTTTAGTTGTCGATTATTCACTTTTTAGCCGGCTTTGGTGGCTTGGACATGACCTAGGACCTTAGGATTTTGCATGAAAGGAGGACTTGCAGCCGTGTTGCACGGGAGAATGTGAAAAGTGTTTATATGTAGCAGAAACCTGAGAAATCCGTCCGTTTTTGTCATTTGTTATCGAATCGACTTAAAGCCAGATCGTCACATTGCCCGCTCTTCTCTCTGAAACGGTTGTACTTATCGTCTGCAGAGCTATGTCGCGTGTTGCAGTATGCGGAGACACTAAAAGCACCATAGTAGAACACAGATGAAGCTTCTAAGTTGATGTAATAGCCAGTAATAAGTATTACAATTCAAGTTATAGGTATCGATTATTGACTTTTTAACTGGCTTTGGTGCCTTGGACATGAAATAGGGCTATAAGATACTGCTTGAAAGGAGGACTAGCTGCCGCCTTACACGGGAGAATGTGAAAAGTGATCATATGTAGTAAAAATCTGGTGCCTTGGACATAAGCTAGGACCTTAAGATTCTGCATGAAAGGTGGACTAGCAGCCGCGTTGCACGGGAGAATGTGAAAAGTGTTCATATGTAGTAAAAACCTGATAAACCGTCCGTTTTCGTCATTTCTCATCAAATCGACTTAAAGCCAGATCGTCACATTGGCCGCTCTTCTGTCTGAGACGGTTACATTTATCGTCTGCAAAGCTATGGCGCGTGCTGCGGTATGCGGAGACACTAAAATCACCATAGTAGAACACAGATGAAGCATCTAAGTTGATGTAATAGCCAGTAGGCAGTAGTACAATTCAAGTTTTAGGTATCGATTATTGACTTTTTAGCTGGCTTTGGTGCCTTGGACATAAGCTAGGACCTTAAGATTCTGCATGAAAGGAGGACTTCCAGCCGAGTTGCACGCGAGAATGTGAAAAGTGTTCATATGTAGTAAAAACCTGAGAAATCCGTCCGTTTTCGTCATTTGTTATCGAATCAACTTAAATCTAGATCGTCGCATTGGCCGCTCTTCTCTCTGAAACGGTTGTACTTATCGTCTGCAAAGCTATGTCGCGTGCTGCGGTATGCGGAGACACAAAAAGCACCATAGTAGAACACAGATGAAGCTTCTAAGTTGATGTAATAGCTAGTAAGAAGAAGTACAATTCAAGTTTTACTTATCGATTATTGAGTTTTTAGCTGGCTTTGGTTCCTTGGAAATGAACTAGGACCTTAACATTTTGCTTGAAAGGAGGACTAGCAGCCGAGTTGCACGGGAGAATGTGAAAAGTGTTCATAAGTCGTATAAACCTGAGAAATCCGTCCGTTTTCGTCATTTGTTATCGAATCGACTTAAAGCCAGATCGTCACATCGGCCGCTCATCTCCCTGGAACGGTTACATATATCATCTGCAAAGTTATGTCGCGTGCCGCGGTATGCGTAGACACTAAAAGCATCATAGTAGAAGACAGATGAAACTTCTAAGTTGATGTAATAGCCAGTAAGAAGTAGTACAATTCTAGTTTTAGTTATGGATTATTGACTTTTTAGCCGGCTTTAGTGCCTTGGACATGAGCTAGGACCTTAAGATTTTGCATGAAAGGAGGACTAGCAGCCGCGTTACACGGGAGAATGTGAAAAGTGTTCATATGTACCAAAAACCTCAGAAATCCGTCCGTTTTTGTCATTTGTTATCGAATCGACTTAAAGCCAGATCGTCACATTGGCCGCTCTTCTCTCTGAAACGGTTGTACTTATCGTCCGCAAAGCTATGTCGCGTGCTGCGGCATGCGGAGACACTAAAAGCACCATAGTAGAACACAGATGAAGCTTCTAAGATGATGTAATAGCCATTAAGAAGTAGTACAATTCAAGTGTTAGGGATCGATAATTGACTTTTTAACTGGCTTTGGTGCCTTGGACATGAGATAGGACCATAAGATACTGCTTGAAAGGAGGACTAGCAGCCGAGTTGCACAGGAGAATGTGAAAAGTGTTCATATGTAGTAAAAACCTGACAAATCCGTCCGTTTTCGTCATTTGTTATCGAATCGACTTAGAGCCAGATCGTCACATTGGCCGCTCTTCTCTCTGAAACGGTTGTACTTATCGTCCGCAAAGCTATGTCGCGTGCTGCGGCATGCGGAGACACTAAAAGCACCATAGTAGAACACATATGAAGCTTCTAAGATGATGTAATAGCCAGTAAGAAGTAGTACAATTCAAGTTTTAGGTATCGATTATTTACTTTTTTCCCTTCTTTGGTGTCTTGGACATGAGCTAGGAACTTAAGATTTTGCATGAAAGGAGGACTAGCAGCCGCGTTACACGGGAGAATGTGAAAAGTGTTCATATGTAGTAAAAACCTGAAAAATCCGTCCGTTTTCGTCATTTGTTATCGAATCGACTTAGAGCCAGATCGTCACATTGGCCGCTCTTCTCTCTCAAACGGTTGTACTTATCGTCCGCAAAGCTATGTCGCGTGCTGCGGCATGCGGACACACTAAAAGCACCATAGTAGAACACAGATGAAGCTTCTAAGTTGATGTAATAGCCAGCAAGAAGTATTACAATTCAAGTTTCAGGTATCGATTACTGACTTTTTAGCTGGCTTTGGTGCCTTGGACATGAGCTAGGACCTTAAGATTCTGCATGAAAGGAGGACTAGCAGCCGAGTTGCACGGGAGAATGTGAAAAGTGTTCAAATGTAGTAAAAACCTGAGAAATCCGTCCGTTTTCGTCATTTGTTAAAGAATCGACTTAAAGCCAGATCGTCACATTGGCCGCTCTTCTCTCTGAAACGGTTGTACTTATCGTCTGCAAAGCTATGTCGCGTGCTGCGGCATGCGGAGACACTAAAAGCACCATAGTAGAACACAGATGAAGCTTCTAAGATGATGTAATAGCCAGTAAGAAGTAGTACAATTCAAGTTTTAGGTATCGATTATTGACTTTTTACCCTTCTTTGGTGTCTTGGACATGAGCTAGGAACTTAAGATTTAGCATGAAAGGAGGACTAGCAGCCGCGTTACACGGGAGAATGTGAAAAGTGTTCTAATGTAGTAAAAACCTGAGAGATCCGTCCGTTTTCGTCATTTGTTATCGAATCGACTTAGAGCCAGATCGTCACATTGGCCGCTCTTCTCTCTGAAACGGTTGTACTTATCGTCCGCAAAGCTATGTCGCGTGCTGCGGCATGCGGAGACACTAAAAGCACCATAGTAGAACACAGAGGAAGCCTCTAAGATGATGTAATAGCCATTAAGAAGTAGTACAATTCAAGTGTTAGGGATCGATAATTGACTTTTTAACTGGCTTTGGTGCCTTGGACATGAGATAGGACCATAAGATACTGCTTGAAAGGAGGACTAGCAGCCGAGTTGCACAGGAGAATGTGAAAAGTGTTCATATGTAGTAAAAACCTGACAAATCCGTCCGTTTTCGTCATTTGTTATCGAATCGTCTTAAAGCCAGATCGTCACATTGTCCGCTCTTCTCTCTGAAACGGTTGTACTTATCGTCTGCAAAGCTATGTCGCGTGCTGCGGCATGCGGAGATACTAAAAGCACCATAGTAGAACACAGATGAAGCTTCTAAGATGATGTAATAGCCAGTAAGAAGTAGTACAATTCAAGTTTTAGGTATCGATTATTGACTTTTTACCCTTCTTTGGTGTCTTGGACATGAGCTAGGAACTTAAGATTCTGCATGAAAGGAGGACTAGCAGCCGCGTTACACGGGAGAATGTGAAAAGTGTTCATATGTAGTAAAAACCTGAGAAATCCGTCCGTTTTCGTCATTTGTTATCGAATCGACTTAGAGCCAGATCGTCACATTGGCCGCTCTTCTCTCTGAAACGGTTGTACTTATCGTCCGCAAAGCTATGTCGCGTGCTGCGGCATGCGGAGACACTAAAAGCACCATAGTAGAACACAGATAAAACATCGAAGTTGATGTAATAGCCAGTAAGAAGTTGTACAATTCAAGTTTTAGTTTTGGATTATTGACTTTTCACCCTTCTTTGGTGAGTCGCACATGAGCTAGGACCTTAAGATATTGGATGAAAGGATGACTAGCAGCCGCGTTGCACACTAGAATGTGAAAAGTGTTCATATGTAGTAAAAACCTGAGAAATCCGTCCGTTTTCGTCATTTGTTATCGAATCGACTTAAAGCCAGATCGTCACATTGCCCGCTCTTCTCTCTGAAACGGTTGTACTTATCGTCTGCAAAGCTATGTCGCTTGCTGCGGTATGCGGAGACACTAAAAGCACCATAGTAGAACACAGATGAAGCTTCTAAGTTGATGTAATAGCCAGCAATAAGTATTACAATTCAAGTTATAGGTATAGATTATTAACTTTTTAACTTTGTTTGGTGCCTTGGACATGAGATAGGACTATAAGATACTGCTTGAAAGGAGGACTAGCAGCCGCCTTACACGGGAGAATGTGAAAAGTGATCATATGTAGTAAAAACCTGGTGCCTTGGACATAAGCTAGGACCTTAAGATTCTGCATGAAAGGTGGACTAGCAGCCGCGTTGCACGGGAGAATGTGAAAAGTGTTCATATGTAGTAAAAACCTGAGAAACCGTCCGTTTTCGTCATTTCTTATCAAATCGACTTAAAGCCAGATCGTCACATTGGCCGCTCTTCGGTCTGAGACGGTTACATTTATCGTCTGCAAAGCTATGGCGCGTGCTGCGGTATGCGGAGACAGTAAAATCACCATAGTAGAACACAGATGAAGCATCTAAGTTGATGTAATAGCCAGTATTCAGTAGTACAATTCAAATTTTAGGTATCGATTATTGACTTTTTAGCTGGCTTTGGTGCCTTGGACATAAGCTAGGACCTTAAGATTCTGCATGAAAGGAGGACTTCCAGCCGAGTTGCACGCGAGAATGTGAAAAGTGTTCATATGTAGTAAAAACCTGAGAAATCCGTCCGTTTTCGTCATTTGTTATCGAATCGACTGAAATCTAGATCGTCACATTGGCCGCTCTTCTCTCTGAAACGGTTGTACTTATTGTCTGCAAAGCTATGTCGCGTGCTGCGGTATGCGGAGACACAAAAACCACCATAGTAGAACACAGATGAAGCTTCTAAGTTGATGTAATAGCTAGTAAGAAGAAGTACAATTCAAGTTTTACTTATCGATTATTGAGTTTTTAGCTGGCTTTGGTTCGTTGGACATGAACTAGGACCTTAACATTTTGCTTGAAAGGAGGACTAGCAGCCGAGTTGCACGGGAGAACGTGAAAAGTGTTCATATGTAGTAAAAATCTGAGAAATCCGTGCGTTTTCGTCACTTGTTGTCGAATCGACTTAAAGCCAGATCGTCACATTGGCCGCTCTTCTGTCTGAAACGGTTACATTTATCGTCTGCAAAGCTATGTCGCCTGCTGCGGTATGCGTAGACACTAAAAGCACCATAGTAGAAGACAGATGAAACTTCTACGTTGATGGAATAGTCAGTAAGAAGTTGTATAATTCTAGTTTTAGTTATCGATTATTGACTTTTCACCCTTCTTTGGTGCCTTGGACATAAGCTAGGAATTAACATTTTGCATGAAAGGAGGACTAGCAGCCGCGTTGCACGGGAGATTGTGAAAAGTGTTCATATGTAGTAAAAACGTGAGAAATTCGTCCGTTTTCGTCATTTGTTATCGAATCGACTTAAAGCCAGATCGTCACATTGGCCGCTCTTCTGTCTGAAACGATTACATTTATCGTCTGCAAAGCTATGTCGCGTGCTGCGGTATGTGGAGATACTAAAAGCACCATAGTAGAAGACAGATGAAACTTCTAAGTTGATGTAATAGTCAGTAAGAAGTTGTATAATTCTAGTTTTAGTTATCGATTATTGACTTTTCACCCTTCTTTGGTGCCTTATACATGAGCTAGGAATTTAAGATTTTGCATGAAAGGAGGACTAGCAGCCGCGTTACACGGGAGAATGTGAAAAGTGTTCATATGTAGCAAAAACCTGAGAAATCCGTCAGTTTTCGTCATTTGTTATCGAATCGACTTAAAGCCAGATCGTCACATTGGCCGCTCTTCTCTCTGAAACGGTTGTACGTATCGTCTGCAAAGCTATGTCGCGTGCTGCGGTACGCGGAGACACTAAAAGCACCATAGTAGAACACAGATGAAGCTCTTAAGTTGATGTAATAGCTAGTAAGAAGTAGTACAATTCAAGTTTTAGGTATCGATTATTGACTTTTTACCCTTCTTTGGTGCGTTGGACATGAGCTAGGACCTTAACATTTTGCTTAAAAGGAGGACTAGCAGCCGAATTGCACGGGAGAATGTGAAAAGTGTTCATATGTAGTAAAAACCTGAAAAATCCGTCCGTTTTCGTCACTTGTTGTCGAATCGACTTAAAGCCAGATCGTCACATTGCCCGCTCTTCTCTCTGAAACGGTTGTACTTATCGTCTGCAAAGCTATGGCGCGTGCTGCGGTATGCGGAGACACTAAAATCACCATAGTAGAACACAGATGAAGCTTCTAAGTTGAAGTAATAGCCAGTATTCAGTAGTACAACTCAAGTTTTAGGTATCGATTATTGACTTTTTAGCTGGCTTTGGTGCCTTTTACATAAGCTAGGACCTTAAGATTCTGCATGAAAGGAGGACTTCCAGCCGAGTTGCACGCGAGAATGTGAAAAGTTGTCATATGTAGTAAAAACCTGAGAAATCCGTCCGTTTTCGTCATTTGTTATCGAATCGACTTAAATCTAGATCGTCACATTGGCCGCTCTTCTCTCTGAAACGGTTGTACTTATCGTCTGCAAAGCTATGTCGCGTGCTGCGGTATTCGGAGACACAAAAACCACCATATTAGAACACAGATGAAGCATCTAAGTTGATGTAATAGCCAGTAAGAAGTTGTACAATTCAAGTTTTAGTTATCGATTATTGACTTTTCACCGTTCTTTGGTGAGTCGCACATGAGCTAGGACCTTAAGATTTTGGATGAAAGGATGACTAGCAGCCGCGTTGCACGGGAGAATGTGAAAAGTGTTCATATGTAGTATAAACCTGAGAAATCCGTCCGTTTTCGTCATTTGTTATCGAATCGACGTAACGCGAGATCCTCACATTTGTCTCTGTTCTCTCTGAAACGGTTACATTTATCGTCTGCAAAGCTATGTCGCGTGCTGCGGTATGTGGAGATACTAAAAGCACCATAGTAGAAGACAGATGAAACTTCTAAGTTGATGTAATAGTCATTAAGAAGTTGTATAATTCTAGTTTTAGTTATCGATTATTGACTTTTCACCCTTCTTTGGTGCCTTGGACATGAGCTAGGAATTCAAGATTTTGCATGAAAGGAGGACTAGCAGCCGCGTTACACGGGAGAATGTGAAAAGTGTTTATATGTAGCAGAAACCTGAGAAATCCGTCCGTTTTTGTCATTTGTTATCGAATCGACTTAAAGCCAGATCGTCACATTGCCCGCTCTTCTCTCTGAAACGGTTGTACTTATCGTCTGCAGAGCTATGTCGCGTGCTGCGGTATGCGGAGACACTAAAAGCACCATAGTAGAACACAGATGAAGCTTCTAAGTTGATGTAATAGCCAGTAATAAGTATTACAATTCAAGTTATAAGTATCGATTATTGACTTTTTAACTGGCTTTGGTGCCTTGGACATGAAATAGGACTATAAGATACTGCTTGAAAGGAGGACTAGCAGCCGCCTTACACGGTAGAATGTGAAAAGTGATCATATGTAGTAAAAACCTGGTGCCTTGGACATAAGCTGGGACCTTAAGATTCTGCATGAAAGGTGGACTAGCAGCCGCGTTGCACGGGAGAATGTGAAAAGTGTTCATATGTAGTAAAAACCTGATAAACCGTCCGTTTTCGTCATTTCTCATCAAATCGACATAAAGCCAGATCGTCACATTGGCCGCTCTTCTGTCTGAGACGGTTACATTTATCGTCTGCAAAGCTATGGCGCGTGCTGCGGTATGCGGAGACACTAAAATCACCATAGTAGAACACAGAAGAAGCATCTAAGTTGATGTAATAGCCAGTAGGCAGTAGTACAATTCAAGTTTTAGGTATCGATTATTGACTTTTTAGCTGGCTTTGGTGCCTTGGACATAAGCTAGGACCTTAAGATTCTGCATGAAAGGAGGACTTCCAGCCGAGTTGCACGCGAGAATGTGAAAAGTGTTCATATGTAGTAAAAACCTGAGAAATCCGTCCGTTTTCGTCATTTGTTATCGAATCAACTTAAATCTAGATCGTCGCATTGGCCGCTCTTCTCTCTGAAACGTTTGTACTTATCGTCTGCAAAGCTATGTCGCGTGCTGCGGTATGCGGAGACACAAAAAGCACCATAGTAGAACACAGATGAAGCTTCTAAGTTGATGTAATAGCTAGTAAGAAGAAGTACAATTCAAGTTTTACTTATCGATTATTGAGTTTTTAGCTGGCTTTGGTTCCTTGGAAATGAACTAGGACCTTAACATTTTGCTTGAAAGGAGGACTAGCAGCCGAGTTGCACGGGAGAATGTGAAAAGTGTTCATAAGTCGTATAAACCTGAGAAATCCGTCCGTTTTCGTCATTTGTTATCGAATCGACTTAAAGCCAGATCGTCACATCGGCCGCTCTTCTCTCTGGAACGGTTACATATATCATCTGCAAAGTTATGTCGCGTGCCGCGGTATGCGGAGACACTAAAAGCATCATAGTAGAAGACAGATGAAACTTCTACGTTGATGTAATAGCCAGTAAGAAGTAGTACAATTCTAGTTTTAGTTATGGATTATTGACTTTTTAGCCGGCTTTAGTGCCTTGGACATGAGCTAGGACCTTAAGATTTTGCATGAAAGGAGGACTAGCAGCCGCGTTACACGGGAGAATGTGAAAAGTGTTCAAATGTACCAAAAACCTCAGAAATCCGTCCGTTTTTGTCATTTGTTATCGAATCGACTTAAAGCCAGATCGTCACATTGGCCGCTCTTCTCTCTGAAACGGTTGTACTTATCGTCCGCAAAGCTATGTCGCGTGCTGCGGCATGCGGAGACACTAAAAGTACCATAGTAGAACACAGATGAAGCTTCTAAGATGATGTAATAGCCATTAAGAAGTAGTACAATTCAAGTGTTAGTAATCGATAATTGACTTTTTAACTGGCTTTGGTGCCTTGGACATGAGATAGGACCATAAGATACTGCTTGAAAGGAGGACTAGCAGCCGAGTTGCACAGGAGAATGTGAAAAGTGTTCATACGTAGTAAAAACCTGACAAATCCGTCCGTTTTCGTCATTTGTTATCGAATCGACTTAAATCTAGATCGTCACATTGGCCGCTCTTCTCTCTGAAACGGTTGTACTTATTGTCTGCAAAGCTATGTCGCGTGCTGCGGTATGCGGAGACACAAAAACCACCATAGTAGAACACAGATGAAGCTTCTAAGTTGATGTAATAGCTAGTAAGAAGAAGTACAATTCAAGTTTTACTTATCGATTATTGAGTTTTTAGCTGGCTTTGGTTCGTTGGACATGAACTAGGACCTTAACATTTTGCTTGAAAGGAGGACTAGCAGCCGAGTTGCACGGGAGAATGTGAAAAGTGTTCATATGTAGTAAAAATCTGAGAAATCCGTCCGTTTTCGTCACTTGTTGTCGAATCGACTTAAAGCCAGATCGTCACATTGGCCGCTCTTCTGTCTGAAACGGTTACATTTATCGTCTGCAAAGCTATGTCGCCTGCTGCGGTATGCGTAGACACTAAAAGCACCATAGTAGAAGACAGATGAAACTTCTAAGTTGATGGAATAGTCAGTAAGAAGTTGTATAATTCTAGTTTTAGTTATCGATTATTGACTTTTCACCCTTCTTTGGTGCCTTGGACATAAGCTAGGAATTAACATTTTGCATGAAAGGAGGACTAGCAGCCGCGTTGCACGGGAGATTGTGAAAAGTGTTCATATGTAGTAAAAACGTGAGAAATTCGTCCGTTTTCGTCATTTGTTATCGAATCGACTTAAAGCCAGATCGTCACATTGGCCGCTCTTCTGTCTGAAACGATTACATTTATCGTCTGCAAAGCAATGTCGCGTGCTGCGGTATGTGGAGATACTAAAAGCACCATAGTAGAAGACAGATGAAACTTCTAAGTTGATGTAATAGTCAGTAAGAAGTTGTATAATTCTAGTTTTAGTTATCGATTATTGACTTTTCACCCTTCTTTGGTGCCTTGGACATGAGCTAGGAATTTAAGATTTTGCATGAAAGGAGGACTAGCAGCCGCGTTACACGGGAGAATGTGAAAAGTGTTCATATGTAGCAAAAACCTGAGAAATCCGTCCGTTTTCGTCATTTGTTATCGAATCGACTTAAAGCCAGATCGTCACATTGGCCGCTCTTCTCTCTGAAACGGTTGTACGTATCGTCTGCAAAGCTATGTCGCGTGCTGCGGTACGCGGAGACACTAAAAGCACCATAGTAGAACACAGATGAAGCTCTTAAGTTGATGTAATAGCTAGTAAGAAGTAGTACAATTCAAGTTTTAGGTATCGATTATTGACTTTTTACCCTTCTTTGGTGCGTTGGACATGAGCTAGGACCTTAACATTTTGCTTAAAAGGAGGACTAGCAGCCGAATTGCACGGGAGAATGTGAAAAGTGTTCATATGTAGTAAAAACCTGAAAAATCCGTCCGTTTTCGTCACTTGTTGTCGAATCGACTTAAAGCCAGATCGTCACATTGCCCGCTCTTCTCTCTGAAACGGTTGTACTTATCGTCTGCAAAGCTATGGCGCGTGCTGCGGTATGCGGAGACACTAAAATCACCATAGTAGAACACAGATGAAGCTTCTAAGTTGAAGTAATAGCCAGTATTCAGTAGTACAACTCAAGTTTTAGGTATCGATTATTGACTTTTTAGCTGGCTTTGGTGCCTTTTACATAAGCTAGGACCTTAAGATTCTGCATGAAAGGAGGACTTCTAGCCGAGTTGCACGCGAGAATGTGAAAAGTTGTCATATGTAGTAAAAACCTGAGAAATCCGTCCGTTTTCGTCATTTGTTATCGAATCGACGTAACGCGAGATCCTCACATTTGTCTCTGTTCTCTCTGAAACGGTTACATTTATCGTCTGCAAAGCTATGTCGCGTGCTGCGGTATGTGGAGATACTAAAAGCACCATAGTAGAAGACAGATGAAACTTCTAAGTTGATGTAATAGTCATTAAGAAGTTGTATAATTCTAGTTTTAGTTATCGATTATTGACTTTTCACCCTTCTTTGGTGCCTTGGACATGAGCTAGGAATTCAAGATTTTGCATGAAAGGAGGACTAGCAGCCGCGTTACACGGGAGAATGTGAAAAGTGTTTATATGTAGCAGAAACCTGAGAAATCCGTCCGTTTTTGTCATTTGTTATCGAATCGACTTAAAGCCAGATCGTCACATTGCCCGCTCTTCTCTCTGAAACGGTTGTACTTATCGTCTGCAGAGCTATGTCGCGTGCTGCGGTATGCGGAGACACTAAAAGCACCATAGTAGAACACAGATGAAGCTTCTAAGTTGATGTAATAGCCAGTAATAAGTATTACAATTCAATTTATAAGTATCGATTATTGACTTTTTAACTGGCTTTGGTGCCTTGGACATGAAATAGGACTATAAGATACTGCTTGAAAGGAGGACTAGCAGCCGCCTTACACGGTAGAATGTGAAAAGTGATCATATGTAGTAAAAACCTGGTGCCTTGGACATAAGCTGGGACCTTAAGATTCTGCATGAAAGGTGGACTAGCAGCCGCGTTGCACGGGAGAATGTGAAAAGTGTTCATATGCAGTAAAAACCTGATAAACCGTCCGTTTTCGTCATTTCTCATCAAATCGACTTAAAGCCAGATCGTCACATTGGCCGCTCTTCTGTCTGAGACGGTTACATTTATCGTCTGCAAAGCTATGGCGCGTGCTGCGGTATGCGGAGACACTAAAATCACCATAGTAGAACACAGAAGAAGCATCTAAGTTGATGTAATAGCCAGTAGGCAGTAGTACAATTCAAGTTTTAGGTATCGATTATTGACTTTTTAGCTGGCTTTGGTGCCTTGGACATAAGCTAGGACCTTAAGATTCTGCATGAAAGGAGGACTTCCAGCCGAGTTGCACGCGAGAATGTGAAAAGTGTTCATATGTAGTAAAAACCTGAGAAATCCGTCCGTTTTCGTCATTTGTTATCGAATCAACTTAATTCTAGATCGTCGCATTGGCCGCTCTTCTCTCTGAAACGTTTGTACTTATCGTCTGCAAAGCTATGTCGCGTGCTGCGGTATGCGAAGACACAAAAAGCACCATAGTAGAACACAGATGAAGCTTCTAAGTTGATGTAATAGCTAGTAAGAAGAAGTACAATTCAAGTTTTACTTATCGATTATTGAGTTTTTAGCTGGCTTTGGTTCCTTGGAAATGAACTAGGACCTTAACATTTTGCTTGAAAGGAGGACTAGCAGCCGAGTTGCACGGGAGAATGTGAAAAGTGTTCATAAGTCGTATAAACCTGAGAAATCCGTCCGTTTTCGTCATTTGTTATCGAATCGACTTAAAGCCAGATCGTCACATCGGCCGCTCTTCTCTCTGGAACGGTTACATATATCATCTGCAAAGTTATGTCGCGTGCCGCGGTATGCGGAGACACTAAAAGCATCATAGTAGAAGACAGATGAAACTTCTAAGTTGATGTAATAGCCAGTAAGAAGTAGTACAATTCTAGTTTTAGTTATGGATTATTGACTTTTTAGCCGGCTTTAGTGCCTTGGACATGAGCTAGGACCTTAAGATTTTGCATGAAAGGAGGACTAGCAGCCGCGTTACACGGGAGAATGTGAAAAGTGTTCAAATGTACCAAAAACCTCAGAAATCCGTCCGTTTTTGTCATTTGTTATCGAATCGACTTAAAGCCAGATCGTCACATTGGCCGCTCTTCTCTCTGAAACGGTTGTACTTATCGTCCGCAAAGCTATGTCGCGTGCTGCGGCATGCGGAGACACTAAAAGCACCATAGTAGAACACAGATGAAGCTTCTAAGATGATGTAGTAGCCATTAAGAAGTAGTACAATTCAAGTGTTAGGGATCGATAATTGACTTTTTAACTGGCTTTGGTGCCTTGGACATGAGATAGGACCATAAGATACTGCTTGAAAGGAGGACTAGCAGCCGAGTTGCACAGGAGAATGTGAAAAGTGTTCATATGTAGTAAAAACCTGACAAATCCGTCCGTTTTCGTCATTTGTTATCGAATCGTCTTAAAGCCAGATCGTCACATTGTCCGCTCTTCTCTCTGAAACGGTTGTACTTATCGTCTGCAAAGCTATGTCGCGTGCTGCGGCATGCGGAGATACTAAAAGCACCATAGTAGAACACAGATGAAGCTTCTAAGATGATGTAATAGCCAGTAAGAAGTAGTACAATTCAAGTTTTAGGTATCGATTATTGACTTTTTACCCTTCTTTGGTGTCTTGGACATGAGCTAGGAACTTAAGATTTTGCATGAAAGGAGGACTAGCAGCCGCGTTACACGGGTGAATGTGAAAAGTGTTCATATGTAGTAAAAACCTGAGAAATCCGTCCGTTTTCGTCATTTGTTATCGAATCGACTTAGAGCCAGATCGTCACATTGGCCGCTCTTCTCTCTGAAACGGTTGTACTTATCGTCCGCAAAGCTATGTCGCGTGCTGCGGCATGCGGAGACACTAAAAGCACCATAGTAGAACACAGATGAAGCTTCTAAGATGATGTAATAGCGAGTAAGAAGTAGTACAATTCAAGTTTTAGGTATCGATTATTGACTTTTTACCCTTCTTTGGTGTCTTGGACATGAGCTAGGAACTTAAGATTTTGCATGAAAGGAGGACTAGCAGGCGCGTTACACGGGAGAATGTGAAAAGTGTTCATATGTAGTAAAAACCTGAGAAATCCGTCCGTTTTCGTCATTTGTTATCGAATCGACTTAGAGCCAGGTCGTCACATTGGCCGCTCTTCTCTCTGAAACGGTTGTACTTATCGTCCGCAAAGCTATGTCGCGTGCTGCGGCATGCGGAGACACTAAAAGCACCATAGTAGAACACAGATGAAGCTTCTAAGATGATGTAATAGCCAGTAAGAAGTAGTACAATTCAAGTTTTAGGTATCGATTATTGACTTTTTACCCTTCTTTGGTGTCTTGGACATGAGCTAGGAACTTAAGATTTTGCATGAAAGGAGGACTAGCAGCCGCGTTACTCGGGAGAATGTGAAAAGTGTTCAAATGTAGTAAAAACCTGAGAAATATGTCCCTTTTCATCATTTGTTAAAGAATCGACTTAAAGCCAGATCGTCACATTGGCCGCTCTTCTCTCTGAAACGGTTGTACTTATCGTCTGCAAAACTATGTCGCGTGCTGTGGCATGCGGAGACACTAAACGCACCATAGTATAACACTGATGAAGCTTCTAAGTTGATGTAATAGCCAGTAAGAAGTAGTACAACTCAAGTTTAAAATATCGATTATTGACTTTTTAGCTGGCTTTGGAGCCTTGGACATGAGATAGGGCCTTTAGATTGTGCTAGAAAAGGAGGACTCACAGCCGAGTTTCATGGGAGAATGTGAAAAGTGTTCATATGTAGGAAAAACCTGAGATATCCGTGTTTTTTCGTCATCTGTTATCGAATCGACTTAAAGCCAGATCGTCACATTGGCCGCACTTCTGTCGGAAACGGTTACATTTGTCGACTGCAAAGCTATGTCGCGTGCTGCGGTATGCGGAGACACTAAAAGCAACATAGTAGAACACAGATGGAGCTCCTAGGTTGATGTAATAGCCAGTAAGAAGCAGTACAATTCAAGTTTTAGGTATCGATAATTGACTTTTTACCCTTCTTTGGTGCCTTGGACATGAGCTAGGAACTTAAGATTTTGCATGAAAAAAGGACTAGCAGCCGCGTTGCACGGGAGAATGTGAAAAGTGTTCATATGTAGTAAAAACCTGAGAAATCCGTCCGTTATCGTCATTTGTTGACGAATCGACCTAAAGCCAGATCTTCACATGGGCCGCTCTCCTATCTGAAACGATTACAAGTATCGTCTGCAAAGCAATATCGCATGCTGCGGTATGCGGAGACACTAAAAGCACCATAGTTGAACACAGATGAAGCTTGTAAGTTGATGTAATAGCCAGTAAGAAGTAGTACAACTCAAGTTTAAGATATCGATTATTTACTTTTTTGCTGGCTTTGGTGCCTTGGACATGAGCTAGGACCTTAAGATTCTGCATGAAAGGAGGACTAGCAGCCGAGTTGCTCGGGAGAATGTGAAAAGTGTTCATATGTAGTAAAAACCTGAGAAATTCAACCGCTATTGTCATTTGTTCTCGAATCGACTTAAAGCCAGATCGCCACATTGGCCGCTCTTCTGTCTCAAATGTTTCCATTTATCGCCTGAAAAGCTATGTCGTGTGCTGCGGTATGCGGAGACACTAAAAGCACCGTAGTAGCACACAGATGAAGCTTCTAAGTTGATGTAATAGCCAGTAAGAAGTAGTATAATTCAAGTTTTAGGTATCGATTATTGACTTTTTACCATTCTTTGGTGCCTTGGACATGAGCTACGAATTTAAGATTTTGCATGAAAGGAGGACTAGCAGCCGAGTTGCACGGGAGAATGTGAAAAGTGAACATATGTAGTAAAAACCTGAGATATCCGTCTTTTTTCGTCATTTGTTAACGAATCGACTTAAAGCCAGATCGTCACATTGGCCGCACTTCTGTCTGAAACGACTACAATTATCGTCTGCAAAGCAATGTCGCATGCTGCCGTATGCGGAGACACTAAAAGCACCATAGTAGAACACAGATGAAGCTTGTAAGTTGATGTAATAGCCAGTAAGAAGTAGTACAACTCAAGTTTAAGATATTGATTATTTACTTTTTTGCTGGCTTTCGTGCCTTGGACATGAGCTAGGACCATAAGATTCTGCATGAAAGGAGGACTAGCAGCCGAGTTGCACGGGAGAATGTGAAAAGTGAACATATGTAGTAAAAACCTGAGATATCCGTCTTTTTTCGTCATTTGTTAACGAATCGACTTAAAGCCAGATCGTCACATTGGCCGCACTTCTGTCTGAAACGATTACAATTATCGTCTGCAAAGCAATGTCGCATGCTGCGGTATGCGGAGACACTAAAAGCACCATAGTAGAACACAGATGAAGCTTGTAAGTTGATGTAATAGCCAGTAAGAAGTAGTACAACTCAAGTTTAAGATTGATTATTTACTTTTTTGCTGGCTTTCGTGCCTTGGACAGGAGCTAGGACCATAAGATTCTGCATGAAAGGAGGACTAGCAGCTGCGTTGCACGGGAGAATGCGAAAAGTGTTCATATGTAGTAAAAACCTGAGAAATCCGTCCAGTTTAGTCATTTGTTATCGAATCGAATTAAAGCCAGATCGTCACATTCGCCGCTCTTCTCTCTGAAACGGTTGTACTTACCGTCTGCAAACCTATGTCGCGTGCTGCGGTATGCGGAGACACTAAAAGCACCATAGTAGAACCCAGATGACACTTCTATGTTGATGTAATAGCCAGTAAGATGTAGTACAATTCAAGTATTAGGTATCGATTATTGACATTTTAGCTGGCTTTTGTGCCTTGGACATGAGCTAGGGCCTTAAGATTTTGCATGAAAGGAGGACTAGCAGCCGAGTTGCACGGGAGAATGTGAAAAGTGTTCATATGTAGTAAAAACCTGAGATAACCGTCTTTTTTCGTCAATTGTTATCGAATCGACTTAAAGCCAGATCGTCACATTGGCCGCACTTCTGTCTGAAACGGTTACATTTATTGTCTGCAAAGTTATGTCGCGTGCTGCGGTATGCGGAGACACTAAAAGCACCATAGTAGAACACAGATGAAGCTTGTAAGTTGATGTAATAGCCAGTAAGAAGTAGTACAACTCAAGTTTAAGATATTGATTATTTACTTTTTTGCTGGCTTTCGTGCCTTGGACATAAGCTAGGACCATAAGATTCTGCATGAAAGGAGGACTAGCTGCCGAGTTGCTCGGGAGAATGTGAAAAGTGTTCATATGTAGTAAAAACCTGAGAAATTCGACCGCTTTAGTCATTTGTTCTCGAATCGACTTAAAGCCAGATCGCCACATTGGCCGCTCTTCTGTCTGAAACGATTACATTTATCGTCTGCAAAGCTATGTCGCGTGCTGCGGTATGCGGAGACACTAAAAGCACCATAGTAGAACACAGATGAAGCTTCTAAGTTGAAGTAATAGCCAGTAACAAGTAGTATAATTCAAGTTTTAGTTGTCGATTATTCACTTTTTAGCAGGCTTTGGTGCCTTGGACATGAGCTAGGAGCTTAAGATTCTGCATGAAAGGAGGACTAGCAGCCGAGTTGCACGGGAGAATGTGAGAAGTGTTCTAATGTAGTAAAACCTGAGAAATCCGTCCAGTTTAGTCATTTGTTATCGAATCGAATTAAAGCCAGATCGTCACATTGGCCGCTCTTCTCTCTGAAACGGTTGTACTTACCGTCTGCTAAGCTACGTCGCGTACTGCGGTATGCGGAGAATCTAAAAGCACCATAGTAGAACACAGATGAAACTTCTAAGTTGACGTAATAGACAGTAAGAAGTAGTACAAAACAAGTATTAGGTATCGATTATTGACCTTTCGGCTGGTTTTGGTGAATTGGACATGACCTAGGACCTTAAGATTCTTCATGAAAGGAGGACTAGCAGCTGCGTTGCACGGGAGAATGCGAAAAGTGTTCATATGTAGTAAAAACCTGAGAAATCCGTCCAGTTTACTCATTTGTTATCGAATCGAATTAAAGCCAGATCGTCACATTGGCCGCTCTTCTCTCTGAAACGGTTGTACTTACCGTCTGCAAACCTATGTCGCGTGCTGCGGTATGCGGAGACACTAAAAGCAAAACAGTAGAACACAGATGAAACTTCTAAGTTGATGTAATAGCCAGTAAGTAGTAGTACAATTCAAGTTTTAGGTATCGATTATTGAATTTTTACCCTTCTTTGGTGCCTTGGACATGAGCTAGGAACTTAAGATTTTGCATGAAAGGAGAACTAGCAGCCGCGTTGCACGGGAAAATGTGAAAAGTGTTCATATGTAGTAAAAACCTGAGAAATCCGTCCGTTTTCGTCATTTGTTATCGAAACGAGTTAAAGCCAGATCAACACATTGGCCGTACTTCTGTCTGAAACGGTTACATTTATCGTTTGCAAAGCTATGTCGCGTGCTGCGGTATGAGGAGACACTAAAAGCACCATAGTAGAAAACAGATGACACTTCTATGTTGATGTAATAGCCAGTAAGATGTAGTACAATTCAAGTATTAGGTATCGATTATTGACTTTTTAGCTGGCTTTGGTGCCTTGGGCATGAGCTAGGACCTTAAGATTTTGCATGAAAGGAGGACTAGCAGCCGAGTTGCTCGGGAGAATGTGAAAAGTGTTCATATGTAGTAAAAACCTGAGATATCCGTCTTTTTTCGTCATTTGTTATCGAATCGACTTAAAGACAGATCGTCACATTGGCCGCACTTCTGTCTGAAACGGATACATTTATCGTCTGCAAAGGTATGTCGCGTGCTGCGGTATGCGGAGACACTAAATGCACCATAGTAGAACACAGATGAAGCTTGTAAGTTGATGTAATAGCCAGTAAGAAGTAGTACAACTCAAGTTTAAGATATCGATTATTTACTTATTTGCTGGCTTTCGTATCTTGGACATGAGCTAGGACCATAAGATTCTGCATGAAAGGAGGACTAGCAGCCGAGTTGCTCGGGAGAATATGAAAAGTGTTCATATGTAGTAAAAACCTGAGAAATTCGACCGCTTTAGTCATCTGTTCTCGAATCGACTTAAAGCCAGATCGCCACATTGGCCGTTCTAATGTCTCAAATGGTGACATTTATCGACTGCAAAGCTATGTCGTGTGCTGCGGTATGCGGAGACACTAAAAGCACCGTAGTAGCACACAGATGAAGCTTCTAAGTTGATGTAATAGCCAGTAAGAAGTAGTACAATTCAAGTTTTAGGTATCGATAATTGACTTTTTACCCTTCTTTGGTGCCTTGGACATGAGCTAGGAACTTAAGATTTTGCATGAAAAAAGGACTAGCAGCCGCGTTGCACGGGAGAATGTGAAAAGTGTTCATATGTAGTAAAAACCTGAGAAATCCGTGTTTTTTCGTCATCTGTTATCGAATCGACTTAAAGCCAGATCGTCACATTGGCCGCACTTCTGTCGGAAACGGTTACATTTATCGACTGCAAAGCTATGTCGCGTGCTGCGGTATGCGGAGACACTAAAAGCAACATAGTAGAACACAGATGGAGCTCCTAGGTTGATGTAATAGCCAGTAAGAAGCAGTACAATTCAAGTTTTAGGTATCGATAATTGACTTTTTACCCTTCTTTGGTGCCTTGGACATGAGCTAGGAACTTAAGATTTTGCATGAAAAAAGGACTAGCAGCCGCGTTGCACGGGAGAATGTGAAAAGTGTTCATATGTAGTAAAAACCTGAGAAATCCGTCCGTTATCGTCATTTGTTGTCGAATCGACCTAAAGCCAGATCTTCACATGGGCCGCTCTCCTATCTGAAACGATTACAAGTATCGTCTGCAAAGCAATATCGCATGCTGCGGTATGCGGAGACACTAAAAGCACCATAGTAGAACACAGATGAAGCTTGTAAGTTGATGTAATAGCCAGTAAGAAGTAGTACAACTCAAGTTTAAGATATCGATTATTTACTTTTTTGCTGGCTTTGGTGCCTTGGACATGAGCTAGGACCTTAAGATTCTGCATGAAAGGAGGACTAGCAGCTGAGTTGCTCGGGAGAATGTGAAAAGTGTTCATATGTAGTAAAAACCTGAGAAATTCAACCGCTATTGTCATTTGTTCTCGAATCGACTTAAAGCCAGATCGCCACATTGGCCGCTCTTCTGTCTCAAATGTTTCCATTTATCGCCTGCAAAGCTATGTCGTGTGCTGCGGTATGCGGAGACACTAAAAGCACCATAGTAGAACACAGATGAAGCTTGTAAGTTGATGTAATAGCCAGTAAGAAGTAGTACAACTCAAGTTTAAGATATTGATTATTTACTTTTTTGCTGGCTTTCGTGCCTTGGACATGAGCTAGGACCATAAGATTCTGCATGAAAGGAGGACTAGCAGCTGCGTTGCACGGGAGAATGCGAAAAGTGTTCATATGTAGTAAAAACCTGAGAAATCCGTCCAGTTTAGTCATTTGTTATCGAATCGAATTAAAGCCAGATCGTCACATTCGCCGCTCTTCTCTCTGAAACGGTTGTACTTACCGTCTGCAAACCTATGTCGCGTGCTGCGGTATGCGGAGACACTAAAAGCACCATAGTAGAACCCAGATGACACTTCTATGTTGATGTAATAGCCAGTAAGATGTAGTACAATTCAAGTATTAGGTATCGATTATTGACATTTTAGCTGGCTTTTGTGCCTTGGACATGAGCTAGGGCCTTAAGATTTTGCATGAAAGGAGGACTAGCAGCCGAGTTGCACGGAAGAATGTGAAAAGTGTTCATATGTAGTAAAAACCTGAGATAACCGTCTTTTTTCGTCAATTGTTATCGAATCGACTTAAAGCCAGATCGTCACATTGGCCGCACTTCTGTCTGAAACGGTTACATTTATTGTCTGCAAAGTTATGTCGCGTGCTGCGGTATGCGGAGACACTAAAAGCACCATAGTAGAACACAGATGAAGCTTGTAAGTTGATGTAATAGCCAGTAAGAAGTAGTACAACTCAAGTTTAAGATATTGATTATTTACTTTTTTGCTGGCTTTCGTGCCTTGGACATGAGCTAGGACCATAAGATTCTGCATGAAAGGAGGACTAGCTGCCGAGTTGCTCGGGAGAATGTGAAAAGTGTTCATATGTAGTAAAAACCTGAGAAAAAATAGACCGCTTTAGTCATTTGTTCTCGAATCGACTTAAAGCCAGATCGCCACATTGGCCGCTCTTCTGTCTGAAACGATTACATTTATCGTCTGCAAAGCTATGTCGCGTGCTGCGGTATGCGGAGACACTAAAAGCACCATAGTAGAACACAGATGAAGCTTCTAAGTTGAAGTAATAGCCAGTAACAAGTAGTATAATTCAAGTTTTAGTTGTCGATTATTCACTTTTTAGCAGGCTTTGGTGCCTTGGACATGAGCTAGGAGCTTAAGATTCTGCATGAAAGGAGGACTAGCAGCCGAGTTGCACGGGAGAATGTGAGAAGTGTTCTAATGTAGTAAAACCTGAGAAATCCGTCCAGTTTAGTCATTTGTTATCGAATCGAATTAAAGCCAGATCGTCACATTGGCCGCTCTTCTCTCTGAAACGGTTGTACTTACCGTCTTCTAAGCTACGTCGCGTACTGCGGTATGCGGAGAATCTAAAAGCACCATAGTAGAACACAGATGAAACTTCTAAGTTGACGTAATAGACAGTAAGAAGTAGTACAAAACAAGTATTAGGTATCGATTATTGACCTTTCGGCTGGTTTTGGTGAATTGGACATGACCTAGGACCTTAAGATTCTTCATGAAAGGAGGACTAGCAGCTGCGTTGCACGGGAGAATGCGAAAAGTGTTCATATGTAGTAAAAACCTGAGAAATCCGTCCAGTTTACTCATTTGTTATCGAATCGAATTAAAGCCAGATCGTCACATTGGCCGCTCTTCTCTCTGAAACGGTTGTACTTACCGTCTGCAAACCTATGTCGCATGCTGCGGTATGCGGAGACACTAAAAGCAAAACAGTAGAACACAGATGAAACTTCTAAGTTGATGTAATAGCCAGTAAGTAGTAGTACAATTCAAGTTTTAGGTATCGATTATTGAATTTTTACCCTTCTTTGGTGCCTTGGACATGAGCTAGGAACTTAAGATTTTCCATGAAAGGAGAACTAGCAGCCGCGTTGCACGGGAAAATGTGAAAAGTGTTCATATGTAGTAAAAACCTGAGAAATCCGTCCGTTTTCGTCATTTGTTATCGAAACGAGTTAAAGCCAGATCAACACATTGGCCGTACTTCTGTCTGAAACGGTTACATTTATCGTCTGCAAAGCTATGTCGCGTGCTGCGGTATGAGGAGACACTAAAAGTCCCATAGTAGAAAACAGATGACACTTCTATGTTGATGTAATAGCCAGTAAGATGTAGTACAATTCAAGTATTAGGTATCGATTATTGACTTTTTAGCTGGCTTTGGTGCCTTGGGCATGAGCTAGGACCTTAAGATTTTGCATGAAAGGAGGACTAGCAGCCGAGTTGCTCGGGAGAATGTGAAAAGTGTTCATATGTAGTAAAAACCTGAGATATCCGTCTTTTTTCGTCATTTGTTATCGAATCGACTTAAAGCCAGATCGTCACATTGGCCGCACTTCTGTCTGAAACGGATACATTTATCGTCTGCAAAGGTATGTCGCGTGCTGCGGTATGCGGAGACACTAAATGCACCATAGTAGAACACAGATGAAGCTTGTAAGTTGATGTAATAGCCAGTAAGAAGTAGTACAACTCAAGTTTAAGATATCGATTATTTACTTTTTTGCTGGCTTTCGTATCTTGGACATGAGCTAGGACCATAAGATTCTGCATGAAAGGAGGACTAGCAGCCGAGTTGCTCGGTAGAATATGAAAAGTGTTCATATGTAGTAAAAACCTGAGAAATTCGACCGCTTTAGTCATTTGTTCTCGAATCGACTTAAAGCCAGATCGCCACATTGGCCGTTCTAATGTCTCAAATGGTGACATTTATCGACTGCAAAGCTATATCGTGTGCTGCGGTATGCGGAGACACTAAAAGCACCGTAGTAGCACACAGATGAAGCTTCTATGTTGATGTAATAGCCAGTAAGAAGTAGTACAATTCAAGTTTTAGGTATCGATTATTGACTTTTTAGCTGGCTTTGGTGCCTTGGACATGAGCTACGAAATTAAGATTCTGCGTGAAAGGAGGACTTCCAGCCGAGTTGCACGCGAGAATGTGAAAAGTGTTCATATGTAGTAAAAACCTGAGATATCCGTCCGTTATCGTCATTTGTTATCGAATCGAATTAAAGCCAGATCGTCACATTGGCCGCTCTTCTCTCTGAAACGGTTGTACTTATCGTCTGCAAAGCTATGTCGCGTGCTGCGGTATTCAAGTTTTAGGTATCGATTATTGACTTTTTAGCTGGCTTAGGTGCCTTGGACATGAGCTAGGAGCTTAAGATTCTGCATGAAAGGAGGACTAGCAGCCGAGTTGCACGGGAGAATGTGAAAAGTGTTCTAATGTAGTAAAACCTGAGAAATCCGTCCAGTTTAGTCATTTGTTATCGAATCGAATTAAAGCCAGATCGTCACATTGGCCGCTCTTCTCTCTGAAACGGTTGTACTTACCGTCTTATAAGCTATGTCGCGTGCTGCGGTATGCGGAGACACTAAAAGCACCATAGTAGAACACAGATGAAACTTCTAAGTTGACGTAATAGACAGTAAGAAGTAGTACAAAACAAGTATTAGGTATCGATTATTGACCTTTCGGCTGGTTTTGGTGCCTTGGACATGACCTAGGACCTTAAGATTGTGCATGAAAGGATTACTAGCAGCCGCGTTGCACGGGAGAATGTGAAAAGTGTTCATATGTAGAAAAAACCTGATAATTCCGTCCGTTTTCGTCATTTGTTATCGAATCGACTTAAAGCCAGATCGTCACATTGGCCGCACTACTGTCTTAAACGGTTACATTTATCGACTGCAAAGCTATGTCGCGTGCTGCGGTATGCGGGGACACTAAGAGCACCATAGTAGAACACAGATGAAGCTTCTAAGTTGATGTAATAGCCAGTAAGATGTAGTACAATTCAAGTTTTAGGTATCGATTATTGACTTTTTGTCCTTCTTTGGTGCCTTGGACATGAGCTAGGAACTTAAGATTTTGCATGAAAGGAGAACTAGCAGCGGCGTTGCACGGAAAAATGTGAAAAGTGTTCATATGTAGTAACAACCTGAGAAATCCGTCCGTTTTCGTCATTTGTTATCGAATCGAGTTAAAGCCAGATCAACACATTTGCCGTACTTCTGTCTGAAACGGTTACATTTATCGTCTGCAAAGCTATGTCGCGTGCTGCGGTATGCGGAGACACTAAAAGCACCATGGTAGAACACAGATGAAGCTTCTAAGTTGATGTAATAGCTAGTAAGAAGTAGTACAATTCAAGTTCTAGGTATCGATTATTGACTTTTTACCCTTTTTTGATGCCTTGGACATGAGCTAGGAACTTAAGATTTTGCATGAAAGGAGGACTAGCAGCTGCGTTGCACGGGAGAATGCGAAAAGTGTTCATATGTAGTAAAAACCTGAGAAATCCGTCCAGTTTAGTCATTTGTTATCGAATCGAATTAAAGCCAGATCGTCACATTGGCCGTTCTTCTCTCTGAAACGGTTGTACTTACCGTCTTCTAAGCTATGTCGCGTGCTGCGGTATGCGGAGACACTAAAACCACCATAGTAGAACACAGATGAAGCTTCTAAGTTGATGTAATAGCCAGCAAGAAGTATTACAATTCAAGTTTCAGGTATCGATTACTGACTTTTTAGCTGGCTTTGGTGCCTTGGACATGAGCTAGGACCTAAAGATTCTGCATGAAAGGAGGACTAGCAGCCGAGTTGCACGGGAGAATGTGAAAAGTGTTCTAATGTAGTAAAACCTGAGAAATCCGTCCAGTTTAGTCATTTGTTATCGAATCGAATTAAAGCCAGATCGTCACATTGGCCGTTCTTCTCTCTGAAACGGTTGTACTTACCGTCGTCTAAGCTATGTCGCGTGCTGCGGTATGCGGAGACACTAAAAGCACCATAGTAGAACACAGATGAAGCTTCTAGGTTGATGTAATAGCCAGTAAGAAGTAGTACAATTCAAGTTCTAGGTATCGATTATTGACTTTTTACCCTTTTTTGATGCCTTGGACATGAGCTAGGAACTTAAGATTTTCCATGAAAGGAGGACTAGCAGCTGCGTTGCACGGGAGAATGCGAAAAGTGTTCATATGTAGTAAAAACCTGAGAAATCCGTCCAGTTTAGTCATTTGTTATCGAATCGAATTAAAGCCAGATCGTCACATTGGCCGTTCTTCTCTCTGAAACGGTTGTACTTACCGTCTTCTAAGCTATGTCGCGTGCTGCGGTATGCGGAGACACTAAAACCACCATAGTAGAACACAGATGAAGCTTCTAAGTTGATGTAATAGCCAGCAAGAAGTATTACAATTCAAGTTTCAGGTATCGATTACTGACTTTTTAGCTGGCTTTGGTGCCTTGGACATGAGCTAGGACCTAAAGATTCTGCATGAAAGGAGGACTAGCAGCCGAGTTGCACGGGAGAATGTGAAAAGTGTTCTAATGTAGTAAAACCTGAGAAATCCGTCCAGTTTAGTCATTTGTTATCGAATCGAATTAAAGCCAGATCGTCACATTGGCCGTTCTTCTCTCTGAAACGGTTGTACTTACCGTCGTCTAAGCTATGTCGCGTGCTGCGGTATGCGGAGACACTAAAAGCACCATAGTAGAACACAGATGAAGCTTCTAGGTTGATGTAATAGCCAGTAAGAAGTAGTACAATTCAAGTTCTAGGTATCGATTATTGACGTTTTACCCTTTTTTGATGCCTTGGACATGAGCTAGGAACTTAAGATTTTCCATGAAAGGAGGACTAGCAGCTGCGTTGCACGGGAGAATGCGAAAAGTGTTCATATGTAGTAAAAACCTGAGAAATCCGTCCAGTTTAGTCATTTGTTATCGAATCGAATTAAAGCCAGATCGTCACATTGGCCGCTCTTCTCTCTGAAACGGTTGTACTTACCGTCTTCTAAGCTATGTCGCGTGCTGCGGTATGCGAAGACACTAAATGCAACTTGTAGAACACAGATGAAGCTTCTAAGTTGACGTAATAGACAGTAAGAAGTAGTACAAAATAAGTGTTAGGTATCGATTATTGACGTTTTGGCTGGTTTTGGTGACTTGGACATTACCTAGGAACTTAAGATTCTGCATGAAAGGCGGACTAGCAGCCGCGTTGCACGGGAGAATGTGAAAAGTGTTCATATGTAGTAAAATCCTGAGATATCCTTCCGTTTTCGTCGTTTGTTACCAAATCAAATTGAAGCCAGTTCGTCACATTGGCCGCTCTTCTCTCTGAAACGGTTGTACATATCGTCTGCAAAGCTATGTCGCGTGCTGCGGTATGCGGAGACTCTAAAACCACCATAGTAGAACACAGATGAAGCTTCTAAGTTGATGTAATAGCGAGCAAGAAGTATTACAATTCAAGTTTCAGGTATCGATTACGGACTTTTTAGCTGGCTTTGGTGCCTTGGACATGGGCTAGGACCATAAGATTCTGCATGAAATAAGGACTAGCAGCCATGTTGCACGGGAGAATGTGAGAAGTGTTCATATGTATTAAAAACCTGAGAAATCCGTCCGTTTTCGTCATTTGTTATCGAATCAACTTAAAGCCAGATTGTCACATTGGCCGCTCTCCTCTCTGAAACGATTACAATTATCGTCTGCAAAGCAATGTCGCATGCTGCGGTATGCGGAGACACTAAAAGCACCATAGTGGAACACAGATGACACTTCTAAGTTGATGTAATAGCCAGTAAGATGTAGTACAATTCAAGTTTTAGGTATCGATTATTGACTTTTTATCCTTCTTTGGTGCCTTGGACATGAGCTAGGAACTTAAGATTTTGCATGAAAGGAGAACTAGCAGCGGCGTTGCACGGAAAAATGTGAAAAGTGTTCATATGTAGTAAAAACCTGAGAAATCCGTCCGTTTTCGTCATTTGTTATCGAATCGAGTTAAAGCCAGATCAACACATTGGCCGTACTTCTGTCTGAAACGGTTACATTTATCGTCTGCCAAGCTATGTCGCGTGCTGCGGTATGCGGAGACACTAAAAGCACCATAGTAGAACACAGATGAAGCTTCTATGTTGATGTAAAGCCAGTAAGAAGTAGTACAATTCAAGTTCTAGGTATCGATTATTGACTTTTTACCCTTTTTTGATGCCTTGGACATGAGCTAGGAACTTAAGATTTTGCATGAAAGGAGGACTAGCAGCTGCGTTGCACGGGAGAATGCGAAAAGTGTTCATATGTAGTAAAAACCTAAGAAATCCGTCCAGTTTAGTCATTTGTTATCGAATCGAATTAAAGCCAGATCGTCACATTGGCCGCTCTTCTCTCTGAAACGGTTGTACTTACCCTCTGCAAAGCTATGTCGCGTGCTGCGGTATGCGGAGACACTAAAAGCAACTTGTAGAACACAGATGAAGCTTCTAAGTTGACGTAATAGACAGTAAGAAGTAGTACAAAATAAGTGTTAGGAATCGATTATTGACGTTTTGGCTGGTTTTGGTGCCTTGGACATGACCTAGGACCTTAAGATTCTGCATGAAAGGCGGACTAGCAGTCGCGTTACACGGAAGAATGTGAAAAGTGTTCATATGTAGTAAACACCTGAGATATCCGTCCGTTTTCGTCATTTGTTACCAAATCGAATTGAAGCCAGATCGTCACATTGGCCGCTCTTCTCTCTGAAACGGTTGTACTTATCGTCTGCAAAGCTATGTCGCGTGCTGCGGTATGCGGAGACACTAAAACCACCATAGTAGAACACAGATGAAGCTTCTAAGTTGATGTAATAGCCAGCAAGAAGTATTACAATTCAAGTTTCAGGTATCGATTACTGACTTTTTAGCTGGCTTTGGTGCGTTGGACATGAGCTAGGACCTTAAGATTCTGCATGAAAGGAGGACTAGCAGCCGAGTTGCACGGGAGAATGTGAAAAGTGTTCTAATGTAGTAAAACCTGAGAAATTCGTCCGTTTTCGTCATTTGTTATCGAAACGACTTAAAGCCAGATCGTCACATTGGCCGCTCTTCTCTCTGAAACGCTTGTACTTATCGTCTGCAAAGCTATGTCGTATGCTGCGGTATGCTGAGACACTACAAGCAGCATAGTAGAACACAGATGAAGTTTCTAAGTTGATGTAATAGCCAGTAAGAAGTAGTACAATTCAAGTTTTAGGTATCGATTATTGACTTTTTAGCTAGCTTTGGTGCCTTAGACATGAGCTACGACCTTCAGATTCTGCATGAAAAGAGGACTAGCAGCCGAGTTGCAGGGGAGAATGTAAAAAGTGTTCATATGAAGTAAATACCTGAGTAATCCGTCCGTTTTCGTCATTTGTTATCGAATCGACTTAAAGCCAGATCGTCACATTGGCCGCTCTTCTGTCTTAAACGGTTACATTTATCGACTGCAAAGCTATGTCGCGTGCTGCGGTATGCGGAGACACTAAAAGCACCATAGTAGAACACAGATGAAACTTCTAAGTTGATGTAATAGCCAGTAAGATGTAGTACAATTCAAGTTTTAGGTATCGATTATTGACTTTTTATCCTTCTTTGGTGCCTTGGACATGAGCTAGGAACTTAAGATTTTGCATGAAAGGAGAACTAGCAGCCGCGTTGCACGGGAAAATGTGAAAAGTGTTCATATGTAGTAAAAACCTGAGAAATCCGTTCGTTTTTGTCATTTGTTATCGAATCGAGTTAAATCCAGATCAACAGATTGGCCGTACTTCTGTCTGAAACGGTTACATTAATCGTCTGCAAAGCTATGTCGCGTGCTGCGGTATGCGGAGACACAAAAAGCACCATAGTAGAACACAGATGAAGCTTCTAGGTTGATGTAATAGCCAGTAAGAAGTAGTACAATTCAAGTTCTAGGTATCGATTATTGACTTTTTACCCTTTTTTGATGCCTTGGACATGAGCTAGGAACTTAAGATTTTGCATGAAAGGAGGACTAGCAGCTGCGTTGCACGGGAGAATGCGAAAAGTGTTCATATGTAGTAAAAACCTGAGAAATCCGTCCAGTTTATTCATTTGTTATCGAATCGAATTAAAGCCAGATCGTCACATTGGCCGCTCTTCTCTCTGAAACGGTTGTACTTACCGTCTTCTAAGCTATGTCGCGTGCTGCGGTATGCGGAGACACTAAATGCAACTTGTAGAACACAGATGAAGCTTCTAAGTTGACGTAATAGACAGTAAGAAGTAGTACAAAATAAGTGTTAGGTATCGATTATTGACGTTTTGGCTGGTTTTGGTGACTTGGACATTACCTAGGAACTTAAGATTCTGCATGAAAGGCGGACTAGCAGCCGCGTTGCACGGGAGAATGTGAAAAGTGTTCATATGTAGTAAAAACCTGAGATATCCGTCCGTTTTCGTCATTTGTTACCAAATCGAATTGAAGCCAGATCGTCACATTGGCCGCTCTTCTCTCTGAAACGGTTGTACATATCGTCTGCAAAGCTATGTCGCGTGCTGCGGTATAAGGAGACACTAAAACCACCATAGTAGAACACAGATGAAGCTTCTAAGTTGATGTAATAGCAAGTAAGATGTAGTACAATTCAAGTTTTAGGTATCGATTATTGATTTTTAGCTGGCTTTGGTGAATTGGTCATGAGCTAGGACCTTAAGATTCTGCATGAAAGGAGGACTAAGAGCCGAGTTGCATGGGAGAATGTGAAAAGTGTTCATATGTAGTAAAAACCTGAGATATCCGTCTTTTTTCGTCATTTGTTATCGAATCGACTTAAAGCCAGATCGTCACATTGGCCGCACTTCTGTCTGAAACGGTTACATTTATCGACTGCAAAGCTATGTCGCGTGCTGCGGTATGCGGAGACACTAAAAGCACCATAGTAGAACACAGATGGAGCATCTAGGTTGAAGTAATAGCCAGTAAGAAGTAGTACAATTCAAGTTTTAGGTATCGATTATTGAGTGTTTACCCTTCTTTGGTGCCTTGGACATGAGCTAGGAACTTAAGATTTTGCATGAAAGGAGGACTAGCAGCCGCGTTGCACGGGAGAATGTGAAAAGTGTTCATATGAAAGAAAAACGTGAGAAATCCGTCCGTTATCGTCATTTGTTATCGAATCGACCTAAAGCCAGATCTGCACATGGGCCGCTCTCCTCTCTGAAACGATTACAATTATCGTCTGCAAAGCAATGTCGCATGCTGCGGTATGCGGAGACACTAAAAGCACCATAGTAGAACACAGATGACACTTCTAAGTTGATGTAATAGCCAGTAAGATGTAGTACAATTCAACTATTAGGTATCGATTATTGACTTTTTAGCTGGCTTTGGTGACTTGGGCATGAGCTAGGACCTTAAGATTTAGCATGAAAGGAGGACTGGCAGCCGAGTTGCACGGGAGAATGTGAAAAGTGTTCATATGTAGTAAAAACCTGAGAAATACGTCAGTTTTCATCATTTGTTATCGAATCGACTTAAAGCCAGATCGTCACATTGGCCGCCCTCCTCTCTGAAACGGTTGTACTTATCGTCTGCAAAGCTATGTCGCATGCTGCGGTATGCGGAGACACTAAAAACACCATAGTAGAACACAGATAAAGCTTCTAAGTTGATGTAATAGCCAGTAAGAAGTAGTACAATTCAAGTTTTGGGTATCGATTGATGACTTTTTACCCTTCTGTATTGCCTTGGACATGAGCTAGGAACTTAAGTCTTTGCATGAAAGGAGGACTAGCAGCCGCGTTGCACATTAAAATGTGAAAAGTGTTCATATGTAGTAAAATCCTGAGAAATCCGTCCGTTTTCGTCATTTGTTATCGAATCGACTTAAAGCCAGATCAACACATTGGCCGCACTTTTGTCTGAAACGGTTACATTTATCGCCTGCAAAGCTTTGTCGCGTGCTGCGGTATGAAGAGACACTAAAAGCACCATAGTAGAACACAGATGAAGCTTCTAAGTTGATGTAATAGCTAGTAAAAAGTAGTACAATTCAAGTTTTACTTATCGATTATTGAGTTTTTAGCTGGCTTTGGTGCCTTGGACATGAGCTAGGACCTTAAGATTTTGCATGAAAGGAGGTCTAGCAGCCGAGTTGCACGGGAGAACGTGACAAGTGTTCATATGTAGTAAAAACCTGAGAAATATGTCCGTTTTCGACATATGTTATCGAATCGACTTAAAGCCAGATCATCAAATTGGCCGCTCTTCAGTCTGAAACGGTTACATTTATCGGCTGCAAAGCTATGTCGCGTGCTGCGGTATGAAGAGACACTAAAAGCACCATAGCAGATCACAGATGAAGATTCTAAGTTGATGTAATAGCCAGTAAGAAGTAGTACAATTAAAGTATTGGGTATCGATTGTTGACTTTTATCATTCTTTGGTGCCTTGGACATGAGCTAGGAACATAAGATTCTGCATGAAAAGAGGAATAGCAGCGGCGTTGCACGGGAGTATGTGAAAAGTGTTCATTTGTAGTAAAAACCTGATAATTCCGTTCGTTTTCGTCATATGTTATCGAATCGACTTAAAGCCAGATCGTCACATTGGCCGCTCATCTCTCTGAAACTTTTGTACTTATCGTCTGCAAAGCTATGTCGCGTGCTGCGGTATGCGGAGACACTAAAAACACCATAGTAGAACACAGATGAAGCTTCTAAGTTGAGGTAATAGCCAGTAAGAAGTAGTACAATTCAAGTTTTGTGTATCGATTATTGACTTTTTACTCTTCTTTGATGCCTTGGACATGAGCTAGGAACTTAAGTCTTTGCATGAAAGGAGGACTAGCAGCCGCGTTGCACATTAAAATGTGAAAAGTGTTCATATGTAGTAAAATCCTGAGAAATCCGTCCGTTTTCGTCATTTGTTATCGAATCGACTTAAAGCCAGATCAACACATTGGCCGCACTTTTGTCTGAAACGGTTACATTTATCGCCTGCAAAGCTTTGTCGCGTGCTGCGGTATGAAGAGACACTAAAAGCACCATAGTAGAACACAGATGAAGCTTCTAAGTTGATGTAATAGCTAGTAAAAAGTAGTACAATTCAAGTTTTACTTATCGATTATTGAGTTTTTAGCTGGCTTTGGTGCCTTGGACATGATCTAGGACCTTAAGATTTTGCATGAAAGGAGGTCTAGCAGCCGAGTTGCACGGGAGAACGTGACAAGTGTTCATATGTAGTAAAAACCTGAGAAATATGTCCGTTTTCGAAATATGTTATCGAATCGACTTAAAGCCAGATCATCAAATTGGCCGCTCTTCAGTCTGAAACGGTTACATTTATCGGCTGCAAAGCTATGTCGCGTGCTGCGGTATGAAGAGACACTAAAAGCACCATAGCAGATCACAGATGAAGATTCTAAGTTGATGTAATAGCCAGTAAGAAGTAGTACAATTAAAGTATTGGGTATCGATTGTTGACTTTTATCATTCTTTGGTGCCTTGGACATGAGCTAGGAACATAAGATTCTGCATGAAAAGAGGAATAGCAGCGGCGTTGCACGGGAGTATGTGAAAAGTGTTCATTTGTAGTAAAAACCTGATAATTCCGTTCGTTTTCGTCATATGTTATCGAATCGACTTAAAGCCAGATCGTCACATTGGCCGCTCATCTCTCTGAAACTTTTGTACTTATCGTCTGCAAAGCTATGTCGCGTGCTGCGGTATGCGGAGACACTAAAAACACCATAGTAGAACACAGATGAAGCTTCTAAGTTGAGGTAATAGCCAGTAAGAAGTAGTACAATTCAAGTTTTGTGTATCGATTATTGACTTTTTACTCTTCTTTGATGCCTTGGCCATGAGCTAGGAACTTAAATTTTGCATGAAAGGAGGACTAGCAGCCGCGTTGCACGGGAGAATGTGAAAAGTGTTCATTTGTAGTAAAAACCTGAGAATTCCGTCCGTTTTCCTCATATTTTATAGAATCGACTTAAAGCCAGATCGTCACATTGGCCGCTCTTCTGTCTGAAACAGTTACATTTATCGTCTGCAAAGCTATGTCGCGTGCTGCGGTATGCAGAGACACTAAAAACACCATAGTAGAACACAGATGAAGCTTCTAAGTTGATGTAATAGCCAGTAAGTAGTTGTACAATTCAACTTTTAGGTATCGATTATTGACTTTTTACCCTTCTTTGGTGCCTTGGACATGAGCTAGAAACGTAAGATTTTGCATGAAAGGAGGACTAGCAGCCGCGTTGCACGGGAGAATGTGAAAAGTGTTCATATGAAGTAAAAACCTGAGAAATCAGTCCGTTTTCGTCATTTGTTATCGAATCGACTTAAAGACAGATCGTCACATTGGCCGCACTTCTGTCTGAAGCGGTTACATTTATCGTCTGCAAAGCTATGTCGCGTCCTGCGGTATGCGGAGACACTAAGAGCACCATAGTAGAACACAGATGAAGCTTCTAGGTTGATGTAATAGCCAATAAGATGTAGTACAATTCAAGTTTTAGGTATCGATTATTGACTTTTTACCCTTCTTTGGTGCCTTGGTCATGAGCTAGGAACATCAGATTCTGCATGAAAGGAGGACTAGCAGCTGCGTTGCACGGGAGAATGCGAAAAGTGTTCATATGTAGTAAAAACCTGAGAAATCCGTCCAGTTTAGTCATTTGTTATCGAATCGAATTAAAGCCAGATCGTCATATTGGCCGCTCTTCTCTCTGAAACGGTTGTACTTACCGTCTGCAAAGCTATGTCGCGTGCTGCGGTATGCGGAGACACTAAAAGCAACTTGTAGAACACAGATGAAGCTTCTAAGTTGACGTAATAGACAGTAAGAAGTAGTACAAAACAAGTGTTAGGTATCGATTATTGACGTTTTGTCTGGTTTTGGTGCCTTGGACATGAACTAGGACCTTAAGATTCTGCATGAAAGGCGGACTAGCAGCCGCGTTGCACGGGAGAATGTGAAAAGTGTTCATATGTAGTAAAAACCTGAGATATCCGTCCGTTTTCGTCATTCGTTACCAAATCGAATTGAAGCCAGATCGTCACATTGGCCGCTCTTCTCTCTGAAACGGTTGTACTTATCGTCTGCAAAGCTATGTCGCGTGCTGCGGTATGCGGAGACACTAAAACCACCATAGTAGAACACAGATGAAGCTTCTAAGTTGATATAATAGCCAACAAGAAGTATTACAATTCAAGTTTCAGGTATCGATTACTGACTTTTTAGCTGGCTTTGGTGCCTTGGACATGGGCTAGGACCTTAAGATTCTACATGAAAGGAGGACTCGCAGGCGAGTTTCACGGGAGAATGTGAAAAGTGTTCTAATGTAGTAAAACCTGAGAAATCCGTCCAGTTTAGTCATTTGTTATCGAATCGAATTAAAGCCTGATCGTCACATTGGCCGCTCTTCTCTCTGATACAGTTGTACTTACCGTCTTCTAAGATATGTCGCGTGCACCGGTATGCGGAGACACTAAATTCAACTTGTAGAACACAGATGAAGCTTCTAAGTTGACGTAATAGACAGTAAGAAGTAGTACAATTTAAGTTTTAGGTATCGATTATTGAGTTTTTACCCTTCTTTGGTGCCTTGGACATGAGCTAGGAACTTAAGATTTAGCATGAAAGGAGGACTAGCAGCCGCGTTGCACGGGAGAATGTGAAAAGTGTTCATATGAAAGAAAAACGTGAGAAATCCGTCCGTTATCGTCATTTGTTATCGAATCGACCTAAAGCCAGATCTGCACATGGGCCGCTCTCCTCTCTGAAACGATTACAATTATCGTCTGCAAAGCAATGTCGCATGCTGCGGAATGCGGAGACACTAAATGCACCATAGTAGAACACAGATGACACTTCTAAGTTGATGTAATAGCCAGTAAGAAGTAGTACAATTCAACTATTTGTTATCGATTATTGACTTTTTAGCTGGCTTTGGTGCCTTGGGCATGAGCTAGGACCTTAAGATTTTGCATGAAAGGAGGACTGGCAGCCGAGTTGCACGGGAGAATGTGAAAAGTGTTCATATGTAGTAAAAACCTGAGAAATCCGTCTGTTTTCATCATTTGTTATCGAATCGACTTAAAGCCAGATCGTCACATTGGCCGCACTTCTGTCTGAAACGGTTACATTTATCGTCTGCAAAGCTATGTCGCGTGCTGCGGTATGCGGAGACACGAAAAGCAATATAGTAGAACACAGATGAAGCTTCTAAGTTGATGTAATAGCCAGTAAGAAGTAGTACAATTCAAGTTTTGGTTGTCGATTGTTGACTCTTTACCCTTCTTATGTGCCTTGGACTTGAGCTATTAACTTAAGGTTTTGCATGAAAGGAGGACTAGCCGCCGCGTTTCACGGGAGAATGTGAAAAGTGTTCATATGTAGTAAAAACCTGAGAAATACGTCCGTTTTCGTCATTTGTTATCGAATCGACTTAAAGCCAGATAGTCCCATTGGCCGCTCTTCTGTCTGAAACGGTTACATTTACCGTCTGCAAAGCTATGTCGCGTGCTGCGGTATGCGGAGACACTAAAAGCACCATAGTAGAACACATATGAAGCCTCTAAGTGGATGTAATAGCTAGTAAAATGTAGTACAATTCAAGTTTTACTTATCGATTATTGAGTTTTTAGCTGGCTTTGGTGCCTTCGACATAAGCTAGGACCTTAACATTTTGCATGAAAGGACGACTAGCAGCCGAGTGGCACTTGAGAATGTGAAAAGTGTTCATATGTAGTAAAAACCTTAGAAATTCGTTCGTTTTCGTCACTTGTTGTCGAATCGACTTAAAGCCAGATCGTCACATTGGCCGCCCTCCTCTCTGAAACGGTTGTACTTATCGTCTGCAAAGCTATGTCGCATGCTGCGGTATGCGGAGACACTAAAAGCACCATAGTAGAACACAGATGAAGCTTCTAAGTTGATGTATTAGTTAGTAGGAAGTAGTACTATTCAAGTTTTAGGTATCGATTATTGACATTTTACCCTTATTTGTTGCCTTGGACATGAGCTAGGAACATAAGATTCTGCATGAAAAGAGGACTAGCAGCTGCGTTGCACGGGAGAATGTGAAAAGTGTTCATTTGTAGTAAAAACCTGAGAATTCCGTCCGTTTTCGTCATATGTTATCGAATCGACTTAAGCCAGTTCGTCACATTGGCCGCTCATCTCTCTGAAACGGTTGTACTTATCGTCTGCAAAGCTATGTCGCCTGCTGCGGTATGAAGAGACACTAAAAGCACCATAGCAGAGCACATATGAAAATTCTAAGTTGATGTAATAGCCAGTAAGAACTAGTACAATTCAAGTATTGGGTATCGATTGTTAACTTTTTACCCTTCTTTGGTGAATTGGACATGAGCTAGGAACATAAGATTCTGCATGAAAAGAGGAATAGCAGCGGCGTTGCACGGGAGAATGTGAAAAGTGTTCATATGTAGTTAAAACCTGAGAAATCCGTCCGTTTTCGTCATTTGTAATCGAATCGACTTAAAGCCAGATCGTCACATTGGCCGCTCTTGTGTCTGAAACGGTTACATTTATCGTCCGCTAAGTTATGTCGCGAGCTGCGGTATGCGGACACACTAAAAGCACCATTGTAGAACATAGATGAAGCTTCTAAGTTGATGTAATAGCCAGTAAGAAGTAGTACAACTCATGTTTTAGGTTTCGATTAATGACTTTTTACCCTTCTTTGGTGCCTTGGACATGAGCTAGGACCTTAAGATTCTGCATGAAAGGAGGTCTAGCAGCCGCGTTGCACGGGAGAATGTGAAAAGTGTTCATATGTAGTAAAAACCTGAGAAATCCGTCTGTTTTCGTCATTTGTTATCGAATCGACTTAAAGCCAGATCGTCACATTGGCCGCTGCTGCGGTATGCGGAGACACTAAAAGTACCATAGTAGAACACAGGTGAAGCTTCTAACTTGATGTAATAGCCAGTAAGAAGTAGTACAATTCAAGTTTTAGGTATCGATTATTGACTTTTTGCCCCTCTTTGGTGCCTTGGACAAGAGCTTGGAACATAAAATTCTCCATGAAAAGAGGACTAGCAGCCACGTTGCACGGGAGAATGTGAAAAGTGTTCATTTGTAGTAAAAACCTGAGAATTCCGTCCGTTTTCCTCATATTTTATAGAATCGACTTAAAGCCAGATCGTCACATTTGCCGCTCTTCTGTCTGAAACAGTTACATTTATCGTCTGCAAAGCTATGTCGCGTGCTGCGGTATGCGGAGACACTAAGAGCACCATAGTAGAACACAGGTGAAGCATCTAACTTGATGTAATAGCCAGTAAGGAGTTGTACAATTCAACTTTTAGGTATCGATTATTGACTTTTTACCCTTCTTTGGTGCCTTGGACATGAGCTAGGAACTTAAGGTTTTGCATGAAAGGAGGACTAGCAGCCGCGTTGCACGGGAGAATGTGAAAAGTGTTTATATGAAGTAAAAACCTGAGAAATCAGTCCGTTTTCGTCATTTGCTATCGAATCGACTTAAAGACAGATCGTCACATTGGCCGCAATTCTGTCTGAAGCGGTTACATTTATCGTCTGCAAAGCTATGTCGCGTCCTGCGGTATGCGGAGACACTAAAAGCACCATAGTAGAACACAGATGAAGATTCTAAGTTGTTGTAATAGCCAGTAAGATGTAGTACAATTCAAGTTTTAGGTATCAATTATTGACTTTTTACCCTTATTTGGTGCCTTGGACATGAGCTAGGAACATAAGATTCTGCATGAAAGGAGGACTAGCAGCCGCGTTGCACGGGAGAATGTGAAAAGTGTTCATTTGTAGTAAAAACCTGAGAATTCCGTCCGTTTTCGTCATATGTTATCGAATCGACTTAAAGCCAGATCGTCACATTGACCGCTCATCTCTCTGAAACGGTTGTACTTATCGTCTGCAAAGCTATGTCGCGTGCTGCGGTATGCGGAGACACTAAAAACACCATAGTAGAACATAGATGAAGCTTCTAAGTTGAGGTAATAGCCAATAAGAAGTAGTACAATTCAAGTTTTGTGTATCGATTATTGACTTTTTACTCTTCTTTGATGCCTTGGACATGAGCTAGGAACTTAAATTTTGCATGAAAGGAGGACTAGCAGCCGCGTTGCACGGGAGAATGTGAAAAGTGTTCATATGTAGTTAAAACCTGAGAAATCCTTCCGTTTTCGTCATTTGTTATCGAATCGACTTAAAGCCAGATCGTCACATTGGCCGCTGCTGCGGTATGCGGAGACACTAAAAGTACCATAGTAGAACACAGGTGAAGCTTCTAACTTGATGTAATAGCCAGTAAGAAGTAGTACAATTCAAGTTTTAGGTATCAATTATTGACTTTTTGCCCTTCTTTGGTGCCTTGGACATGAGCTAGGAACTTAAGATTTTGCATGAAAGGAGGACTAGCAGCCGCGTTGCACGGGAGAATGTGAAAAGTGTTCATATGAAGTAAAAACCTGAGAAATCAGTCCGTTTTCGTCATTTGCTATCGAATCGACTTAAAGACAGATCGTCACATTGGCCGCACTTCTGTCTGAAGCGGTTACATTTATCGTCTGCAAAGCTATGTCGCGTCCTGTGGTATGCGGAGACACTAAGAGCACCATAGTAGAACACAGATGAAGCTTCTAGGTTGATGTAATAGCCAATAAGATGTAGTACAATTCAAGTTTTAGGTATCGATTATTGACTTTTTACCATTCTTTGGTGCCTTGGTCATGAGCTAGGAACATCAGATTCTGCATGAAAGGGGGACTAGCAGCCGCGTTGCACAGGAGAATGTGAAAAGTGTTCATATGAAAGAAAAACCTGAGAAATCAGTCTGTTTTCGTCATTTGTTATCGAATCGACTTAAAGCCAGATCGTCACATTGGCCGCTCTTCTCTCTGAAACGGTTGTACTTATCGTCTCCAAAGCTATGTCGCGTGCTGTGGTATGCGGAGACACTAAAAGAACCATAGTAGAACACAGATTAAGCCTCTAAGTTGATGTAACAGCCAGTAAGAAGTAATACAATTCAAGTTTTAGGTATCGATTATTGACTTTTTAGCTGGCTTTGGTGCCTTGGACATGAGCTAGGACCTTAAGATTTTTCATGAAAGGAGGACCAGCAGCCGCGTTTAACGATAGAATGTGAGAAGTGTTCATATGTAGTAAAAACCTGAGAAATCCTTCCATGATCGGCATTTGTTTTCGAATCGACTTAAAGCCAGATCGTCACATTGGCCGCTCATCTCTCTGAAACGGTTGTACTTATCGTCTGCAAAGCTATGTCGCCTGCTGCAGTATGAAGAGACACTAAAAGCACCATAGCAGAGCACAGATGAAGATTCTAAGTTGATGTAATATTCCGTAAGAAGTAGTACAATGCAAGTTTTAGTCATGGATTATTGACTTTTTACCCTCCTTTGGTGCCTTGGACATGAGATGGGAGCTTAAGATTTTGTATGAAAGGAGGACTATCAGCCGCGTTGCACGGGAGAATGTGAGAAGTGTTCATATGTATTAAAAACCTGAGAAATCCTTCCATGTTCGTCATTTGTTTTCGAATCGACTTAAAGCCAGATCGTCACATTGGCCACTCTTCTCTCTGAAACGGTTGTACTTATCGTCTGCAAAGTTATGTCGCGTGCTGCGAAATGCGTAGACACTAAAAGCACCATAGTAGAACACAGATGAATCTTCTAAGTTGATGTAATAGCCAGTAAGAAGTACTACAATTCAAGTACTGGGTATCGATTATTGACTTTTTATCCTTCTTTGGTGCCTTGGACATGAGCTAGGAACTTAAGATTTTGCACGAAAGGAGGACTAGCAGCCGCGTTGTACGGGAGAATGTGAAATGTGTTCGTATGTAGTAAAGACCTGAGACATCTGTCCGTTTTCGTCATTTGTTATCGAATCGACTTCAAGCCAGATCGTCACATTGGCCTCTCTTCTCTCTGAAACGGTTGTACTTGTCGTCTGCAAAGCTATCTCGCGTGCTGCGGTATGCGGAGACACTAAAAGCACCATAGTAGAACACAGATGAAGATTCTAAGTTGTTGTAATAGCCAGTAAGATGTAGTACAATTCAAGTTTTAGGTATCAATTATTGACTTTTTACCCTTATTTGGTGCCTTGGACATGAGCTAGGAACATAAGATTCTGCATGAAAGGAGGACTAGCAGCCGCGTTGCACGGGAGAATGTGAAAAGTGTTCATTTGTAGTAAAAACCTGAGAATTCCGTCCGTTTTCGTCATATGATATCGAATCGACTTAAAGCCAGATCGTCACATTGGCCGCTCTTCTGTCTGAAACGGTTACATTTATCGTCTGCAAAGCTATGTCGCGTGCTGCGGTATGCGGAGACACTAAAAGCACCATAGTAGAACACAGATGAAGCTTCTAAGTTGATGTAATAGCCAGTAAGAAGTAATGCAATTCAAGTTTTAGGTATCGATTATTGACTTCTGACCCTTCTTTGGTGCCTTGGACATGTGCTAGGAACTTAAGATTTTGCGTGAAAGGAGGACTAGCAGATGCGTTGCACGGGAGAATGTGAAAAGTGTTCATATGTCGTAAAAACGAGAGAAATCCGTCCGTTTTCTTCATTTGTTGTCGTATCGACTTAAAGCTAGATCGTCACATTGGCCGCTCTTCTGTCTGAAACGGTTACATTTATCGTCTGGAAAGCTATGTCGCGTGCTGCGGTATGCGGAGACACTAAAATCACCATAGTAGAACACAGATGAAACTTCTAAGTTCTAGTAATAGCCAGTAAGAAATAGTAAAATTCAAGTTTTAGTTATGGATTTTTCACTTTTTACCCTTCTTTGGTGCCTTGGACATGAGCTAGGAACTTAAGATATTGCATGAAAGGAGGACTAGTAGCCGCGTTACACGGCAGAATGTGAAAAGTATTCATATGTAGTAAAAACCTGAGAAATCCGTCCGTGTTCGTCATTTGTTATCGAATCGACTTAAAGCCAGATCGCCACATTGGCCGCTCTTCTCTCTGAAACGGTTGTACTTATCGTCTGCAAAGCTATGTCGCGTGCTGCGGTATGCGGGGACACTAAAAGCACCATAGCAGAACACATATGAAGCTTCTAAGTTGATGTAATAGCCAGTAAGAAGTTTTAGGTATCGATTATTGACTTTTTAGCTGGCTTTGGTGCCTTGGACATGAGCTAGGACCCTAAGATTCTGCATGAAAGTAGGACTAGCAGTCGAGTTGCAAGGGAGAATGTGAAAAGTGTTCATATGTAGTAAAAACGTGAGAAATCCGTCCGTTTTCGTCATTTGTTATCGAATCGACTTAAAGCAAGATCGTCACATTGGCTTCTCTTCTCTCTGAAACTGTTGTACTTATCGTCTGCAAAGCTATGTCGCGTGCTGCGGTATGCGGAGACACTAAAAGCACCATAGTAGAACACAGATGAAGCTTCTAAGTTGATGTAATAGCTAGTAAGAAGAAGTACAATTCAAGTTTTACTTATCGATTATTGAGTTTTTAGCTGGCTTTGGTTCCTTGGAAATGAACTAGGACCTTAACATTTTGCTTGAAAGGAGGACTAGCAGCCGACTTGCACGGGAGAATGTGAAAAGTGTTCATAAGTCGTATAAACCTGAGAAATCCGTCCGTTTTCGTCATTTGTTATCGAATCGACTTAAAGCCAGATCGTCACATCGGCCGCTCTTCTCTCTGGAACGGTTACTTATATCGTCTGCAAACTGATGTCGCGTGCCGCGGTATGCGGAGACAGTAAAAGCATCATAGTAGAAGACAGATGAAACTTCTAAGTTGTTGTAATAGCCAGTAAGATGTAGTACAATTCAAGTGTTAGGTATCGATTATTGACTTTTTACCCTTATTTGGTGCCTTGGACAGGAGCTAGGAACTTAAGATTTTGCATGAAAGGAGGACTAGCAGCCACGTTGCACGGGAAAATGTGAAACGTGTTCATATGTGGGAAAAACCTGAGAAATCCGTCAGTTTTCATCATTTGTTATCGAATCGACTTAAAGCCAGGTCGCCACATTGGCCGCTCTTCTGTCTGAAACGGTTACATTTATCGTCTGCAAAGCTATGTCGCGTGCTGCGGTATGCGGAGACTCTAAAAGCACCGTAGTACAACACAGATGAAGCTTCTAAGTGTTGTAATACCCAGTAACATGTAGTACAATTCAAGTATTAGGTATCGATTATTGACTTTTTAGCTGTCTTTGGTGCATTGGACATGAGCTAGGACCTTAAGATTCTGCATGAAAAGAAGGCTAGCAGCCGAGTAGCACGGGAGAATGTGAAAAGTGTTCATATGTAGTAAAAACCTGAGAAATCTGTCCGTTATCGTCATTTGATATGAAATCGACTTAAAGCCAGATCGTCATATTGGCCACTCTTCTGTCTCAAACGGTTACATTTATCGTCTGCAAAGCTATGTCGCGTGCTGTGGTATTCGGAGACACTAAAAGCACCATAGTAGAACACAGATTTAGCTTCTAATTTGATGTAATATCCAGTAAGAAGTAGTACAATTCATGTTTTAGGTATCGATTATTGAGTTTTTACCCTTCTTTGGTGCCTTGGACAGGAGCTAGGAACTTAAGATCTTGCATGAAAGGAGGACTAGCAGCCGTGTTGCCTGGGAGAATGTGAAAAGTCTTCATATGTAGTAAAAACCTGAGAAATCCGTCCGTATTCGTCATTTGTTATCAAAGCGACTTAAAGCCAGATCGTCACATTGGCCACTCTTCTCTCTGAAACAGTTGTACTTATCGCCTGCAAAGCTATGTCGCGTGCTGCGGTATGCGGAGACACTAAAAGCACCATAATAGAACACAGATGAAGCCTCTATGTTGATGTAATATCCAGGAGGAAATAGTACAATTCAAGTTTTAGTTATCGTTTATTGACTTTTTAGCCTTCTTTGGTGCCTTGGACATGAGCTAGGACCCTAAGATTCTGCATGAAAGTAGGACTAGCAGTCGAGTTGCAAGGGAGAATGTGAAAAGTGTTCATATGTAGTAAAAACGTGAGAAATCCGTCCGTTTTCGTCATTTGTTATCGAATCGACTTAAAGCAAGATCGTCACATTGGCTTCTCTTCCCTCTGAAACGGTTGTACTTATCGTCTGCAAAGCTATGTCGCGTGCTGCGGTATGCGGAGACACAAAAAGCACCATAGTAGAACACAGATGAAGCTTCTAAGTTGATGTAATAGCTAGTAAGAAGAAGTACAATTCAAGTTTTACTTATCGATTATTGAGTTTTTAGCTGGCTTTGGTTCCTTGGAAATGAACTAGGACCTTAACATTTTGCTTGAAAGGAGGACTAGCAGCCGAGTTGCACGGGAGAATGTGAAAAATGTTCATAAGTCGTATAAACCTGAGAAATCCGTCCGTTTTCGTCATTTGTTATCGAATCGACTTAAAGCCAGATCGTCACATCGGCCGCTCTTCTCTCTGGAACGGTTACTTATATCGACTGCAAACTGATGTCGCGTGCCGCGGTATGCGGAGACAGTAAAAGCATCATAGTAGAAGACAGATGAAACTTCTAAGTTGTTGTAATAGCCAGTAAGATGTAGTACAATTCAAGTTTTAGGTATCGATTATTGACTTTTTACCCTTATTTGGTGCCTTGGACAGGAGCTAGGAACTTAAGATTTTGCATGAAAGGAGGACTAGCAGCCACGTTGCACGGGAAAATGTGAAACGTGTTCATATGTGGGAAAAACCTGAGAAATCCGTCAGTTTTCATCATTTGTTATCGAATCGACTTAAAGCCAGATCGTCACATTGGCCGCTCTTCTGTCTGAAACGGTTACATTTATCGTCTGCAAAGCTATGTCGCGTGCTGCGGTATGCGGAGACACTAAAATCACCATAGTAGAACACAGATGAAACTTCTAAGTTGATGTAATAGCCAGTAAGAAATAGTAAAATTCAAGTTTTAGTTATGGACTATTCACTTTTTACCCTTCTTTGGTGCCTTGGACATGAGCTAGGAACTTAAGATATTGCATGAAAGGAGGATTAGCAGCCGAGTTGCATGGGAGAATGTGAAAAGTGTTCATATGTAGTAAAAACTTGAGAAATCCTTAAGTTTTTGTCATTTGTTATCGAATCGACTTAAAGCCAGATCGCCACATTGGCCACGCTTCTCTCTGAAACGGTTGTACTTATCGTCTGCAAAGCTATGTCGCGTGCTGCGGTATGCGGGGACACTAAAATCACCATAGTAGAACACATATGAAGCTTCTAAGTTGATGTAATAGCCAGTAAGAAGTAGTACAATTCAAGTTTTAGGTATCGATTATTGACTTTTTAGCTGGCTTTGGTGCCTTGGACATGAGCTAGGACCTTACGATTCTGCATGAAAGAAGGACTAGCTGCCGAGTTGCAAGGGAGAATGTGAAAAGTGTTCATATGTAGTAAAAACCTGAGAAATCCGTCCGTGTTCGTCATTTGTCATCGATCGACTTAAAGCCAGATCGTCACATTGGCTTCTCTTCTCTCTGAAACGGTTGTTCTTATCGCCTGCAATGCTATGTCGCGTGCTGCGGTATGCGGAGACACTAAAAGCACCATAGTAGAACACAGATGAAGCTTCGAAGTTGATGTAACAGCCAGTAAGAAGTAGTACAATTCAAGTTTTAGGTATCGATTATTGACTTTTTACCCTTATTTGGTGCCTTGGACATGAGCTAGGAACTTAAGATTTTGCATGAAAGGAGGACTAGCAGCCACGTTGCACGGGAGAATGTGAAAAGTGTTCATATGTAGTAAAAACGTGAGAAATCAGTCCGTTTTCGTCATTTGTTATCGAATCGACTTAAAGCCAGATCGTCACATTGGCCGCTCTTCTCTCTGAAACGGTTGTATTTATCGTCTGCAAAGTTATGTCGCGTGCTGCGGTATGCGGAGACACTAAAAGCACCATAGTAGAACACAGATGAAGCTTCTAAGTTGATGTAATAGCCAGTAAGAAGTAGCACAATTCAAGTTTTAGATATCGATTATTAACTTTTTAACTGGCTTTGGTGCCTTGGACATGAGCTAGGACCTTGACATTCTGCATGAAAGGAGGACTAGCAGCCGAGTTGCACGGGAGAATGTGAAAAGTGTTCATTTGTAGTAAAAACCTGAGAAATCCGTCAGATCTCGTCATTTGTTATCGAATCGACTTAAAGCTAGATCGTCACATTGGCCGCTCTTCTGTCTGAAACGGTTACATTTATCGTCTGCAAAGCTATGTCGCGTGCTGCGGTATGCGGAGACAATAAGAGCACCATAGTAGAACACAGATGAAACTTCTAAGATGATGTAATAGCCAGTAAGAAGTAGTACAATTCAAGTATTAGGTATCGATTATTGACTTTTTACCCTTCTTTGGTGTCTTGGACATGAGCTAGGAACTTAAGATTTTGCATGAAAGGAGGACTAGCAGCCGCGTTGCACGGGAGAATGTGAAAGGTGTTCATATGTAGTAAAAACCTGAGAAATCCGTTCGTTTTCGTTATTTGTTATCGAATCTACGTAAAACCAGATCGTCACATTGGCGACACTTCTCTTTGAAACGGTTGTACTTATGGTCTGCTATGCTATGTCGCGTGCTGCGTTATGTTGAGACACTAAAAGCACCATAGTAGAACACAGATCAAGCTTCTAAGTTGATGTAATAGCGAGTAAAAAGTAGTACAATTCAAGTATTAGGTGTCGATTATTGACTTTTTAGCTGGCTTTGGTGCCTTGGACATGAGCTAGGACCTTAAGATTCTGCATGAAAGGAGGATTAGCAGCCGAGTTGCACGGGAGAATGTGAAAAGTGTTCATATGTAGTAAAAACCTGAGAAATCCGTCCGTTTTCGTAATTTGTTATCAAATCGACTTAAAGCCAGATCGTCACATAGGCCGCTCTTCTCTCTGAAACGGTTGTACTTATCGTCTTCAAAGCTATGTCGCGTGCTGCTTTATGCGGAGACACTAAAAGTACCATAGTAGAACCCAGTTGAAGCTTCTAAGTTGATGTAATAGCCAGTAAGAAGTAGTACAATTCAAGTTTTAGGTATCGATTATTGACTTGTTACCCTTCTTTGGTGCCTAGGACATGAGCTAGGACCTTATGAATCTGCATGAAAGGAGGAGTAGCAGCCGAATTGCATGGGAGAATGTAAAAAGTGTTCGTATGTAGTAAAAACCTCAGAAAGCCGTCCGTTATCGTTATTTGTTATCGAATCGACTTAAAGCCAGATCGTCACATTGGAAACTCTTCTCTCTGAAACGTTTGTACTTATCGTCTGCAAAGTTATGTCGCGTGCTGCGGTATGCGGAGACACTAAAAGCACCATAGTAGAACACAGATGAAGCTTCTAAGTTGATATAATACCCAGTAAGAAGTAGTACAATTCAAGTTTTAGGTATCGATTATTGACTTTTTAGCTGGCTTTGGTGCCTTGGACATGAGCTAGGACCTTACGATTCTGCATAAAAGGAGGAGTAGCAGCCGAGTTGCATGGGAGAATGTGAAAAGTGTTCATATGTAGTAAAAACCTGAGATATCCGTCCGTTTTCGTCATTTGTTATCGAATCGACTTAAAACCAGATCGTCACATTGGTGGCTCTTCTCTCTGAAACGGTTGTACTTATCGTCTGCAAAGCTATGTCGCGTGCTGCGGTATGCGGAGACACTAAAAGCACCATAGTAGAACACAGATGAAGCTTCTAAGTTGATGTAATAGCCAGTAACAAGTAGTACAATTCAAGTATTAGGTACCGATTATTGACTTTTTAGTTGGCATTGATGCCTTTGACATGAGTTAAGACCTTAAGATTCTGCATGAAAGGAGGATTAGCAGTCGAGTTGCACGGGAGAATGTGAAAAGTGTTCATATGTAGTAAAAACCTGAGAAATCCGTCCGTTTTCGTCATTTGTTATCGAATCGACTTAAAGCCAGATCGTAACATTGGCCGCTCTTCTCTCTGAAAGAGTTGTACTTATCGTCTGCAAAGCTATGTCACGTATTGCTGTATGCGGAGACACTAAAAGCAAAATAGTAGAACACAGATGAAGCTTCTAAATTGATGTAATAGCCAGTAAGAAGTAGTAGAATTCAAGTATTAGGTATCGATTATTGACTTTTTAGCTGGCATTGGTGCCTTTGACATGAGCTAGGACCTTAAGATTCTGCACGAAAGGACAATGAGCAGCCTAGTTGCACGGGAGAATGTGAAAAGTGTTCATATGTAGTAAAAACCTGAGAAATCCGTCCGTTTTCGTCATTTTTTATCGAATCGACTTAAAGAAAGATCGTCACATTGGCAACTCTTCTCTCTGAAACAGTTGCACTTATAGACTGCAAAGCTATGTCGCGTGCTGCGGTATGTGGAGACACTAAGAGCACCATAGTAGAACACAGATGAAGCTTCGAAGTTGATGTAATAGCCAGTAAGAAGTAGTACAATTCAAGTTTTAGGTATCGATTATTGACTTTTTACCTTTCTTTGGTGACTTGGACATGAGGTAGAACCATAAGAATCTGCATGAATGGCAGAGTAGCAGCGGAGTTGCATGGGAGAAGGTGAAAAGTGTTCGTATGTAGTAAAAACCTGAGAAATCCGTCCGTTTCCGTTATTTGTTATCGAATCGACTTAAAGCCAGATCGTCACATTGGCCGCTCTTCTCTCTGCAACGGTTGTATTTATCGTCTGCAAAGCTATGTCGCGTGCTGCGGTATGCGGAGACACTAAAAGCACCATAGTAGAACACAGATGAAGCTTCTAAGTTGATGTAATAGCCAGTAAGAAGTAGTACAATTCAAGTTATAGGTAACGATTATTGACTTTTTAGCTGGGTTTGGTGCCTTGGACTTAAACTAGGAACTTAAGATTTCGCATGAAATGAGGACTAGCAGCCGCGTTGCACGGGAGAATGTGAAAAGTGTTCATATGTAGTAAAAACCTGAGAAATCCGTCAGATCTCGTCAGTTGTTATCGAATCGACTTAAAGCTAGATCGTCACATTGGCCGCTCTTCTGTCTGAAACGGTTACATTTATCGTCTGCAAAGCTATGTCGCGTGCTGCGGTATGCGGAGACAATAAGAGCACCATAGTAGAACACAGATAAAACTTCTAAGATGATGTAATAGCCAGTAAGAAGTAGTACAATTCAAGTTTTAGGTATCGATTATTGACTTCTTAGCCTTCTTTGGTGCCTTGGACATGAGCTAGGAACTTAAGATATTGCATGAAAGGAGGACTAGCAACCGCGTTGCACGGGAGAATGTAAAAAGAGTTCATATGTAGTAAAAAACTGAGAAATCCGTCCGTTTTCGTTATTTGTTATCGAATCGACTTAAAGCCAGATCGTCACATTGGCCGCTCTTCTCTCTAAACCGGTTGTACTTATCGTCTGCAAAGCTATGTCGCGTGCTGCGGTAAGCGGAGACACTAAAAACACCATAGTAGAACACAGAAGAAGCTTCTAAGTTGATATAATACCCAGTAAGAAGTAGTACAATTCAAGTTTTAGGTATCGATTATTGACTCTTTTGCTGGATTTTGTCCCTTGGACATGAGCTAGGACCTTAAGATTCTGCATGAAAGGAGGAGTAGCAGCCGAGTTGCATGGAAGAATGTGAAAAGTGTTGGTATGTAGTAAAAACCTGAGAAAACCGTCCGTTTTCGTCATTTGTTCTCGAATCGACTTAAAGCCAGATCGTCACATTGGCAGCTCTTCTCTCTGAAACGGTTGTACTTATCTTCTGCAAAGCTATGTCGCGTGCTGCGGTATGCGGAGACACTAAAAGCACCATAGTAGAACACAGATGAAGCTTCTAAGTTGATGTAATAGCCAGTAACAAGTAGTACAATTCAAGTATTAGGTACCGATTATTGACTTTTTAGTTGGCATTGATGCCTTTGACATGAGTTAAGACCTTACGATTCTGCATGAAAGGAGGATTAGCAGTCGAGTTGCACGGGAGAATGTGAAAAGTGTTCATATGTACTAAAAACCTGAGAAATCCGTCCGTTTTCGTCATTTGTTATCGAATCGACTTAAAGCCAGATTGTAACATTGGCCGCTCTTCTCTCTGAAAGAGTTGTACTTATCGTCTGCAAAGCTATGTCACGTATTGCTGTATGCGGAGACACTAAAAGCAAAATAGTAGAACACAGATGAAGCTTCTAAATTGATGTAATAGCCAGTAAGAAGTAGTAGAATTCAAGTATTAGGTATCGATTATTGACTTTTTAGCTGGCATTGGTGCCTTTGACATGAGCTAGGACCTTAAGATTCTGTACGAAAGGAGGACTAGCAGCCTAGTTGCACGGGAGAATGTGAAAAGTGTTAATATGTAGTAAAAACCTGAGAAATCCGTCCGTTTTCGTTATTTGTTATCGAATCGACTTAAAGCCAGATCGTCACATTGGAAACTCTTCTCTCTGAAACGGTTGTACTTATCGTCTGCAAAGTTATGTCGCGTGCTGCGGTATGCGGAGACACTAAAAGCACCATAGTAGAACACAGATGAAGCTTCTAAGTTGATATAATACCCAGTAAGTAGTAGTACAATTCAAGTTTTAGGTTTCGATTATTGACTTTTTAGCTGGCTTTGGTGCCTTGGACATGAGCTAGGACCTTAAGATTCTGCATGAAAGGAGGACTAGCAGCCGCGTTGCACGGGAGAATGTGAAAAGTGTTCATATGTAGTAAAAACCTGAGAAATCCGTCCGTTTTCGTCATTTGTTCTCGAATCGACTTAAAGCCAGATCGTCACATTGGCCGCTCTTCTCTCTGAAACGGTTGTACTTATCTTCTGCAAAGCTATGTCGCGTGCTGCGGTATGCGGAGACACTAAAAACACCATAGTAGAACACAGATGAAGCTTCTAAGTTGATATAATACCCAGTAAGAAGTAGTACAATTCAAGTTTTAGGTTTCGATTATTGACTTTTTAGCTGGCTTTTGTGCCTTGGACATGAGCTAGGACCTTACGATTCTGCATGAAAGGAGGAGTAGCAGCCGAGTTGCATGGGAGAATGTGAAAAGTGTTGGTATGTAGTAAAAACCTGAGAAATCCGTCCGTTTTCGTTATTTGTTATCGAATCGACTTAAAGCCAGATCGTCACATTGGAAACTCTTCTCTCTGAAACGGTTGTACTTATCGTCTGCAAAGTTATGTCGCGTGCTGCGGTATGCGGAGACACTAAAAGCACCATAGTAGAACACAGATGAAGCTTCTAAGTTGATATAGTACCCATCAAGTTGTAGTACAATTCAAGTTTTAGGTTTCGATTATTGACTTTTTAGCTGGCTTTGGTGCCTTGGACATGAGCTAGGACCTTAAGATTCTGCATGAAAGGAGGACTAGCAGCCGCGTTGCACGGGAGAATGTGAAAAGTGTTCGTATGTAGTAAAAACCTGAGAAATCCGTCCGTTTTCGTCATTTGTTCTCGAATCGACTTAAAGCCAGATCGTCACATTGGCCGCTCTTCTCTCTGAAACGGTTGTACTTATCTTCTGCAAAGCTATGTCGCGTGCTGCGGTATGCGGAGACACTAAAAACACCATAGTAGAACACAGATGAAGCTTCTAAGTTGATATAATACCCAGTAAGAAGTAGTACAATTCAAGTTTTAGGTTTCGATTATTGACTTTTTAGCTGGCTTTTGTGCCTTGGACATGAGCTAGGACCTTACGATTCTGCATGAAAGGAGGAGTAGCAGCCGAGTTGCATGGGAGAATGTGAAAAGTGTTGGTATGTAGTAAAAACCTGAGAAATTCGTCCGTTTTCGTTATTTGTTATCGAATCGACTTAAAGCCAGATCGTCACATTGGAAACTCTTCTCTCTGAAACGGTTGTACTTATCGTCTGCAAAGTTATGTCGCGTGCTGCGGTATGCGGAGACACTAAAAGCACCATAGTAGAACACAGATGAAGCTTCTAAGTTGATATAATACCCAGTAAGTAGTAGTACAATTCAAGTTTTAGGTTTCGATTATTGACTTTTTATCTGGCTTTGGTGCCTTGGACATGAGCTAGGACCTTAAGATTCAGCATGAAAAGAGGACTAGCAGCCGCGTTGCACGGGAGAATGTGAAAAGTGTTCATATGTAGTAAAAACCTGAGAAATCCGTCCGTTTTCGTCATTTGTTATCGAATCGACTTAAAGCCAGTTCGTCACGTTGACCGCTCTTCTGTCTGAAACGGTTACATTTATCGTCTGCAAAGGTAAGTCGCGTGCTGCGGTATGCGGAGACACTAAAAGCACCATAGTAGAACACAGACGAAGCTTCTAAGTTGATGTTAAAGCCAGTAACAAGTAGTACAATTCAAGTATTAGGTATCGATTATTGACTTTTTACCCTTGTTTGGTGCCTTGGACATGAGCTAGAACCATAAGAATCTGCATGAATGGCAGAGTAGCAGCCGAGTTGCATGGGAGAAGTTGAAAAGTGTTCATATGTAGTAAAAACCTGAGAAATCCGTCCGTTTTCGGCATTTGTTATCGAATCGACTTAAAGAAAAATCGTCACATTGGCAACTCTTCTCTCTGAAACGGTTGTACTTATCGTCTGCAAAGCTATGCCGCGTGCTGCGGTATGCGGAGACACTAAAAGCACCATAGTAGAACACAGATGAAGATTCTAAGTTGATGTAATAGCCAGTAACAAGTAGTACAATTCAAGTATTAGGTACCGATTATTGACTTTTTAGATCGCATTGATGCCTTTGACATGAGCTAAGACCTTAAGATTCTGCATGAAAGGAGGATTAGCAGTAGAGTTGCAGGGGAGAATGTGAAAAGTGTTCATATGTAGTAAAAACCTGAGAAATCCGTCCGTTTTCGTCATTTGTTACGAATCGACTTAAAGCCAGATCGTCACATTGGCCGCTCTTCTCTCTGAAACGGTTGTACTTATGGTCTGCAAAGCTATGTCGCGTGCTGCGGTATGCGGAGACACTAAAAACAACATAGTAGAACACAGATGAATCTTCTAAGTTGATATAATACCCAGTAAGAAGTAGTACAATTCAAGTTTTAGGTATCGATTATTGACTTTTTAGCTGGCTTTTGTGCCTTGGACATGAGCTAGGACCTTACGATTCTGCATGAAAGGAGGAGTAGCAGCCGAGTTGCATGGGAGAATGTGAAAAGTGTTCGTAAGTAGTAAAAACCTGAGAAATCCGTCCGTTTTCGTCATTTGTTCTCGAATCGACTTAAAGCCAGATCGTCACATTGGCCGCTCTTCTCTCTGAAACGGTTGTACTTATGGCCTGCAAAGCTATGTCGCGTGCTGCGGTATGCGGAGACACTAAAAGCACCATAGTCGAACACAGATGAAGCTTCTAAGTTGATGTAATAGCCAGTAAGAAGTAGTACAATTCAAGTTTTAGGTAACGATTATTGACTTTTTAGCTGGGTTTGGTGCCTTGGACTTAAACTAGGAACTTAAGATTTCGCATGAAAGGAGGACTAGCAGCCGCGTTGCACGGGAGAATGTGAAAAGTGTTCATATGTAGTAAAAACCTGAGAAATCCGTCAGATCTCGTCATTTGTTATCGAATCGACTAAAAGCTAGATCGTCACATTGGCCGCTCTTCTGTCTGAAACGGTTACATTTATCGTCTGCAAAGCTATGTCGCGTGCTGCGGTATGCGGAGACAATAAGAGCACCATAGTAGAACACAGATGAAACTTCTAAGATGATGTAATAGCCAGTAAGAAGTAGTACAATTCAAGTTTTAGGAGTAGCAGCCGAGTTGCACGGGAGAATGTGAAAAGTGTTCATATGTAGTAAAAACCTGAGAAATCCGTCCGTTTTCGTCATTTGTTATCGAATCGACTAAAAGCCAGATCGTCACATTGGCAGCTCTTCTCTCTAAACCGGTTGTACTTATCGTCTGCAAAGCTATGTCGCGTGCTGCGGTAAGCGGAGACACTAAAAACACCATAGTAGAACACAGAAGAAGCTTCTAAGTTGATATAATACCCAGTAAGAAGTAGTACAATTCAAGTTTTAGGTATCGATTATTGACTCTTTTGCTGGCTTTTGTCCCTTGGACATGAGCTAGGACCTTACGATTCCGCATGAAAGGAGGAGTAGCAGCCGAGTTGCATGGGAGAATGTGAAAAGTGTTCGTATGTAGTAAAAACCTGAGAAATCCGTCCGTTTTCGTCATTTGTTCTCGAATCGACTTAAAGCCAGATCATCACATTGGCCGCTCTTCTGTCTGAAACGGTTACATTTATCGTCTGCAAAGCTAAGTCGCGTGCTGCGGTATGCGGAGACACTAAAAGCACCATAGTAGAACACAGACGAAGCTTCTAATTTGATGTAAAAGCCAGTAACAAGTAGTACAATTCAAGCATTAGGAACCGATTATTGACTTTTTACCCTTGTTTGGTGCCATGGACATGAGCTAGAACCATAAGAATCTGCATGAATGGCAGAGTAGCAGCCGAGTTGCATGGGAGAAGGTGAAAAGTGTTCATATGTAGTAAAAAACTGAGAAATCCGTTCGTATTCGTCATTTGTTATCGAATCGACTTAAAGAAAAATCGTCACATTGGCAACTCTTCTCTCTGAAAAGGTTGTACTTATCGTCTGCAAAGCTATGTCGCGTGCTGCGGTATGCGGAGACACTAAAAGCACCATAGTAGAACACAGATGAAGATTCTAAGTTAATGTAATAGCCAGTAACAAGTAGTACAATTCAAGTATTAGGTACCGATTATTGACTTTTTAGATCGCATTGATGCCTTTGACATGAGCTAAGACCTTAAGATTCTGCATGAAAGGAGGATTAGCAGTAGAGTTGCAGGGGAGAATGTGAAAAGTGTTCATATGTAGTAAAAACCTGAGAAATCCGTCCGTTTTCGTCATTTGTTACGAATCGACTTAAAGCCAGATCGTCACATTGGCCGCTCTTCTCTCTGAAACGGTTGTACTTATGGTCTGCAAAGCTATGTCGCGTGCTGCGGTATGCGGAGACACTAAAAACAACATAGTAGAACACAGATGAATCTTCTAAGTTGATATAATACCCAGTAAGAAGTAGTACAATTCAAGTTTTAGGTATCGATTATTGACTTTTTAGCTGGCTTTTGTGCCTTGGACATGAGCTAGGACCTTACGATTCTGCATGAAAGGAGGAGTAGCAGCCGAGTTGCATGGGAGAATGTGAAAAGTGTTCGTAAGTAGTAAAAACCTGAGAAATCCGTCCGTTTTCGTCATTTGTTCTCGAATCGACTTAAAGCCAGATCGTCACATTGGCCGCTCTTCTCTCTGAAACGGTTGTACTTATGGCCTGCAAAGCTATGTCGCGTGCTGCGGTATGCGGAGACACTAAAAGCACCATAGTCGAACACAGATGAAGCTTCTAAGTTGATGTAATAGCCAGTAAGAAGTAGTACAATTCAAGTTTTAGGTAACGATTATTGACTTTTTAGCTGGGTTTGGTGCCTTGGACTTAAACTAGGAACTTAAGATTTCGCATGAAAGGAGGACTAGCAGCCGCGTTGCACGGGAGAATGTGAAAAGTGTTCATATGTAGTAAAAACCTGAGAAATCCGTCAGATCTCGTCATTTGTTATCGAATCGACTAAAAGCTAGATCGTCACATTGGCCGCTCTTCTGTCTGAAACGGTTACATTTATCGTCTGCAAAGCTATGTCGCGTGCTGCGGTATGCGGAGACAATAAGAGCACCATAGTAGAACACAGATGAAACTTCTAAGATGATGTAATAGCCAGTAAGAAGTAGTACAATTCAAGTTTTAGGAGTAGCAGCCGAGTTGCACGGGAGAATGTGAAAAGTGTTCATATGTAGTAAAAACCTGAGAAATCCGTCCGTTTTCGTCATTTGTTATCGAATCGACTAAAAGCCAGATCGTCACATTGGCCGCTCTTCTCTCTAAACCGGTTGTACTTATCGTCTGCAAAGCTATGTCGCGTGCTGCGGTAAGCGGAGACACTAAAAACACCATAGTAGAACACAGAAGAAGCTTCTAAGTTGATATAATACCCAGTAAGAAGTAGTACAATTCAAGTTTTAGGTATCGATTATTGACTCTTTTGCTGGCTTTTGTCCCTTGGACATGAGCTAGGACCTTACGATTCCGCATGAAAGGAGGAGTAGCAGCCGAGTTGCATGGGAGAATGTGAAAAGTGTTCGTATGTAGTAAAAACCTGAGAAATCCGTCCGTTTTCGTCATTTGTTCTCGAATCGACTTAAAGCCAGATCATCACATTGGCCGCTCTTCTGTCTGAAACGGTTACATTTATCGTCTGCAAAGCTAAGTCGCGTGCTGCGGTATGCGGAGACACTAAAAGCACCATAGTAGAACACAGACGAAGCTTCTAATTTGATGTAAAAGCCAGTAACAAGTAGTACAATTCAAGCATTAGGTACCGATTATTGACTTTTTACCCTTGTTTGGTGCCTTGGACATGAGCTAGAACCATAAGAATCTGCATGAATGGCAGAGTAGCAGCCGAGTTGCATGGGAGAAGGTGAAAAGTGTTCATATGTAGTAAAAAACTGAGAAATCCGTTCGTTTTCGTCATTTGTTATCGAATCGACTTAAAGAAAAATCGTCACATTGGCAACTCTTCTCTCTGAAAAGGTTGTACTTATCGTCTGCAAAGCTATGTCGCGTGCTGCGGTATGCGGAGACACTAAAAGCACCATAGTAGAACACAGATGAAGATTCTAAGTTAATGTAATAGCCAGTAACAAGTAGTACAATTCAAGTATTAGGTACCGATTATTGACTTTTTAGCTGGCATTGATGCCTTTGACATGAGCTAAGACCTTAAGACTCTGCATGAAAGGAGGATTAGCAGTCGAGTTGCACGGGAGAATGTGAAAAGTGTTCATATGTACTAAAAACCTGAGAAATCCGTCCGTTTTCGTCATTTGATATCGAATCGACTTAAAGCCAGATCGTAACATTGGCCGCTCTTCTCTCTGAAAGAGCTGTACTTATAGTCTGCAAAGCTATGTCACGTATTGCTGTATGCGGAGACACTAAAAGCACCATAGTAGAACACAGATGAAGCTTCTAAATTGATGTAATAGCCAGTAAGAAGTAGTAGAATTCAAGTATTAGGTATCGATTATTGACTTTTTAGCTGGCATTGGTGCCTTTGACATGAGCTAGGACCTTAAGATTCTGTACGAAAGGAGGACTAGCAGCCTAGTTGCACGGGAGAATGTGAACAGTGTTAATATGTAGTAAAAACCTGAGAAATCCGTCCGTTTTCGTTATTTGTTATCGAATCGACTTAAAGCCAGATCGTCACATTGGAAACTCTTCTCTCTGAAACGGTTGTACTTATCGTCTGCAAAGTTATGTCGCGTGCTGCGGTATGCGGAGACACTAAAAGCACCATAGTAGAACACAGATGAAGCTTCTAAGTTGATATAATACCCAGTAAGTAGTAGTACAATTCAAGTTTTAGGTTTCGTTTATTGACTTTTTAGCTGGCTTTGGTGCCTTGGACATGAGCTAGGACCTTACGATTCTGCATGAAAGGAGGACTAGCAGCCGCGTTGCACGGGAGAATGTGAAAAGTGTTCATATGTAGTAAAAACCTGAGAAATCCGTCCGTTTTCGTCATTTGTTCTCGAATCGACTTAAAGCCAGATCGTCACATTGGCCGCTCTTCTCTCTGAAACGGTTGTACTTATCTTCTGCAAAGCTATGTCGCGTGCTGCGGTATGCGGAGACACTAAAAACACCATAGTAGAACACAGATGAAGCTTCTAAGTTGATATAATACCCAGTAAGAAGTAGTACAATTCAAGTTTTAGGTTTCGATTATTGACTTTTTAGCTGGCTTTTGTGCCTTGGACATGAGCTAGGACCTTACGATTCTGCATAAAAGGAGGAGTAGCAGCCGAGTTGCATGGGAGAATGTGAAAAGTGTTGGTATGTAGTAAAAACCTGAGAAATCCGTCCGTTTTCGTTATTTGTTATCGAATCGACTTAAAGCCAGATCGTCACATTGGAAACTCTTCTCTCTGAAACGGTTGTACTTATCGTCTGCAAAGTTATGTCGCGTGCTGCGGTATGCGGAGACACTAAAAGCACCATAGTAGAACACAGATGAAGCTTCTAAGTTGATATAATACCCAGTAAGTAGTAGTACAATTCAAGTTTTAGGTTTCGATTATTGACTTTTTATCTGGCTTTGGTGCCTTGGACATGAGCTAGGACCTTAAGATTCTGCATGAAAAGAGGACTAGCAGCCGCGTTGCACGGGAGAATGTGAAAAGTGTTCATATGTAGTAAAAACCTGAGAAATCCGTCCGTTTTCGTCATTTGTTATCGAATCGACTTAAAGCCAGTTCGTCACGTTGACCGCTCTTCTGTCTGAAACGGTTACATTTATCGTCTGCAAAGGTAAGTCGCGTGGTGCGGTATGCGGAGACACTAAAAGCACCATAGTAGAACACAGACGAAGCTTCTAAGTTGATGTAAAAGCCAGTAACAAGTAGTACAATTCAAGTATTAGGTATCGATTATTGACTTTTTACCCTTGTTTGGTGCCTTCGACATGAGCTAGAACCATAAGAATCTGCATGAATGGCAGAGTAGCAGCCGAGTTGCATGGGAGAAGTTGAAAAGTGTTCATATGTAGTAAAAACCTGAGAAATCCGTCCGTTTTCGTCATTTGTACACTAGATCGCGTGTTAAAAATCGTCACATTGGCAACTCTTCTCTCTGAAACGGTTTGTACTTATCGTCTGCAAAGCTATGTCGCGTGCTGCGGTATGCGGAGACACTAAAAGCACCATAGTAGAACACAGATGAAGATTCTAAGTTGATGTAATAGCCAGTAACAAGTAGTACAATTCAAGTATTAGGTACCGATTATTGACTTTTTAGATCGCATTGATGCCTTTGACATGAGCTAAGACCTTAAGATTCTGCATGAAAGGAGGATTAGCAGTAGAGTTGCAGGGGAGAATGTGAAAAGTGTTCATATGTAGTAAAAACCTGAGAAATCCGTCCGTTTTCGTCATTTGTTACGAATCGACTTAAAGCCAGATCGTCACATTGGCCGCTCTTCTCTCTGAAACGGTTGTACTTATGGTCTGCAAAGCTATGTCGCGTGCTGCGGTATGCGGAGACACTAAAAACAACATAGTAGAACACAGATGAATCTTCTAAGTTGATATAATACCCAGTAAGAAGTAGTACAATTCAAGTTTTAGGTATCGATTATTGACTTTTTAGCTGGCTTTTGTGCCTTGGACATGAGCTAGGACCTTACGATTCTGCATGAAAGGAGGAGTAGCAGCCGAGTTGCATGGGAGAATGTGAAAAGTGTTCGTAAGTAGTAAAAACCTGAGAAATCCGTCCGTTTTCGTCATTTGTTCTCGAATCGACTTAAAGCCAGATCGTCACATTGGCCGCTCTTCTCTCTGAAACGGGTTGTACTTATGGCCTGCAAAGCTATGTCGCGTGCTGCGGTATGCGGAGACACTAAAAGCACCATAGTCGAACACAGATGAAGCTTCTAAGTTGATGTAATAGCCAGTAAGAAGTAGTACAATTCAAGTTTTAGGTAACGATTATTGACTTTTTAGCTGGGTTTGGTGCCTTGGACTTAAACTAGGAACTTAAGATTTCGCATGAAAGGAGGACTAGCAGCCGCGTTGCACGGGAGAATGTGAAAAGTGTTCATATGTAGTAAAAACCTGAGAAATCCGTCAGATCTCGTCATTTGTTATCGAATCGACTAAAAGCTAGATCGTCACATTGGCCGCTCTTCTGTCTGAAACGGTTACATTTATCGTCTGCAAAGCTATGTCGCGTGCAGCGGTATGCGGAGACAATAAGAGCACCATAGTAGAACACAGATGAAACTTCTAAGATGATGTAATAGCCAGTAAGAAGTAGTACAATTCAAGTTTTAGGTATCGATTATTGACTTCTTAGCCTTCTTTGGTGCCTTGGACATGAGCTAGGAACTTAAGATATTGCATGAAAGGAGGACTAGCAACCGCGTTGCACGGGAGAATGTGAAAAGAGTTCATATGTAGTAAAAACCTGAGAAATCCGTCCGTTTTCGTTATTTGTTATCGAATCGACTTAAAGCCAGATCGTCACATTGGCCGCTCTTCTCTCTGAAACGGTTGTACTTATCTTCTGCAAAGCTATGTCGCGTGCTGCGGTATGCGGAGACACTAAAAACACCATAGTAGAACACAGATGAAGCTTCTAAGTTGATATAATACCCAGTAAGAAGTAGTACAATTCAAGTTTTAGGTTTCGATTATTGACTTTTTAGCTGGCTTTTGTGCCTTGGACATGAGCTAGGACCTTACGATTCTGCATGAAAGGAGGAGTAGCAGCCGAGTTGCATGGGAGGATGTGAAAAGTGTTGGTATGTAGTAAAAACCTGAGAAATCCGTCCGTTTTCGTCATTTGTTATCGAATCGACTAAAAGCCAGATCGTCACATTGGCCGCTCTTCTCTCTAAACCGGTTGTACTTATCGTCTGCAAAGCTATGTCGCGCGCTGCGGTAAGCGGAGACACTAAAAACACCATAGTAGAACACAGAAGAAGCTTCTAAGTTGATATAATACCCAGTAAGAAGTAGTACAATTCAAGTTTTAGGTATCGATTATTGACTCTTTTGCTGGCTTTTGTCCCTTGGACATGAGCTAGGACCTTACGATTCTGCATGAAAGGAGGAGTAGCAGCCGAGTTGCATGGGAGAATGTGAAAAGTGTTCGTATGTAGTAAAAACCTGAGAAATCCGTCCGTTTTCGTCATTTGTTCTCGAATCGACTTAAAGCCAGATCTTCACATTGGCCGCTCTTCTGTCTGAAACGGTTACATTTATCGTCTGCAAAGCTAAGTCGCGTGCTGCGGTATGCGGAGACACACACACGCGAGACAGATACACAGACGAAGCTTCTAATTTGATGTAAAAGCCAGTAACAAGTAGTACAATTCAAGCATTAGGTACCGATTATTGACTTTTTTACCCTTGTTTGGTGCATTGGACATGAGCTAGAACCATAAGAATCTGCATGAATGGCAGAGTAGCAGCCGAGTTGCATGGGAGAAGGTGAAAAGTGTTCATATGTAGTAAAAAACTGAGAAATCCGTTCGTTTTCGTCATTTGTTATCGAATCGACTTAAAGAAATATCGTCACATTGGCAACTCTTCTCTCTGAAAAGGTTGTACTTATCGTCTGCAAAGCTATGTCGCGTGCTGCGGTATGCGGAGACACTAAAAGCACCATAGTAGAACACAGATGAAGATTCTAAGTTAATGTAATAGCCAGTAACAAGTAGTACAATTCAAGTATTAGGTACCGATTATTGACTTTTTAGCTGGCATTGATGCCTTTGACATGAGCTAAGACCTTAAGATTCTGCATGAAAGGAGGATTAGCAGTCGAGTTGCACGGGAGAATGTGAAAAGTGTTCATATGTACTAAAAACCTGAGAAATCCGTCCGTTTTCGTCATTTGTTATCGAATCGACTTAAAGCCAGATCGTAACATTGGCCGCTCTTCTCTCTGAAAGAGCTGTACTTATAGTCTGCAAAGCTATGTCACGTATTGCTGTATGCGGAGACACTAAAACCACCATAGTAGAACACAGATGAAGCTTCTAAATTGATGTAATACCCAGTAAGAAGTAGTACAATTCAAGTATTAGGTATCGATTATTGAATTTTTAGCTGGCATTGGTGCCTTTGACATGAGCTAGGACCTTACGATTCTGCATGAAAGGAGGACTAGCAGCCGCGTTGCACGGGAGAATGTGAAAAGTGTTCATATGTAGTAAAAACCTGAGAAATCCGTCCGTTTTTGTCATTTGTTCTCGAATCGACTTAAAGCCAGATCGTCACATTGGCCGCTCTTCTCTCTGAAACGGTTGTACTTATCTTCTGCAAAGCTATGTCGCGTGCTGCGGTATGCGGAGACACTAAAAACACCATAGTAGAACACAGATGAAGCTTCTAAGTTGATATAATACCCAGTAAGAAGTAGTACAATTCAAGTTTTAGGTTTCGATTATTGACTTTTTAGCTGGCTTTTGTGCCTTGGACATGAGCTAGGACCTTACGATCCTGCATGAAAGGAGGAGTAGCAGCCGAGTTGCATGGGAGAATGTGAGAAGTGTTGGTATGTAGTAAAAACCTGAGAAATCCGTCCGTTTTCGTTATTTGTTATCGAATCGACTTAAAGCCAGATCGTCACATTGGAAACTCTTCTCTCTGAAACGGTTGTACTTATCGTCTGCAAAGTTATGTCGCGTGCTGCGGTATGCGGAGACACTAAAAGCACCATAGTAGAACACAGATGAAGCTTCTAAGTTGATATAATACCCAGTAAGTAGTAGTACAATTCAAGTTTTAGGTTTCGATTATTGACTTTTATCTGGCTTTGGTGGCTTGGACATGAGCTAGGACCTTAAGATTCTGCATGAAAAGAGGACTAGCAGCCGCGTTGCACGGGAGAATGTGAAAAGTGTTCATATGTAGTAAAAACCTGAGAAATCCGTCGGTTTTCGTCATTTGTTATCGAATCGACTTAAAGCCAGTTCGTCACGTTGACCGCTCTTCTGTCTGAAACGGTTACATTTATCGTCTGCAAAGGTAAGTCGCGTGCTGCGGTATGCGGAGACACTAAAAGCACCATAGTAGTACACAGACGAAGCTTCTAAGTTGATGTAAAAGCCAGTAACAAGTAGTACAATTCAAGTATTAGGTATCGATTATTTACTTTTTACCCTTGTTTGGTGCCTTGGACATGAGCTAGAACCATAAGAATCTGCATGAATGGCAGAGTAGCAGCCGAGTTGCGTGGGAGAAGTTGAAAAGTGTTCATATGTAGTAAAAACCTGAGAAATCCGTCCGTTTTCGTCATTTGTTATCGAATCGACTTAAAGAAAAATCGTCACATTGGCAACTCTTCTCTCTGAAACGGTTGTACTTATCGTCTGCAAAGCTATGTCGCGTGCTGCGGTATGCGGAGACACTAAAAGAACCATAGTAGAACACAGATGAAGATTCTAAGTTGATGTAATAGCCAGTAACAAGTAGTACAATTCAAGTATTAGGTACCGATTATTGACTTTTTAGATCGCATTGATGCCTTTGACATGAGCTAAGACCTTAAGATTCTGCATGAAAGGAGGATTAGCAGTAGAGTTGCAGGGGAGAATGTGAAAAGTGTTCATATGTAGTAAAAACCTGAGAAATCCGTCCGTTTTCGTCATTTGTTACGAATCGACTTAAAGCCAGATCGTCACATTGGCCGCTCTTCTCTCTGAAACGGTTGTACTTATGGTCTGCAAAGCTATGTCGCGTGCTGCGGTATGCGGAGACACTAAAAACAACATAGTAGAACACAGATGAATCTTCTAAGTTGATATAATACCCAGTAAGAAGTAGTACAATTCAAGTTTTAGGTATCGATTATTGACTTTTTAGCTGGCTTTTGTGCCTTGGACATGAGCTAGGACCTTACGATTCTGCATGAAAGGAGGAGTAGCAGCCGAGTTGCATGGGAGAATGTGAAAAGTGTTCGTAAGTAGTAAAAACCTGAGAAATCCGTCCGTTTTCGTCATTTGTTCTCGAATCGACTTAAAGCCAGATCGTCACATTGGCCGCTCTTCTCTCTGAAACGGTTGTACTTATGGCCTGCAAAGCTATGTCGCGTGCTGCGGTATACGGAGACACTAAAAGCACCATAGTCGAACACAGATGAAGCTTCTAAGTTGATGTAATAGCCAGTAAGAAGTAGTACAATTCAAGTTTTAGGTAACGATTATTGACTTTTTAGCTGGGTTTGGTGCCTTGGACTTAAACTAGGAACTTAAGATTTCGCATGAAAGGAGGACTAGCAGCCGCGTTGCACGGGAGAATGTGAAAAGTGTTCATATGTAGTAAAAACCTGAGAAATCCGTCAGATCTCGTCATTTGTTATCGAATCGACTTAAAGCTAGATCGTCACATTGGCCGCTCTTCTGTCTGAAACGGTTACATTTATCGTCTGCAAAGCTATGTCGCGTGCTGCGGTATGCGGAGACAATAAGAGCACCATAGTAGAACACAGATGAAACTTCTAAGATGATGTAATAGCCAGTAAGAAGTAGTACAATTCAAGTTTTAGGTATCGATTATTGACTTCTTAGCCTTCTTTGGTGCCTTGGACATGAGCTAGGAACTTAAGATATTGCATGAAAGGAGGACTAGCAACCGCGTTGCACGGGAGAATGTGAAAAGAGTTCATATGTAGTAAAAACCTGTGAAATCCGTCCGTTTTCGTTATTTGTTATCGAATCGACTTAAAGCCAGATCGTCACATTGGCCGCTCTTCTCTCTGAAACGGTTGTACTTATCTTCTGCAAAGCTATGTCGCGTGCTGCGGTATGCGGAGACACTAAAAACACCATAGTAGAACACAGATGAAGCTTCTAAGTTGATATAATACCCAGTAAGAAGTAGTACAATTCAAGTTTTAGGTTTCGATTATTGACTTTTTATCTGGCTTTTGTGCCTTGGACATGAGCTAGGACCTTACGATTCTGCATGAAAGGAGGAGTAGCAGCCGAGTTGCATGGGAGAATGTGAAAAGTGTTGGTATGTAGTAAAAACCTGAGAAATCCGTCCGTTTTCGTTATTTGTTATCGAATCGACTTAAAGCCAAATCGTCACATTGGAAACTCTTCTCTCTGAAACGGTTGTACTTATCGTCTGCAAAGTTATGTCGCGTGCTGCGGTATGCGGAGACACTAAAAGCACCATAGTAGAACACAGATGAAGCTTCTAAGTTGATATAATACCCAGTAAGTAGTAGTACAATTCAAGTTTTAGGTTTCGATTATTGACTTTTTAGCTGGCTTTGGTGCCTTGGACATGAGCTAGGACCTTAAGATTCTGCATGAAAAGAGGAGTAGCAGCCGAGTTGCATGGGAGAATGTGAAAAGTGTTGGTATGTAGTAAAAACCTGAGAAATACGTCCGTTTTCGTTATTTGTTATCGAATCGACTTAAAGCCAGATCGTCACATTGGAAACTCTTCTCTCTGAAACGGTTGTACTTATCGTCTGCAAAGTTATGTCGCGTGCTGCGGTATGCGGAGACACTAAAAGCACCATAGTAGAACACAGATGAAGCTTCTAAGTTGATATAATACCCAGCAAGTAGTAGTACAATTCAAGTTTTAGGTTTCGATTATTGACTTTTTAGCTGGCTTTGGTGCCTAGGACATGAGCTAGGACCTTAAGAATCTGCATGAAAGGAGGAGTAGCAGCCGAGTTGCATGGGAGAATGTGAAAAGTGTTCGTATGTAGTAAAAACCTGAGAAATCCGTCCGTTTTCGTTATTTATTATCGTATCGACTTAAAGCCAGATCGTCACATTGGAAACTCTTCTCTCTAAAACGGTTGTACTTATCGTCTGCAAAGTTATGTCGCGTGCTGCGGTATGCGGAGACACTAAAAGCACCATAGTAGAACACAGATGAAGCTTCTAAGTTTATATAATACCCAGTAAGAAGTAGTACAATTCAAGTTTTAGGTATCGATTATTGACTTTTTAGCTGGCTTTTGTGCCTTGGACATGAGCTAGGACCTTACGATTCTGCATGAAAGGAGGAGTAGCAGCCGAGTTGCATGGGAGAATGTGAAAAGTGTTCGTAAGTAGTAAAAACCTGAGAAATCCGTCCGTTTTCGTCATTTGTTCTCGAATCGACTTAAAGCCAGATCGTCACATTGGCCGCTCTTCTCTCTGAAACGGTTGTACTTATGGCCTGCAAAGCTATGTCGCGTGCTGCGGTATACGGAGACACTAAAAGCACCATAGTCGAACACAGATGAAGCTTCTAAGTTGATGTAATAGCCAGTAAGAAGTAGTACAATTCAAGTTTTAGGTAACGATTATTGACTTTTTAGCTGGGTTTGGTGCCTTGGACTTAAACTAGGAACTTAAGATTTCGCATGAAAGGAGGACTAGCAGCCGCGTTGCACGGGAGAATGTGAAAAGTGTTCATATGTAGTAAAAACCTGAGAAATCCGTCAGATCTCGTCATTTGTTATCGAATCGACTAAAAGCTAGATCGTCACATTGGCCGCTCTTCTGTCTGAAACGGTTACATTTATCGTCTGCAAAGCTATGTCGCGTGCTGCGGTATGCGGAGACAATAAGAGCACCATAGTAGAACACAGATGAAACTTCTAAGATGATGTAATAGCCAGTAAGAAGTAGTACAATTCAAGTTTTAGGTATCGATTATTGACTTCTTAGCCTTCTTTGGTGCCTTGGACATGAGCTAGGAACTTAAGATATTGCATGAAAGGAGGACTAGCAACCGCGTTGCACGGGAGAATGTGAAAAGAGTTCATATGTAGTAAAAACCTGTGAAATCCGTCCGTTTTCGTTATTTGTTATCGAATCGACTTAAAGCCAGATCGTCACATTTGCCGCTCTTCTCTCTGAAACGGTTGTACTTATCTTCTGCAAAGCTATGTCGCGTGCTGCGGTATGCGGAGACACTAAAAACACCATAGTAGAACACAGATGAAGCTTCTAAGTTGATATAATACCCAGTAAGAAGTAGTACAATTCAAGTTTTAGGTTTCGATTATTGACTTTTTATCTGGCTTTTGTGCCTTGGACATGAGCTAGGACCTTACGATTCTGCATGAAAGGAGGAGTAGCAGCCGAGTTGCATGGGAGAATGTGAAAAGTGTTGGTATGTAGTAAAAACCTGAGAAATCCGTCCGTTTTCGTTATTTGTTATCGAATCGACTTAAAGCCAAATCGTCACATTGGAAACTCTTCTCTCTGAAACGGTTGTACTTATCGTCTGCAAAGTTATGTCGCGTGCTGCGGTATGCGGAGACACTAAAAGCACCATAGTAGAACACAGATGAAGCTTCTAAGTTGATATAATACCCAGTAAGTAGTAGTACAATTCAAGTTTTAGGTTTCGATTATTGACTTTTTAGCTGGCTTTGGTGCCTTGGACATGAGCTAGGACCTTAAGATTCTGCATGAAAAGAGGAGTAGCAGCCGAGTTGCATGGGAGAATGTGAAAAGTGTTGGTATGTAGTAAAAACCTGAGAAATACGTCCGTTTTCGTTATTTGTTATCGAATCGACTTAAAGCCAGATCGTCACATTGGAAACTCTTCTCTCTGAAACGGTTGTACTTATCGTCTGCAAAGTTATGTCGCGTGCTGCGGTATGCGGAGACACTAAAAGCACCATAGTAGAACACAGATGAAGCTTCTAAGTTGATATAATACCCAGCAAGTAGTAGTACAATTCAAGTTTTAGGTTTCGATTATTGACATTTTAGCTGGCTTTGGTGCCTAGGACATGAGCTAGGACCTTAAGAATCTGCATGAAAGGAGGAGTAGCAGCCGAGTTGCATGGGAGAATGTGAAAAGTGTTCGTATGTAGTAAAAACCTGAGAAATCCGTCCGTTTTCGTTATTTATTATCGTATCGACTTAAAGCCAGATCGTCACATTGGCCGCTCTTCTCTCTGAAAGAGCTGTACTTATCGTCTGCAAAGCTATGTCACGTATTGCTGAATGCGGAGACACTAAAAGCACAATAGTAGAACACAGATGAAGCTTCTAAATTGATGTAATAGCCAGTAAGAAGTAGTACAATTCAAGTTTTAGGTATCGATTATTGAATTTTTTGCTGGCTTTTGTCCCTTGGACATAGGCTAGGACCTTAAGATTCTTCATGAAAGGAGGAGTAGCAGCCGAGTTGCATGGGAGAATGTGAAAAGTGTTCGTATGTAGTAAAAACCTGAGAAATCCGTCCGTTTTCGTCATTTGTTATCGAATCGACTTAAAGCCAGATCGTCACATTGGCCGCTCTTCTCTCTGAAACGGTTGTACTTATGGTCTGCAAAGCTATGTCGCGTGCTGCGGTATGCGGAGACACTAAAAGCACCATAGTAGAACACAGATGAAGCTTCTAAGTTGGTGTAATAGCCAGTAAGATGTAGTACAATTCAAGTTTTAGTTATAGATTATTGACTTTTTAGCTGGCTTTGGTGCCTTGGACATGAGCTATAACCTTAAGATTCTGCATGAAAGGAGGACTAGCAGCCGAGTGGCATGGGAGAATGTGAAAAGTGTTCATATGTAGTAAAAACCTGAGAAATCCGTCCGTTTTCGTCATTTGTTATCGAATCGACTTAAAGCCAGTTCGTCACGTTGACCGCTCTTCTGTCTGAAACGGTTACATTTATCGTCTGCAAAGCTAAGTCGCGTGCTGCGGTTTGCGGAGACACTAAAAGCACCATAGTAGAACACAGACGAAGCATCTAAGTTGATTTAAAAGCCAGTAACAAGTAGTACAATTCAAGTATTAGGTATCGATTATTGACTTTTTACCCTTGTTTGGTGCCTTGGACATGAGCTAGAACCATAAGAATCTGCATGAATGGCAGAGTAGCAGCCGAGTTGCATGGGAGAAGTTGAAAAGTGTTCATATGTAGTAAAAACCTGAGAAATCCGTCCGTTTTCGTCATTTGTTATCGAATCGACTTAAAGATAAATCGTCACATTGGCAACTCTTCTCTCTGAAACGGTTGTACACAGATGAAGATTCTAAGTTGATGTAATAGCCAGTAACAAGTAGTACAATTCAAGTATTAGGTACCGATTATTGACTTTTTAGATGGCATTGATGCCTTTGACATGAGCTAAGACCTTAAGATTCTGCATGAAAGGAGGATTAGCAGTAGAGTTGCACGGGAGAATGTGAAAAGTGTTCATATGTACTAAAAACCTGAGAAATCCGTCCGTTTTCGTCATTTGTTATCGAATCGACTTAAAGAAAGATCGTAACATTGGCCGCTCTTCTCTCTGAAAGAGCTGTACTTATAGTCTGCAAAGCTATGTCACGTATTGCTGTATGCGGAGACACTAAAAGCACCATAGTAGAACACAGATGAAGCTTCTAAATTGATGTAATAGCCAGTAAGAAGTAGTGCAATTCAAGTATTAGGTATCGATTATTGACTTTTTAGCTGGCATTGGTGCCTTTGACATGAGCTAGGACCTTAAGATTCTGTATGAAAGGAGGATTAGCAGCCTAGTTGCACGGGAAAATGTGAAAAGTGTTCATATGTAGTAAAAACCTGAGAAATCCGTCCGTTTTCGTCATTTGTTATCGAATCGACTTCAAGCCAGATCGTCACATTGGCCGCTCTTCTCTCTGCACGGTTGTACTTATCGTCTGGAAAGCTATGTCGCGTGCTGCGGTATGCGGAGACACTAAAAACAACATAGTAGAACACAGATGAATCTTCTAAGTTGATATAATACCCAGTAAGAAGTAGTACAATTCAAGTTTTAGGTATCGATTATTGACTTTTTAGCTGGCTTTTGGGCCTTGGACATGAGCTAGGACCTTACGATTCTGCATGAAAGGAGGAGTAGCAGCCGAGTTGCATGGAAGAATGTGAAAAGTGTTCGTAAGTAGTAAAAACCTGAGAAATCCGTCCGTTTTCGTCATTTGTTCTCGAATCGACTTAAAGCCAGATCGTCACATTGACCGCTCTTCTCTCTGAAACGGTTGTACTTATGGTCTGCAAAGCTATGTCGCGTGCTGCGGTATGCGGAGACACTGAAAGCACCATAGTAGAACACAGATGTAGCTTCTAAGTTGGTGTAATAGCCAGTAAGAAGTAGTACAATTCAAGTTTTTAGTTATCGATTATTGACTTTTTAGCTGGCTTCGGTGCCTTGGACATGAGCTATAACCTTGAGATTCTGCATGAAAGGAGGACTAGCAGCCGAGTGGCACGGGAGAATGTGAAAAGTGTTCATATGTAGTAAAAACCTGAGAAATCGGACCGTTTTCGTCATTTGTTATCGAATCGACTTAAAGCCAGATCGTCACATTGACCGCTCTTCTGTCTGAAACGGTTACATTTATCGTCTGCAAAGCTATGTCGCGTGCTGCGGTATGCGGAGACACTAAAAGCACCTTAGTAGAACACAGATGAAGCTTGTAAGTGGATGTAATAGCCAGTACGAAGTAGTACAAATCAAGTTTTATGTATCGATTATTGACTTTTTAGCTGGCTTTGGTGCCTTGGACATGAGCTAGGATTTTAAGAATCTGCATGAAAGGAGGAGTAGGAGCCGAGTTGCATGGGAGAGTGTGAAAAGTGTTCATATGTAGTAAAAACCTGAGAAATCGGTCCGTTTTCGTCATTTGTTATCGAATCGACTTAAAGCCAGATCGTCACATTGACCGTTCTTCTGTCTGAAACGGTTACATTTATCGTCTGCAAAGCTATGTCGCGTGCTGCGGTATGCGGAGACACTAAAAGCACCATATTAGAACACAGATGAAGCTTCTAAGTTGATATAATAGCCAGTAAGAAGTAGTACAATTCAAGTTTTAGGTATCGATTATTGACTTTTTAGCTGGCTTTGGTGCCTTGGACATGAGCTAGGACGTTAAGAATCTGCATGAAAGGAGGAGTAGGAGCCGAGTTGCATGGGAGAATGTGAAAAGTGTTCGTATGTAGTAAAAACCTGAGAAATCCGTCCGTTTTCGTTATTTATTATCGTATCGACTTAAAGCTAGATCGTCACATTGGAAACCCTTCTCTCTAAAACGGTTGTACTTATCGTCTGCAAAGTTATGTCGCGTGCTGCGGTATGCGGAGACACTAAAAGCACCATAGTAGAATACAGATGAAGCTTCTAAGTTGATATAATACCCAGTAAGAAGTAGTACAATTCAAGTTTTAGGTATCGATTATTGACGTTTTAGCCTTCTTTGGTGCCTTGGACATGAGCTATTAACTTAAGATTTTGCATGAAAAGAGGACTAGCAACCGCGTTGCACAGGAGAATGTGAAAAGTGTTCATATGTAGTAGAAACCTGAGAAATCCGACCGTTTTCGTCATTTGTTATCGAATCGACTTAAAGCCAGATCGTAACATTGGCCGCTCTTCTCTCTGAAAGAGCTGTACTTATCGTCTGCAAAGCTATGTCACGTATTGCTGTATGCGGAGACACTAAAAGCACAATAGTAGAACACACATTAAGCTTCTAAATTGATGTAATAGCCAGTAAGAAGTAGTACAATTCAAGTTTTAGGTATCGATTATTGAATTTTTTGCGTGCTTTTGTCCCTTGGACATGAGCTAGGACCTTAAGTTTCTGCATGAAAGGAGGAGTAGCAGCCGAGTTGCATGGGAGAATGTGAAAAGTGTTCGTATGTAGTAAAAACCTGAGAAATCCGTCCGTTTTCGTCATTTGTTATCGAATCGACTTAAAGCCAGATCGTCACATTGGCCGCTCTTCTCTCTGAAACGGTTGTACTTATGGTCTGCATAGCTATGTCGCGTGCTGCGGTATGCGGAGACACTAAAAGCACCATAGTAGAACACAGATGAAGCTTCTAAGTTGGTGTAATAGCCAGTAAGATGTAGTACAATTCAAGTTTTAGTTATAGATTATTGACTTTTTAGCTGGCTTTGGTGCCTTGGACATGAGCTATAACATTAAGATTCTGCATGAAAGGAGGACTAGCAGCCGAGTGGCATGGGAGAATGTGAAAAGTGTTCATATGTAGTAAATACCTGAGATATCCGTCCGTTTTCGTCATTTGTTATCGAATCGACTTAAAGCCAGTTCGTCACGTTGACCGCTCTTCTGTCTGAAACGGTTACATTTATCGTCTGCGAAGCTATGTCGCGTGCTGCGGTATGCGGAGACACTAAAAGCACCATAGTAGAACACAGACGAAGCTTCTAAGTTGATGTAAAAGCCAGTAACAAGTAGTACAATTCAAGTATTAGGTACCGATTATTGACTTTTTGCTGGCATTGATGCCTTTGACATGAGCTAAGACCTTACGATTCTGCATGAAAGGAGGATTAGCAGTTGAGTTGCACGGGAGAATGTGAAAGGTGTTCATATGTACTAAAAACCTGAGAAATCCGTCTGTTTTCGTCATTTGTTATCGAATCGACTTAAAGCCAGATCGTAACATTGGCCGCTCTTCTCTCTGAAAGAGCTGTACTTATCGTCTGCAAAGCTATGTCACGTATTGCTGTATGCGGAGACACTAAAAGCACAATAGTAGAACACACATTAAGCTTCTAAATTGATGTAATAGCCAGTAAGAAGTAGTACAATTCAAGTTTTAGGTATCGATTATTGAATTTTTTGCTGGCTTTTGTCCCTTGGACATGAGCTAGGACCTTAAGATTCTGCATGAAAGGAGGCGTAGCAGCCGAGTTGCATGGGAGAATGTGAAAAGTGTTCGTATGTAGTAAAAACCTGAGAAATCCGTCCGTTTTCGTCATTTGTTATCGAATCGACTTAATGCCAGATCGTCACATTGGCCGCTCTTCTCTCTGAAACGGTTGTACTTATGGTCTGCATAGCTATGTCGCGTGCTGCGGTATGCGGAGACACTAAAAGCACCATAGTAGAACACAGATGATGCTTCTAAGTTGATGTAATAGCCAGTAACAAGTAGTACAATTCAAGTATTAGGTACCGATTTTTGACTTTTTAGCTGGCATTGATGCCTTTGACATGAGCTAAGACCTTAAGATTCTGCATGAAAGGAAGATTAGCAGTCGAGTTGCATGGGAGAATGTGAAAAGTGTTCATATGTACTAAAAACCTGAGATATCCGTCCGTTTTCGTCATTTGTTATCGAATCGACTTAAAGCCAGTTCGTCACGTTGACCGCTCTTCTGTCTGAAACGGTTACATTTATCGTCTGCAAAGCTAAGTCGCGTGCTGCGGTATGCGGAGACACTAAAAGCACCATAGTAGAACACAGACGAAGCTTCTAAGTTGATGTAAAAGCCAGTAACAAGTAGTACAATTCAAGTATTAGGTACCGATTATTGACTTTTTAGCTGGCATTGATGCCTTTGACATGAGCTAAGACCTTACTATTCTGCATGAAAGGAGGTTAGCAGTCGAGTTGCACGGGAGAATGTGAAAAGTGTTCATATGTACTAAAAACCTGAGAAATCCGTCCGTTTTCGTCATTTGTTATCGAATCGACTTAAAGCCAGATCGTAACATTGGCCGCTCTTCTCTCTGAAAGAGCTGTACTTATAGTCTGCAAAGCTATGTCACGTATTGCTGTATGCGGAGACACTAAAAGCACCATAGTAGAACACAGATGAAGCTTCTAAATTGATGTAATAGCCAGTAAGAAGTAGTACAATTCAAGTATTAGGTATCGATTATTGACTTTTTAGCTGGCATTGGTGCCTTTGACATGAGCTAGGACCTTAAGATTCTGTACGAAAGGAGGATTAGCCGCCCAGTTGCACGGGAGAATGTGAAAAGTGTTCATATGTAGTAAAAACCTGAGAAATCCGTCCGTTTTCGTCATTTGTTACGAATCGACTTAAAGCCAGATCGTCACATTGGCCGCTCTTCTCTCTGCACGGTTGTATTTATCGTCTGCAAAGCTATGTCGCGTGCTGCGGTATGCGGAGACACTAATAACAACATAGTAGAACACAGATGAATCTTCTAAGTTGATATAATACCCAGTAAGAAGTAGTACAATTCAAGTTTTAGGTATCGATTATTGACTTTTTAGCTGGCTTTTGTGCCTTGGACATGAGCTAGGACCTTACGATTCTGCATGAATGGAGGAGTAGCAGCCGAGTTGCATGGGAGAATGTGAAAAGTATTCGTAAGTAGTAAAAACCTGAGAAATCCGTCCGTTTTCGTCATTTGTTCTCGAATCGACTTAAAGCCAGATCGTCACATTGGCCGCTCTTCTCTCTGAAACGGTTGTACTTATGGTCTGCAAAGCTATGTCGCGTGCTGCGGTATGCGGAGACACTAAAAGCACCATAGTAGAACACAGATGAAGCTTCTAAGTTGATGTAATAGCCAGTAAGAAGTAGTACAATTCAAGTTTTAGGTAACGATTATTGACTTTTTAGCTGGGTTTGGTGCCTTGGACTAAAACTAGGAACTTAAGATTTCGCATGAAAGGAGGACTAGCAGCCGCGTTGCACGGGAGAATGTGAAAAGTGTTCATATGTAGTAAAAACCTGAGAAATCCGTCAGATCTCGTCATTTGTTATCGAATCGACTTAAAGCTAGATCGTCACATTGGCCGCTCTTCTCTCTGAAACGGTTACATTTATCGTCTGCAAAGCTATGTCGCGTGCTGCGGTATGCGGAGACACTAAAAGCACCATAGTAGAACACAGATGAAGCTTCTAAGTTGATGTAATAGCCAGTTAGAAGTAGTACAATTCAAGTTTTAGGTGACGATTATTGACTTTTTAGCTGGGTTTGGTGCCTTGGACTTAAACTAGGAACTTAAGATATTGCATGAAAGGAGGATTAGCAGTCGAGTTGCGCGGGAGAATGTGAAAAGTGTTCATATGTAGTAAAAACCTGAGAAATCCGTCCGTTTTCGTCATTTGTTATCGAATCGACTAAAAGCCAGATCGTCACATTGGCCGCTCTTCTCTCTAAACCGGTTGTACTTATCGTCTGCAAAGCTATGTCGCGTGCTGCGGTATGCGGAGACACTAAAAACACCATAGTAGAACACAGATGAAGCTTCTAAGTTGATATAATACCCAGTAAGAAGTAGTACAATTCAAGTTTTAGGTTTCGATTATTGACTTTTTAGCTGGCTTTTGTGCCTTGGACATGAGCTAGGACCTTACGATTCTGCATGAAAGGAGGAGTAGCAGCCGAGTTGCATGGGAGAATGTGAAAAGTGTTGGTATGTAGTAAAAACCTGAGAAATCCGTCCGTTTTCGTTATTTGTTATCGAATCGACTTAAAGCCAGATCGTCACATTATAAACTCTTCACTCTGAAACGGTTGTACTTATCGTCTGCAAAGTTATGTCGCGTGCTGCGGTATGCGGAGACACTAAAAGCACCATAATAGAGCACAGATGAAGCTTCTAAGTTGATATAATACCCAGCAAGTAGTAGTACAGTTCAAGTTTTAGGTTTCGATTATTGACTTTTTAGCTGGCTTTGGTGCCTTGGACATGAGCTAGGACCTTAACATTCTGCATGAAAGGATTACTAGAAGCCGAGTTGCACGGGAGAATGTGAAAAGTGTTCATATGTAGTAAAAACCTGAGAAATCCGTCCGTTTTCGTCATTTGTTACGAATCGACTTAAAGCCAGATCGTCACATTGGCCGCTCTTCTCTCTTCACGGTTGTACTTATCGTCTGCAAAGCTATGTCGCGTGCTGCGGTATGCGGAGACACTAATAACAACATAGTAGAACACAGATGAATCTTCTAAGTTGATATAATACCCAGTAAGAAGTAGTACAATTCAAGTTTTAGGTATCGATTATTGACTTTTTAGCTGGCTTTTGTGCCTTGGACATGAGCTAGGACCTTACGATTCTGCATGAACGGAGGAGTAGCAGCCGAGTTGCATGGGAGAATGTGAAAAGTATTCGTAAGTAGTAAAAACCTGAGAAATCCGTCCGTTTTCGTCATTTGTTCTCGAATCGACTTAAAGCCAGATCGTCACATTGGCCGCTCTTCTCTCTGAAACGGTTGTACTTATGGTCTGCAAAGCTATGTCGCGTGCTGCGGTATGCGGAGACACTAAAAGCACCATAGTAGAACACAGATGAAGCTTCTAAGTTGATGTAATAGCCAGTAAGAAGTAGTACAATTCAAGTTTTAGGTAACGATTATTGACTTTTTAGCTGGGTTTGGTGCCTTGGACTAAAACTAGGAACTTAAGATTTCGCATGAAAGGAGGACTAGCAGCCGCGTTGCACGGGAGAATGTGAAAAGTGTTCATATGTAGTAAAAACCTGAGAAATCCGTCAGATCTCGTCATTTGTTATCGAATCGACTTAAAGCTAGATCGTCACATTGGCCGCTCTTCTGTCTGAAACGGTTACATTTATCGTCTGCAAAGCTATGTCGCGTGCTGCGGTATGCGGAGACACTAAAAGCACCATAGTAGAACACAGATGAAGCTTCTAAGTTGATGTAATAGCCAGTAAGAAGTAGTAAAATTCAAGTTTTAGGTGACGATTATTGACTTTTTAGCTGGGTTTGGTGCCTTGGACTTAAACTAGGAACTTAAGATATTGCATGAAAGGAGGATTAGCAGTCGAGTTGCGCGGGAGAATGTGAAAAGTGTTCATATGTAGTAAAAACCTGAGAAATCCGTCCGTTTTCGTCATTTGTTATCGAATCGACTAAAAGCCAGATCGTCACATTGGCCGCTCTTCTCTCTAAACCGGTTGTACTTATCGTCTGCAAAGCTATGTCGCGTGCTGCGGTATGCGGAGACACTAAAAACACCATAGTAGAACCCAGATGAAGCTTCTAAGTTGATATAATACCCAGTAAGAAGTAGTACAATTCAAGTTTTAGGTTTCGATTATTGACTTTTTAGCTGGCTTTTGTGCCTTGGACATGAGCTAGGACCTTACGATTCTGCATGAAAGGAGGAGTAGCAGCCGAGTTGCATGGGAGAATGTGAAAAGTGTTGGTATGTAGTAAAAACCTGAGAAATCCGTCCGTTTTCGTTATTTGTTATCGAATCGACTTAAAGCCAGATCGTCACATTATAAACTCTTCACTCTGAAACGGTTGTACTTATCGTCTGCAAAGTTATGTCGCGTGCTGCGGTATGCGGAGACACTAAAAGCACCATAATAGAGCACAGATGAAGCTTCTAAGTTGATATAATACCCAGCAAGTAGTAGTACAATTCAAGTTTTAGGTTTCGATTATTGACTTTTTAGCTGGCTTTGGTGCCTTGGACATGAGCTAGGACCTTAAGATTCTGCATGAAAGGAGGACTAGCAGCCGCGTTGCACGGGAGAATGTGAAAAGTGTTCATATGTAGTAAAAACCTGAGAAATCCGTTCGTTTTCGTCATTTGTTATCGAATCGACTTAAAGCCAGATCGTCACATAGGCCGCTCTTCTTTCTGAAACGGTTGTACTTATCGTCTGCAAAGCTATGTCGCGTGCTGCTTTATGCGGAGACACTAAAAGCACCATAGTAGAACCCAGATGAAGCTTCTAAGTTGATGTAATAGCCAGTAAGAAGTAGTACAATTCAAGTTTTAGGTATCGATTATTGCCTTGTTACCCTTCTTTGGTGCCTAGGACATGAGCTAGGACCTTAAGAATCTGCATGAAAGGAGGAGTAGCAGCCGAGTTGCATGGGAGAATGTGAAAAGTGTTCGTATGTAGTAAAAACCTGAGAAATCCGTCCGTTTTCGTTATTTACTATCGTATCGACTTAAAGCCAGATCGTCACATTGGAAACCCTTCTCTCTAAAACGGTTGTAATTATCGTCTGCAAAGTTATGTCGCGTGCTGCGGTATGCGGAGACACTAAAAGCAGCATAGTAGAACACAGATGAAGCTTCTAAGTTGATGTAATACCCAGTAAGAAGTAGTACAATTCAAGTTTTAGGTATCGATTATTGACGTTTTAGCCTTCTTTGGTGCCTTGGACATGAGCTATTAACTTAAGATTTTGCATGAAAAGAGGACTAGCAACCGCGTTGCACGGGAGAATGTGAAAAGTGTTCATATGTAGTAAAAACCTGAGAAATCCGTCCGTTTTCGTCATTTGTTATCGAATCGACTTAAAGCCAGATCGTAACATTGGCCGCTCTTCTCTCTGCACGGTTGTACTTATCGTCTGCAAAGCTATGTCGCGTGCTGCGGTATGCGGAGACACTAAAAACAACATCGTAGAACACAGATGAATCTTCTAAGTTGATATAATACCCAGTAAGAAGTAGTACAATTCAAGTTTTAGGTATCGATTATTGACTTTTTAGCTGGCTTTTGTGCCTTGGACATGAGCTAGGACCTTACGATTCTGCATGAAAGGAGGAGTAGCAGCCGAGTTGCATGGGAGAATGTGAAAAGTGTTCGTAAGTAGTAAAAACCTGAGAAATCCGTCCGTTTTCGTCATTTGTTCTCGAATCGACTTAAAGCCAGATCGTCACATTGGCCGCTCTTCTCTCTGAAACGGTTGTACTTATGGTCTGCAAAGCTATGTCGCGTGCTGCGGTATGCGGAGACACTAAAAGCACCATAGTAGAACACAGATGTAGCTTCTAAGTTGGTGTAATAGCCAGTAAGAAGTAGTACAATTCAAGTTTTAGTTATCCTTTATTGACTTTTTAGCTGGCTTCGGTGCCTTGGACATGAGCTATAACCTTGAGATTCTGCATGAAAGAAGGACTAGCAGCCGAGTGGCACGGGAGAATGTGAAAAGTGTTCATATGTAGTAAAAACCTGAGAAATCCGTCCGTTTTCGTCATTTGTTATCGAATCGACTTAAAGCCAGATCGTCACATTGACCGCTCTTCTGTCTGAAACGGTTACATTTATCGTCTGCAAAGCTAAGTCGCGTGCTGCGGTATGCTGAGACACTAAAAGCACCTTAGTAGAACACAGATGAAGCTTGTAAGTTGATGTAATAGCCAGTACGAAGTAGTACAATTCAAGTTTTAGGTATCGATTATTGACTTTTTAGCTGGCTTTGGTGCCTTGGACATGAGCTAGGACCTTAAGAATCTGCATGAAAGGAGGAGTAGGAGCCGAGTTGCATGGGAGAATGTGAAAAGTGTTCATATGTAGTAAAAACCTGAGAAATCGGTCCGTTCTCGTCATTTGTTATCGAATCGACTTAAAGCCAGATCGTCACATTGGCCGCACTTCTGTCTGAAACGGTTACATTTATCGTCTGCAAAGCTATGTCGCGTGCTGCGGTATGCGGAGACACTAAAAGCACCATAGTAGAACACAGATGAAGCTTCTAAGTTGATATAATAGCCAGTAAGAAGTAGTACAATGCAAGTTTTAGGTATCGATTATTGACTTTTTAGCTGGCTTTGGTGCCTTGGACATGAGCTAGGACGTTAAGAATCTGCATGAAAGGAGGAGTAGGAGCCGAGTTGCATGGGAGAATGTGAAAAGTGTTCGTATGTAAGAAAAACCTGAGAATTCCGTCCGTTTTCGTCATTTGTTATCGAATCGACTTAAAGCCAGATCGTAACATTCGCCGCTCTTCTCTCTGAAACAGCTGTACTTATCGTCTGCAAAGCTATGTCACGTATTGCTGTATGCGGAGACACTAAAAGCACCATTGTAGAACACAGATGAAGCTTCTAAGTTGATGTAATAGCCAGTAAGAAGTAGTACAATTCAAGTATTAGGTATCGATTATTGACACTTTAGCTGGCATTGGTGCCTTTGACATAAGCTAGGACCTTAATATTCTGCATGAAAGGAGGATTAGCAGCCGAGTTGCACGGGAAAATGTGAAAAGTGTTCATATGTAGTAAAAACTTGAGAAATCCGTCCGTTTTCGTCATTTGTTATCGAATCGACTTAAAGCCAGATCGTAACATTGGCCGCTCTTCTCTCTGAAAGAGCTGTACTTATCGTCTGCAAAGCTATGTCACGTATTGCTGTATGCGGAGACACTAAAATCACAATAGTCTGAAACGGTTACATTTATCGTCTGCAAAGCTATGTCGCGTGCTGCGGTATGCGGAGACACTAAAAGCACCTTAGTAGAACACAGATGAAGCTTGTAAGTTGATGTAATAGCCAGTACGAAGTAGAACAATTCAAGTTTTAGGTGACGATTATTGACTTTTTAGCTGGGTTTGGTGCCTTGGACTTAAACTAGGAACTTAAGATATTGCATGAAAGGAGGATTAGCAGTCGAGTTGCGCGGGAAAATGTGAAAAGTGTTCATATGTAGTAAAAACCTGAGAAATCCGTCCGTTTTCGTCATTTGTTATCGAATCGACTAAAAGCCAGATCGTCACATTGGCCGCTCTTCTCTCTAAACCGGTTGTACTTATCGTCTGCAAAGCTATGTCGCGTGCTGCGGTATGCGGAGATACTAAAAGCACCATAGTAGAACACAGATGAAGCTTCTAAGATGATGTAATAGCCAGTAACAAGTAGTACAATTCAAGTATTAGGTATCGATTATTGACTTTTTACCCTTGTTTGGTGCCTTGGACATGAGCTAGAACCATAAGAATCTGCATGAATGGCAGAGTAGCAGCCGAGTTGCATGGGAGAAGGTGAAAAGTGTTCATATGTAGTAAAAACCTGAGAAATCCGTCCGTTTTCGTCATTTGTTATCGAATCGACTTAAAGAAAAATCGTCACATTGGCAACTCTTCTCTCTGAAACGGTTGTACTTATCGTCTGCTAAGCTATGTTGCGTGCTGCGGTATGCGGAGACACTAAAAGCACCATAGTAGAAAACAGATGAAGCATCTAAGTTGATGTAATAGCCAGTAAGAAGTAGTACAATTCAAGTATTAGGTATCGATTATTGACTCTTTAGCTGGCATTGGTGCCTTTGACATAAGCTAGGACCTTAATATTCTGCATGAAAGGAGGATTAGCAGCCGAGTTGCACGGGAGAATGTGAAAAGTGTTCATATGTAGTAAATACCTGAGAAATCCGTCCGTTTTCGTCATTTGTCATCCAATCGACTTAAAGCCAGTTCGTCACGTTGACCGCTCTTCTGTCTGAAACGGTTACATTTATCGACTGCAAAGCTATGTCGCGTGCTGCGGTATGCGGAGACACTAAAAGCACCATAGTAGAACACAGATGAAGCTTCTATGATGATGTAATAGCCAGTAAGAAGTAGTACAATTCAAGTTTTAGGTATCGATTAATGACTTTTTAGCTGGCTTTGGTGCCTTGGACATGAGCTATTACCTTAAGATTCTGCATCAAAGGAGGACTAGCAGCCGAGTTGCACGGGAGAATGTGAAAAGTGTTCATATGTACTAAAAACCTGAGAAATCCGTCCGTTTTCGTCATTTGTCATCGAATCGACTTAAAGCCAGATCGTAACATTGGCCGCTCTTCTCTCTGAAAGAGCTGTACTTATAGTCTGCAAAGCTATGTCACGTATTGCTGTATGCGGAGACACTAAAAGCACCATAGTAGAACACAGATGAAGCTTCTAAATTGATGTAATAGCCAGTAAGAAGTAGTACAATTCAAGTATTAGGTATCGATTATTGACTTTTTAGCTGGCATTGGTGGCTTTGACATGAGCTAGGACCTTAAGATTCTGTACGAAAGGAGGATTAGCAGCCTAGTTGCACGGGAGAATGTGAAAAGTGTTCATATGTAGTAAAAACCTGAGAAATCCGTCCGTTTTCGTCATTTGTTATCGAATCGACTTAAAGAAAAATCGTCACATTGGCAACTCTTCTCTCTGAAACGGTTGTACTTATCGTCTGCAAAGCTATGTTGCGTGCTGCGGTATGCGGAGACACTAAAAACAACATAGTAGAACACAGATGAAGCTTCTAAGTTGATATAATACCCAGTAAGAAGTAGTACAATTCAAGTTTTAGGTATCGATTATTGACTTTTTAGCTGGCTTTTGTGCCTTGGACATGAGCTAGGACCTTACGATTCTGCATGAAAGGAGGAGTAGCAGCCGAGTTGCATGGGAGAATGTGAAAAGTGTTCGTAAGTAGTAAAAACCTGAGAAATCCGTCCGTTTTCGTCATTTGTTCTCGAATCGACTTAAAGCCAGATCGTCACATTGGCCGCTCTTCTCTCTGAAACGGTTGTACTTATCGTCTGCAAAGCTATGTCGCGTGCTGCGGTATGCGGAGACACTAAAAGCACCATAGTAGAACACAGATGAAGCTTCTAAGTTGGTGTAATAGCCAGTAAGAAGTAGTACAATTCAAGTTTTAGTTATCGATTATTGACTTTTTTGCTGGGTTTTGTCCCTTGGACATGAGCTAGGACCTTAAGATTCTGCATGAAAGGAGGAGTAGCAGCCGAGTTGCATGGGAGAATGTGAAAAGTGTTCGTATGTAGTAAAAACCTGAGAAATCCGTCCGTTTTCGTCATTTGTTATCGAATCGACTTAAAGCCAGATCGTCACATTCGCCGCTCTTCTCTCTGAAACGGTTGTACTTATCGTCTGCAAAGCTATGTCGCGTGCTGCGGTATGCGGAGACACTAAAAGCACCATAGTAGAACCCAGATGAAGCTTCTAAGTTGATGTAATAGCCAGTAAGAAGTAGTACAATTCAAGTTTTAGGTATCGATTATTGACTTTTAAGCCTTCTTTCGTGCCTTGGACATGAGCTAGGAATTTAAGAGATTGCATGAAAGGAGGACTAGCAGCCGCGTTGCACGGGAGAATGCGAAAGTGTTCATATGTAGAAAAAACCTGAGAAGTCCGTCCTTTTTCGTCACTTGTTATCGAATCGACTTAAAGCCAGATCGTCACATTGACCGCTCTACAGTCTGAAACGGTTTCATTTATCGTCTGCAAAGCTATGTCGCGTGCTGCGGTATGCGGAGACACTAAACGCACCATAGTAGAACACAGATGAAGCTTGTAAGTTGATGTAATAGCCAGTAAGAAGTAGTATAATTCAAGTTTTAGGTATCGATTATTGACTTGTTACCCTTCCTTGGTGCCTAGGACATGAGCTAGGACCTTAAGAATCTGCATGAAAGGAGAAGTAGCAGCCGAGTTGCATGGGAGAATGTGAAAAGTGTTCGTATGTAGTAAAAACCTGAGAAATCCGTCCGATTTCGTTATTTGCTATCGAATCGACTTAAAGCCAGATCGTCACATTGGAAACTCTTCTCTCTGAAACGGTTGTACTTATCGTCTGCAAAGTTATGTCGCGTGCTGCGGTATTCGGAGACACTAAAAGCACCATAGTAGAACACAGATGAAGCTTCTAAGTTGATATAATACCCAGTAAGAAGTAGTATAATTCAAGTTTTAGGTATCGGTTATTGACTTTTTAGCTGGCTTTGGTGCCTTGGTCATGAGCTAGGACCTTAAGATTCTGCATAAAAGGAGGAGTAGCAGCCGAGTTGCACGGGAGAATGTGAAAAGTGTTCATATGTAGTAAAAACCTGAGAAATCCGTCCGTTTTCGTCATTTGTTATCGAATCGACTGAAAGAAAAATCGTCACATTGGCAACTCTTCTCTTTGAAACGATTTACTTATCGTCTGCAAAGCTATGTCGCGTGCTGCGGTATGCGGAGACACTAAAAGCGCCATAGTAGGACACAGATGAAGCTTCTAAGTTGATATAATACCCAGTAAGAAGTAGTACAATTCAAGTTTTAGGGGTCGATTATTGACTTTTTAGCTGGCTTTGGTGCCTTGGACATGAGCTAGGACCTTAAGATTCTGCATGTAAGGAGGAGTAGCAGCCGAGTTGCATGGGAGAATGTGAAAAGTGTTCATATGTAGTAAAAACCTGAGAAATCCGTCCGTTTTCGTCATTTGTTATCGAATCGACTTAAAGAAAGATCGTCACATTGGCCGCTCTTCTCTCTGAAACGGTTGTACTTATCGTCTGCAAAGCTATGTCGCGTGCTGCGGTATGCGGAGACACTAAAAGCACCATAGTAGAACACAGATGAAGCTTCTAAGTTGATGTAATAGCCAGTAAGAAGTAGTACAATTCAAGTTTTGTTGTTGTTGTTGTTGTTGTGGTCTTCAGTCCTGAGGCTGGTTTGATGCAGCTCTCCATGCTACTCTATCCTGTTCAAGCTTCTTCATCTCCCAGTACCTACTGCAACCTACATCCTTCTGAATCTGCTTAGTGTACTCATCTCTCGGTCTCCCTCTACAATTTTTACCCTCCACACTGCCCTCCAATGCTAAATTTGTGATCCCTTGATGCCTCAAAACATGTCCTACCAACCGATCCCTTCTTCTAGTCAAGTTGTGCCACAAACTTCTCTTCTCCCCAATCCTATTCAATACCTCCTCATTAGTTACGTGATCTATCCACCTTATCTTCAGTATTCTTCTGTAGCACCACATTTCGAAAGCTTCTATTCTCTTCTTGTCCAAACTAGTTATCGTCCATGTTTCACTTCCATACATGGCTACACTCCAAACAAATATTTTCAGAAATGACTTCCTGACACTTAAATCTATATTCGATGGTAACAAATTTCTCTTCTTCAGAAACGCTTTCCTTGCCATTGCCAGTCTACATTTTATATCCTCTCTACTTAGACCATCATCAGTTATTTTACTTCCTAAATAGCAAAACTCCTTTACTACTTTAAGTGTCTCATTTCCTAATCTAATTCCCTCAGCATCACCCAATTTAATTGGACTACATTCCATTATCCTCGTTTTGCTTCTGTTGATGTTCATCTTATATCCTCCTTTCAAGACACTGTCCATTCCGTTCAACTGCTCTTCCAAGTCCTTTGCCGTCTCTGACAGAATTACAATGTCATCGGCGAACCTCAAAGTTTTTACTTCGTCTCCATGAATTTTAATACCTACTCCAAATTTTTCTTTTGTTTCCTTTACTGCTTGCTCAATATACAGATCGAATAACATCGGGGAGAGGCTACAACCCTGTCTCACTCCTTTCCCAACCACTGCTTCCCTTTCATGCCCCTCGACTCTTATGACTGCCATCTGGTTTCTGTACAAATTGTAAATAGCCTTTCGCTCCCTGTATTTTACCCCTGCCACCTTTAGAATTTGAAAAAGAGTATTCCAGTCAACATTTTCAAAAGCTTTCTCTAAGTCTACAAATGCTAGAAACGTAGGTTTACCTTTTCTTAATCTTTCTTCTAAGATAAGTCGTAAGGTCAGTATTGCCTCACGTGTTCCAACATTTCGACGGAATCCAAACTGATCCTCCCCGAGGTCCGCATCTACCAGTTTTCCATTCGTCTGTAAAGAATTCGCGTTAGTATTTTGCAGCTGTGACTTATTAAACTGATAGTTCGGTAATTTTCACATCTGTCAGCACCTGCTTTCTTTGGGATTGGAATTACTATATTCTTCTTGAAGTCTGAGGGTATTTGGCCTGTCTCATACATCTTGCTCACCAGCTGGTAGAGTTTTGTCATGACTGGCTCTCCCAAGGCCGTCAGTAGTTCTAATGGAATGTTGTCTACTCCGGGGGCCTTGTTCCGACTCAGGTCTTTCAGTGCTCTGTCAAACTCTTCACGCAATATCGTATCACCCATTTCGTCTTCATCTACATCCTCTTCCATTTCCATAATATTGTCCTCAAGTACATCACCCTTGTATAAACCTTCTATATACTCCTTCCACCTTTCTGCCTTCCCTTCTTTGCTTAGAACTGGGTTGCCATCTGAGCTCTTGATATTCATACACGTGGTTCTCTTCTCTCCAAAGGTCTCTTTAATTTTCCTGTAGGCAGTATCTATCTTACCCCTAGTGAGATAAGCCTCTACATCCTTACATTTATCCTCTAGCCATCCCTGTTTAGCCATTTTGCACTTCCTCTCGATCTCATTTTTGAGACGTTTGTATTCCTTTTTGCCTGCTTCATTTACTGCATTTTTATATTTTCTCCTTTCATCAATTAAATTCAATATTTCTTCTGTTACCCAATGATTTCTAGCAGCCCTCGTCTTTTTACCTACTTTATCCTCTGCCTCCTTCACTACTTCATCCCTCAGAGCTACCCATTCTTCTTCTACTGTATTTCTTTCCCCTATTCCTGTCAATTGTTCCCTTATGCTCTCCCTGAAACTCTGTTCAACCTCTGGTTCTTTCAGTTTATCCAGGTCCCATCTCCTTAATTTCCCACATTTTTGCAGTTTCTTCAGTTTTAATCTACAGGTCATAACCAATAGATTGTGGTCAGAGTCCACATCTGCCCCTGGAAATGTCTTACAACTTAAAACCTGGTTCCTAAATCTCTGTCTTACCATTATATAATCTATCTGATACCTTTTAGTATCTCCAGGGTTCTTCCACGTATACAACCTTCTTTCATGATTCTTAAACCAAGTGTTACCTATGACTAAGTTGTGCTCTGTACAAAATTCTACTAGGCTGCTTCCTCTTTCATTTCTTAGCCCCAATCCATATTCACCTACTATGCTTCCTTCTCTCCCTTTTCCTACACTCGAATTCCAGTCACCCATTACTATTAAATTTTCGTCTCCCTTCACTATCTGAGTAATTTCTTTTATTTCATCGTACATTTCTTCAATTTCTTCATCATCTGCAGAGCTAGTTGGCATATAAACTTGTACTACTGTAGTAGGTGTGGGCTTCGGATCTATCTTGGCCACAATAATGCGTTCACTATGCTGTTTGTAGTAGCTTACCCGCATTCCTATTTTCCTATTCATTATTAAACCTACTCCTGCATTACCCCTATTTGATTTTGTGTTTATAACCCTGTAGTCACCTGACCAGAAGTCTTGTTCCTCCTGCCACCGAACTTCACTAATTCCCACTATATCTAACTTTAACCTACCCATTTCCCTTTTTAAATTTTCTAACCTACCTGCCCGATTAAGGGATCTGACATTCCACGCTCCGATCCGTAGAACGCCAGTTTTCTTTCTCCTGATAACGACATCCTCCTAAGTAGTCCCCGCCCGGAGATCCGAATGGGGGACTATTTTACCTCCGGAATATTTTACCCAAGAGGATGCCATCATCATTTAATCATACAGTAAAGCTGCATGTCCTCGGGAAAAATTACGGCTGTAGTTTCCCCTTGCTTTCAGCCGTTCGCAGTACCAGCACAGCAACGCCGTTTTGGTTAATGTTGCAAGGCCAGATCAGTCAATCATCCACACTGTTGCCCCTGCAACTACTGAAAAGGTTGCTGACCCTCTTCAGGAAGCACACGTTTGTCTGGCCTCTCAACAGATACCCCTCCGTTGTGGTTGCACCTACGGTACGGCCATCTGTATCGCTGGGGCACGCAAGCCTCCCCACCAACGGTAAGGTCCATGGTTCATGGGGGTGGGGGGGGGGGGGGGAATTCAAGTTTTAGGTATCGATTATTGACTTTTGAGCCTTCTTTGGTGCATTGGACATGAGCTAGGAACTTAAGATTTTGCATGAAAGGAGGACTAGCAGCCGCGTTGCACGGGAGAATGTGAAAAGTATTCATATGTAGTAAAAACCTGAGAAATCCGTCCGTTTTCGTCATTTGTTATCGAATCGACTTAAAGCCAGATCGTCACATTGGCCGCTCTTCTCTCTGAAACGGTTGTACTTATCGTCTGCAAAGCTATGTCGCGGGCTGCGGTATGCGGAGACACTAAAAGCACCATAGTAGAACACAGATGAAGCTTCTAAATTGATGTAATAGCCAGTAACAAGTAGTACAATTCAAGTATTAGGTACCGATTATTGACTTTTTAGCTGGCATTGATGCCTTTGACATGAGCTAAGACCTTAAGATTCGGCATGAAAGGAGGATTAGCAGTCGAGTTGCACGGGAGAATGTGAAAAGTGTTCATATGTAGTAAAAACCTGAGAAATCCGTCCGTTTTCGTCATTTGTTATCGAATCGACTTAAAGCCAGATCGTCACATTGGAAACTCTTCTCTCTGAAACGGTTGTACTTATCGTCTGCAAAGTTATGTCGCGTGCAGCGGTATGCGGAGACACTGAAAGCACCATAGTAGAACACAGAAGAAGCTTCTTAGTTGATATAATAGCCAGTAAGAAGTAGTACAATTCAAGTTTTAGGTATCGATTATTGACTTTTTAGCTGGCTTTGGTGCCTTGGACATGAGCTAGGACCTTAAGAATCTGCATGAAAGGATGAGTAGGAGCCGAGTTGCATGGGAGAATGTGAAAAGTGTTCGTATGTAGGAAAAACCTGATAAATCCGTCCGTTTTCGTCATTTGTTATCGAATCGACTTAAAGCCAGATCGTAACATTGTCCGCTCTTCTCTCTGAAACAGCTGTACTTATCGTCTGCAAAGCTATGTCACGTAGTGCGGTATGCGGAGACACTAAAAGCACCATAATAGAACACAGATGAAGCATCTAAGTTGATGTAATAGCCAGTAAGAAGTAGTACAATTCAAGTTTTAGGTATCGATTGTTGACTCTTTAGCTGGCATTGGTGCATTTGACATAAGCTAGGACCTTAAGATTCTGCATGAAAGGAGGATTAGCAGCCGAGTTGAATGGGAGAATGTGAAAAGTGTTCATATGTAGTAAAAACCTGAGAAATCCGTCCGTTTTCGTCATTTGTTATCGAATCGACTTAAAGCCAGATCGTCACATTTTCCGCTCTTCTCTCTGAAACGGTTGTACTTATCGTCTGCAAAGCTATGTCGCATGCTGGGGTATGCGGAGACACTATAAGCACCATAGTAGAACACAGATGAAGCTTCTAAGTTGATGTAATAGCCAGTAAGAAGTAGTACAATTCAAGTTTTAGGTATCGATTATTGACTTTTTAGCCTTCTTTGGTGCCTTGGACATGAGCTAGGAACTTAAGATTTTGCATGAAAGGAGGATTAGCAGACGAGTTGCACGGGAAAATGTGAAAAGTGTTCATATGTAGTAAACACCTGAGAAATCCGTCCGTTTTCGTCATTTGTTATCGAATCGACTAAAAGAAAAATCGTCACATTGGCAACTCTTCTCTTTGAAACGGTTTACTTATCGTCTGCAAAGCTATGTCGCATGCTGCGGTATGCGGAGACACTAAAAGCACCATAGTAGAACACAGACCAAGCTTCTAAGTTGATATAATACCCAGTAAGAAGTAGTACAAATCAAGTTTTAGGTATCCATTATTGACTTTTTAGCTGGCTTTGGTGCCTTGGACATGAGCGAGGACCTTAATATTCTGCATAAAAGGAGGAGTAGCAGCCGATTTGCATGGGAGAATGTGAAAAGTGTTCATATGTAGTAAAAACATGAGAAATCCGTCCGTTTTCTTCATTTGTTATCGAATCGACTTAAAGCCAGATTGTCACATTGGCCGCTCTTCTCTCTGAAACGGTTGTACTTATCGTCTGCAAAGCTATGTCGCGTGCTGCGGTATGCGGAGACACTAAAAGCACCATAGTAGGACACAGATGAAGCTTCTAAGTTGACGTAATAGCCAGTAAGAAGTAGTACAATTCGAGTTTTAAGTTTCGATTATTGACTTTTTAGCCTTCTTTGGTGCCTTTGACTTGAGCTAGGAACTTAAGATTTTGCATGAAAGGAGGATTAGCAGTCGAGTTGCACGGGAGAATGTGAAAAGTGTTCATATGTACTAAAAACCTGAGAAATCCGTCCGTTTTCGTCATTTGTTATCGAATCGACTTAAAGACAGATCGTAACATTGGCCGCTCTTCTCTCTGAAAGAGCTGTACTTATCGTCTGCAAAGCTATGTCACATATTGCTGTATACGGAGACACTAAAAGCACCATAGTAGAACACAGATGAAGCTTCTAAGTTGATATAATACCCAGTAAGAAGTAGTACAATTCAAGTTTTAGGTATCGATTATTGACTTTTTAGCTGGCTTTTGTGCCTTGGACATGAGCTAGGACCTTAAGATTCTGCATGAAAGGAGGAGTAGCAGCCGAGTTGCATGGGAGAATGTGAAAAGTGTACGTATGTAGTAAAAACCTGAGAAATCCGTCCGTTTTTGTCATTTGTTATCGAATCGACTTAAAGCCAGATCGTCACATTGACCGCTCTTCTCTCAGAAACGGTTGTACTTATCGTCTGCAAAGCTATGTCGCGTGCTCCGGTATGCGGAGACACTAAAAGAACCATAGTAGAACACAGATGAAGCTTCTAAGTTGGTGTAATAGAAAGTAAGAAGTAGTACAATTCAAGTTTTAGTTATCGATTATTGACTTTTTAGCTGGCTTTGGTGCCTTGGACATGAGCTACAACCTTGAGATTCTGCATGAAAGGAGGACTAGCAGCCGAGTGGCACGGGAGAATGTGAAAAGTGTTCATATGTAGTACATACCTGAGAAATCCGTCGGTTTTAGTCATTTGTTATCGAATCGACTTAAAGCCAGATCGTCACATTGACCGCTCTTCTGTCTGAAACGGTTACATTTATCGTCTGCAAAGCTATGTCGCGTGCTGCGGTATGAGGAGACATTAAAAGCACCATAGTAGAACACAGATGAAGCTTCTAAGTTGATGTAATAGCCAGTAAGAAGTAGTACAATTCAAGTTTTAGGTATCGATTATTGACTTTTTACCCTCCTTTAGTGCCTTGGACATGAGCTAGAACCATAAGAATCTGCATGAATGGCAGAGTAGCTGCCGAGTTGCATGGGAGAATGTGAAAAGTGTTCATATATAGTAAAAAACTGAGAAATCCGTCCGTTTTCGTCATTTGTTATCGAATCGACTTAAAGAAAAATCGTCTCATTGGCCGCTCTTCTGTCTGAAACGATTACATTTATCGTCTGCAAAGCTATGTCGTGTGCTGCGGTATGCGGAGACACTAAAAGCACCATAGTAGAACACAGATGAAATTTCTAAGTTGATGTAATAGCCAGTAAGAAGTAGTACAATTCAAGTTTTAGTTATCGATTATTGACTTTTTAGCTGGCTTTGGTGCCTTGGACATGAGCTATTACCTTGAGATTCTGCATAAAAGGAGGACTAGCAGCCGAGTTCCACGGGAGAATGTGAAAAGTGTTCATATGTAATAATTACCTGAGAAATCCGTCCGTTTTCGTCATTAGCTATCGATTCGACTTAAAGCCAGACCGTAACATTGGACGCTCTTCTCTCTGATACAGCTGTACTTATCGTCTGCAAGGCTATGTCACGAATTGCGGTATGCAGAGACACTAAAAGCACCATAGTAGAACACAGATGAAGCTTCTAAGTTGGTGTAATAGCCAGTAAGAAGTAGTACAATTCAAGTTTTAGTTATCGATTATTGACTTTTTAGCTGGCTTTGGTGCCTTGGACATGAGCTAT